>NW_024425008.1:22583919-22941789 GCF_017311325.1 Ursus maritimus
AGTAAATCCTCCCTCCCCTTTTTTGTTCAAAGCCTGGGGTATCATATTCAGGAAAATATTCTTTTATCCTAGGGGTGTCTGGGTGGCTCAGTTGGTTAAACAACTGACTTCAGCTGAGGTCATGACCTCAGAGTCCTGGGATAAAGCCCTGATCAGCAGGGAGTCTGCTTGTCCCTCTGCCCCTCCCCTGCTCATAGTCGTTCATATAACAAACTAACTAACTAACTAAATAAAATCTTTAAAAACTATTCTTTTATCCTATATGGCACACTTTTGGTCTGGAGGAGATTGTACACAAAACATACCCAACAAACTGTCAAAAAGATATTGGCATTGCTTATTAGACTTTTCTAGATTCAAGGTCTTGTGCAATTCACTGGAGATGACTGCTTTCTCCAGACTGATAATAACTACAACAACTATTAATAGAGAACAGTTTCTGAGCACTTACCATGTGTGGAGCACTATGTTAAGTGATTTATATCATCTCTCATCCTCATTTGGCAGGCTCATTTAGGCTTAGAGAGTTGAACTAACCTTCCCAAGGACATAGCCAGGACATGGAGTAGCATAGATTCAAGTCTAGACCCTCTGACCCTAAAGCCCACAATCTTAGCTACGACTCTAGGGTTTATGCTTCTTTCAAGATCTAAGAATTCGATAACTCCATTTTGTCAGAGACATCATGGGATGGAATTTCTACACTGGACAGGAGGTTAGTCTCTATGAGCTCTTAACAACTCTTAGGGTTTATGAGGAGTGTGCATGCATCACAATAATAGCCAATGGCGGAAGTAAGAGTACATGCGTATCACTGAGCACAGATATTCAACGATGCCAAATCTCATAACCGTTAGCATCCCCGCAGTGCAGCCCTGGATAGCTAAACCATGCCCAGTCTCTGCTGCGTATCTAGACATATTTACCATCCAGTGACTTTTTCTAAGACCAAATTTCTCTTGAAAGATTATCATCAAACCACATTTCTCATTAGGGGGTCTTTGCAACGCTCTTGCTCTTATTCCTGTTCTATTGGACTCTCTTTTCCTCTTTGTTTACATTCACTCTTTATTCCCTCTTTGCTCCCCCATCTCCTCAGTTTCTGCTCTTCAGTAAAGGAGTTGTACATCCCTATTTAATCCTTGCACAGTTTAAAGAAATGTCCTTACACTGGAGAAACCACACACCCCATCTTTACATTCTGAGAATGTAAAGAATAATACTTAAAAAATTATTTTTAGTTCTCAGTTCTTGTACAAATATTTCTGCATCAACCTGCAGCAATATATTTTTTCTTTACATCACTCTGAGACTGTACCAGAAAATACATGTGACCTTTAAAAAAATTTCCTTTTTCTTTTTTACTTTCTTTGTCTTCTTCTGCGTATGTCTGTGTGTGTCACACTCAAAAGTGCATGTGCACACACAACTTTTTAGGTGTTTCCGTCAGGCTCTCATGGGACTCTGACCAGTTACAACCATCTTTTATACACGCTGCTAAATGCATAAAAGCCCATTCCAGACCACACAAAGAGAAGGCTGGCACTTCCCACTGAGATAAGCCAGAGTCTCAAAACTGTCAAAAAAATAAACAACCAAACAGAGGCTTGTGTACTGTGTCCTTGTGGAGATACTGCTATTCAATTTTAAAAATCCACAGAGATTCCACTTTAGTACTCCTCAAGCATTCCATGAGCACATGGCCCACACAAGCCACAGAGAAGGGTCATGCAGGATCGTTTTGATACACTCACACATTTGAAGAATTGATCCTTTTTTGAAGAAGTGACCCTTGGTGCCTTTCATGAGCTCATACCTCTTGTTCCTCTCATCAAAGCACCTCTGACTCTCCCACCTTGGACCCTCAGCTAATCCAGACATATACTCAACTTCTGCATGCCTGGGCAAATGGAGAGGGACAGTGATGAACTCATCAGAGCAGGGGATTATCTAAAATACTCACTTCATCAGCTATGTAATGATCTGTCAAGCAGTTGATTTACATGGCAGTGTTTATTTTGTTTACATTGGTATTGAATATTGATACCCCCTAAAGAAGTGTCCTGGGTTGGAGAGAGAAGTCAGATTGGGAAGAAATGTTCTGTCAATGTAGCAGTACATACAGCTAATGAGAAGACTAACTGCAGACAAGAGAAGGTTAACTCTATCTTGACTTTGCCTTACTAAGGAAGTAAAAGCAGAAATGCAATAAACTGGAGCAAAAAAACTGAAGTTCTACTTGGAATCTGTGATATGTCCTAAGAAGTAGGGTCCTACGACATTGGTTTCCTGTCTACTTGAATTCGTATCCCAAATCTTCTAGACCAGAAGCCAGCAAATTTTCTGTAAAGGGCCAGACAGTAAATATTTTAGGCTTTGTGTTTCATACAATCTCTGTCATGACTACTGAACTCTGCCATTGTAGCACGGGATACAATAGACGATACATACACAAATTAGTGGGGCTGTGTTCAAATAAAACTTTATTTACAAAAACAGGTAGTGGGCCACTTTAGGATTGGTTTAAGAACCCTTGCTCGAGATGCTCATTGGTAAAGTCCCATGAGCACTTACTTTTTTAAGGAGTATGTATAAAAATAAAGAATAATGAAAGAGCATTTTCTCTGCTGGGTATTAGTCTTTAGTCCGTCCTGTGAAGCTATAAACAACTAAAACCGTGTAAAACTGGCACAAGTATTGCTGACAGATTAATTGAGCACAGCAGAAAGCTTCGTATATAAAAAAAACTTGAAAAAATTTAAAAAACAAAATAAATAATTCAGTTGAGTACTCTATGCCAAAAATAAATTTCAAAAGGTTAAAAAGTAAGTTAAAAAACAATAAGAAAATGCAAATAAATATTTATCTAACCTCTGAATGGGAAAAGTCTTTCTGAATACAGAAAAAGCAACTGGAAAAACCATAAAAGGAAAAAAAATCAATAATTTTTGCTACAGAAAACAAGTATTTTTGCCCCTCAAAGAACACCATAAAATTAAGAAATAAAATTGAAAGAAAAAATATTTGCCACAAGTGTGTAATGACCTTACCAAGTGATAATAATATTAATCAACAAAAATCTCATCAAAATAATAAGGGAAAAACTTAATCTTCAATAGAAAAATAATGGGTCTGTGACACAAACATTTCATAGAACAATACAAAAATGAAAAAAAAAGTTCAAGTCACTAATAATAAGAATTTCAAGTCACTAATAATAAGAATCAACCTCCTCAATATGATGAAGGTTTACTGAGGCAGGCATTGGCTCCCATCCTCTGCAGGTGAGTTAAGAGTGGAATTGACAACACCTCTCTGGAAGGCAGTGTTTCAATATGTACCAAGTACTTAAAAACATTTTTAGACCAGTCAACTGCAATAATCTCACTGCAAGGACTTATGCCAAAAAGGCCAAAGATTTATGTGCCCAGATGCACATCATAGCATTATGTATATTAAAAAAAAAAAAGAAGCTGAATTTCTATAAAAAAAGACTAATTAAATAAAGTATGGTATATTAATGCTAAAGAATATTAGTCAACCATTAAAATTATATTTTCTAAAAATCTAATGACTGGGGAGAAAAACATTAAGAAGTATGTACAGCAAATTGCAGCAGGAGTTATTTCTGGGTTGAGAGGTTAGGGATCATTTTTACTTCTTTTATAATTCTCTATATTTTCTAAATGCTCTACACCAAAAGTCAGCAATTCTGTAAAGGATTAGACAGTAAATATTTTAGGCTTTGTGGGCCACCTGATCACTACGACTCAACTCTGACACTGTAGAGCAAAAGCAGCCAGAAACAAAAGCAGTAGAGTGGATCTTGTAAGTTCTTATCACAAGAAAAAAAAAAAATGGGGGTGCCTGACTGGCTCAGTCAGTAGAGCATGCCAACTCTTGATCTCAGAGCCATGCGTTGGATATTGAACTGAAAGAAAGAAAGAAAGAAAGAAAGAAAGAAAGAAAGAAAGAAAGAAAGAAAGAAAGAAAGAAAGAAAAAGAAAAAATTGTAACTATGTGTGGTGATGAAGATTAACTAGATTTATTGTGATCATCCCACAATATATACAAATATTGAATTATTACTTTGTACACGAGGCTGATACAATGTTTGTCAATTACAACTCAATTAAAAAAAAAAGGCAGCCAGAAACAAGATGGAAACAAATAGGCATGTTCTGTGTTCCAATAAAACTTTATATATAATAATAGGCAGAGGGCCAAACTTTGCCCTTTATTACTCCCTCTTCTCTTACCCCCCAAATTTCAGGATCGCTGGTACAATGTTGCTTACAAATAGGTTTTTCATTGAAAAATCATTGCAATGATTCACAATAGCGCTGTGGGTTCCATTTCAATGTGGCTAGCATATACCTAATAAAAGTAAGTGTGGTCAAAAGACCCCTCCACTTGGGAGTCAGAAACCCAAAGTTTAAATCTTGGCTAACCCCTTACTGGCTAGGTAATTTTAAGCACATTATTCAATGAGAGCTCCAGTTTCTTCACCTGTAAAAAAACAATTATTGTATTTACCACACCTAGTCAATTATTCAATGAGGTCATATGTGAGGGTATCTGGCCCTGGGCCGATACTCATTGGAGATCAGTGTCATTTTCGTTTCAAAGGTACTAGAATGAACTTTGGGGAATCAATTGTACTTTGATGAGGAGAGAGGCTATTGCAGACATCAAGTGGAAAAGTCCTAGAAACCTTCTACTCTGCCCAAATTGTATAATTATCAACTGTTCTCAGAATGCAGCTCTGGATCTGACATCCATGTGTTGACTGCTTTTTATGCAACCAGACAAATAATTTATATTCACAACAAAATAGAGAAGACTGTATGATAAACATTAACACCATAGGAAAGTTGGTGGCAGCTGACAGGCACTCTTCACATCACTATTTGAGAGCTCTTATTGGGTCAGAGATGTTCTGAGAGAAGGGAGAATGGGAGCAATGAGGATAAAAGATCCAAAAGACTAGTCTATCAAAGAATTACTCAGAAATATGGTGTTCATAACTAATCGCCTTCATTCCCATAAGAGAAACCACTTTAGCCATATCTTGGCCAGGAGCCCCCATCCCTGCAAGTGATTCCACCGCACACACAACCAAGGCTTTAGAGTCTGGCAATCCACAATTGGAATACTCTAACAACCCTATGAGGAATGAAGCACGGGGATTATCAAGCCCCTTGTGGAACGGAGGAAAGATTCCAAGAAGCTAAGTCACTTACTTAAGGTCATTTCAAGGTCATATGAGAACTTCTAGTTGAATGTTTTTTCTATTAGATAATCAAGATAATCGTCTGCCCCATAACCTCACTCCTCACATAATTTTAAAACAAGTTCATGAAGCTAACCTCAATGGAAATTTCCTTCGGCAATAAGTTAGAAAGGACTTAAAGAAGAAAATGCCATTTTATCGACATTTTTTATACATAAAGCACTGCATTGGCACTGGGATTTGGGGGTAAGCATAACAGAGAACCTCAAAAATAAGACACAGCATAATTTAGTCATCATGGCTAAGGAGTATAGCAAACACAGTACTGCCCTTATTTTTTTTATTTTATTTTTTATTTTATTTTATTTAGTACTGTTTTTAGAATCCAAAGTTCAGGATTCAAGTTCTGGTGCTTCCATTTACCAGCTTTCTGATGTTGGTCACTTATATATTCCAGACTGTAGTGTGTTCATCCATAAAGTGAGAATAACCATGTCTACCTTGCAGGTAAGTAAGGATCACAAAAGATAAGCACAAATGTATTCTGTAAACAAATGTAAGGCATTGTCATCCTAGGCAGAAACATGAGATCTGACATTAAATTAAGGGCCATGAAAAATCATAATGTGACTTCTAGTTCTCTAGGTGAGATGCTATTGGCTACATTCTCCCACTTCCCCACGCTTCGCTCCACCACGGCCACAAATGAAGGTTCATCACAGCGGCCACCATGAAGCCAGCTGCATGTGACTATGTGGTGCTGGGTTTTAAGCAATGACCACTGACACCATGAAACAACTTTGGAAAGCAAACTTCAAAATTGATTTTTTCTTTGCCTTTATCTCCTTTAAATTACAGCAAAGAGAGGAAGAGGAAGAAAAAGACAATTTTAAGGCAAAACACTCAATTAACTTTGAAAATCAAACATAATAAACTGAATATAGATCTCTCTACTGTAACCATTCCTGTCTGCCTCCATCTATCTATCCATCTATTATCCTCCCATCTCCCTTAAGGAGACAGTCAGATGCTGAAAATGAGGCTTTTTTTCTTCCTATTTTGCTGGTGAAGTTAAACTTAATTACCCTAGAGTTCCTCATAGGGGGAAAAAAGGAATAAAATGCAGAGGAGTTTTCTTTAGTGGCTCTTCCCCTCCTTCATTTTCAAGGGAGCTGAAGGTCAAAATGTGCTTTAGTAATAATTGCCACAGATCATCCTGGAGGCTAAGCCTTGACCTTGGGATCTCGTAGCATTTGTCAAGTGCTCCTTGTGGGTATAATTAAGGCAAAACTATAGTAAATGAAAAGGGCAAAGAATATCCTACCTTCTAGGCCTTACAAGACAGTAGACCTAGGATATGGTCCCAAGAAATAAGGAGATTAATTCATAGATACCTAAAGTTGAATCTGCCACCAATCTACACATTTGCACTGAACCAGACATTAGTATCCAAAGAGTGGATCCCTTCCCATGTGGTTGACATGAAGAATGGCCACCAGTTGCCTCATACACCGAGTATTTTTTAATCATTGGTCTTCAGTGCCTGGAGGAATAAGACACATTTACCATATGAAGGGGTAAGAGGGCCTCCTTTGTAAGTATAGGAAATGTGGGTTCTTAAATTTATAACTGTGCTGGCTCATTGAGTTTAAAGTCAATAAAATGCTATTTTTTAACAATATTACTTTCAAATTTGGTGCTGACTTAATCTTTTTAATTAACTTAATTATTTTTGAATGAAATGTGTTCATTTTTAATAACTTTTTTATGATTAGTAAAGTTATATACATGTGTGTTGCTCAAAGTTCAGAAAACAGGGAGAAGTAAAAAAAAAAAAAATCAAAATTGCCTTTAACTCTTTTGTCCCAAAGCATCTGCTATTAGCATTTTGCTTTCTTTCCTTTCCTTCTATTGTTTCTTTTTCTATGTGTGGATGAAACTATATGGTATATGTAAAGTGTGGTGTTTTTTAGGAGGGAAGTCCTAGTTTGACTTGAACCAAATTTCTCCCCAGTTCTTTGGCAGATTCCTCTGGTCAGTTTGCATATGACACAACCATTAGCCTATAAAGAATGACAAGTAAACAGAAAATGTTGGGGCTTCTACAATGTTTTATTTCCCTGGTTTAAATTTTTTGAAAATGATAGAAAATCAATTTTAATCAAATTGCTTAATTTGCTAAATGCCGAACCAAAGTCTTAACCTGCCTATCCAAGAGTGGGTGCTGCTGACAAATTCTCTTACAATTAGCAGCATCCTAAATCCTGGAGCTACTGAATCACAAATGTTACATTTGAAAGAGATCTGAGCAACTGCAGAATCCAGCAGTTTTCAAACTGTGCTTCATGGAACCCTGGAGGAACCTTAAAGTAGTCGAGGAGTTTTCAAGTCTTAGAAAGGCAGTGGCAGGGTGAGAGAACGGAGGTTGGGGAATGGGATGGCTAAGCAAAGTTTTCTCCTTCCACTCTCACCTCTTTCCAACCAGGCCAGGTCTACTTTTGCATCCTTTACATCTTGGGTATCAAGTAAGAGTTCATTGAATAAAACTGGTTAACTCTTTAAAAAATATAAGTTGAAAATTGCTGGTATGGTCCAGATCTCTCATGTTACAATAAACCGAGGGTCACAAATATGAAATTACTTCCAAAGTCACACAGCTAATTAATATCAGAGCACAGTGGATAATCGTCATTTGGGAGATACAGCTCTCCAACACTCCATATCTTTCCATGTTGGAGGAAATCCTTATAGTGTCTAGTATACTATGAAAGCAGACCTGAGGATAGTATCCCTTTCCCAAGGTTCAAGCAGCCAAGGCATGGATGCATGACACAGGCTCAACAAACTGGATGCTCTTCACCCCATTCTAAATCTAAAGCAAATGATTCTTAGCAGAGGCCTGGCCAGATTGTTCCTTCTGTGTAGTCCCTCAAAGCCCCCTTGGTTCCTACCTGTTTTTAATACCTGCTCCTCCAGGCTCCCAGTGATCCTAGTGATTGTCCTCTTCCAATAAATGAATGTTTGGTTTGAGACAGACAGCACTTCCTAGTATATAGAATGTGTGCTGGAACCCAGTGATCCTTACTGCTAATCCACTTCTTTTTCCTCTGTACCACAGTGCCTCCCTATTAAGTCAGTTGGCTTTTTGCCATGTAGATGCCATGTAGAACAAAACACTACCCTAGGTTAAGAAAAAAGTACCCCCACTAGGAAAGATTCCTTATCATGGGATTTTATAAGGTCAAGATATAAAATCTTTCTAGGTGAGAAGTTAAGGAAAGATGAGAATTAACATTTGCTAAGCGCATATTATGTGCCAGGCATCATTTTCTACCCTATCTGCCTCTGACCGGTAGACACTATGATCCCTACTTTACTGATGAGGAAAACTAACTCCCAAGAATGACAAATTCATTAGTTTTAGAGTAGAATCAGGAATAGAACTCAAAAACTACTAGCCTCAAAGTGAAGAGACTTAAATTTATATGTCTTACTGGACTTTCCTTTATGCTGTAGATTAATATTTGTCCCCTAAAACAGATTACTGCACCTACTATAGAGATCCTATCAAGAAATCCTAAAAGTTCAATATCCAGGTCTTTCCAGATCAACTCATTCCTACCCATTTCTCTAAAATTAGATTAGATACAAGATAGGTAAATAGATATAATTAGATTTTAAAAATATGCCAACAGCAGAGAGGTTTATTCTCCAGGTATTCCTCTACATTGGTTTTAAACCACATGGAGATTTTCTGGGTACCACATGGGGCTTTCCACCGTGCAGGAGGCTTACCACTGGGGCCATCTTTCCCCAACAGCTAACTGCACATCCCATTACTCATGTTCACTCTGTTTTCCATAACTAAATGAGCATGGCCAGAGGAGATTGTGAGCAAACCTTGGCAGAGCAGACTGGTGAAGCAAAGACATGGTGCCAAAAGTAGCCTCCAGTCACTCACAGTTTGCTCCAAGCACAGATGTCTACTCTCAGATACCAGACACCTAAGGGCAGAGCCTGGCCTCTGATTCACATGCAGGAGGGTTATCCAGGGCAGAGTCTGGCACATGGCACCCTTTACTGGAAGGAATTTGATTAATCATTCTCATTACCTTTCAATTCCATGCACCTGAGCTCATTCACCCTCTGCCCAGAATCAGCAGTCCGTGGTTTAAATGACTCATGAACACTCAGATTGGCCATGATAAGCAGATAGAGATAGGGTCCCCCACTCCCCTTCTCCAGTGTGCTCTTAGGTCAGAGAGATCATCCAGATCATGCAGTACTTCATTAAATCCCTCCATCTAGCCTCATGGGCCCCAGAAGACAATATCTCCATATGTATCCTAAGCACTATGACCTTAGAATTCTAGGTGTAAATTGAAAACAAGGAGGGGGAATACGGGCTTCCTCAAAACCACCTTTCTCATTACTAGGAAAAGATTTTTTGTTTTTTTTTCCTAAAAGTTGTATACTTTTACATTTTACAAATATGCCCATGATCCATATTAAGCTAATTTTTGTATACGTTAAGAGACTTAAGGTTCATTTTTTTCTCCCTATGCATACTCAATGGCACCAGCCATTTGTTGAAATAGCTACCTTTCCTCCATTGAATTGCCTTTGCACTTGCAGTTGGGCATATTTATATGGCTCTTTTTCTGGGTTCTCTACTCTGTCCCATTGATCTGTCCTTCCACCAATACGACACTGTCTTAATTATTGTATCTGTATGGTAAGTCTTAAAATTGAGTAGGCTCATTCCTTCCATTTTATTATTCCTTTTCAAAATCATCTTAGCCATTCTAGCTGTTTCTATTTTCCATATAAGTTTTACAATAATCCTGTCTATCTCTACAAAAATCTTGCTGAGATTTTGATAGGAATTGTATTAAACCTCTGTTATTTGTTTCTGTGGCTGCTCTAGCAAATTACCACAACCATGGCGGCACAAAATAACAGAAACTTAGGCTCACACGGTTCTAGACATGAGAAGTCTGAAATCAAGGTGTCAGCAGGGTTGCACTCCCTCTGGATGCTCTGGGGGAGAATACCTCCTTGACTCTTCCAGCTCTGGCACTAGTGGCATTTCTTGGTTCTTGGCCGCATCTCTCTCTGTTCCATCTGCACGTTGCCTTCTCTGTGCCTGTGTTCTCCTCTGCATGTCTCTTATAAGATGCTTGTCACTGGATTTATACCCACCTTGATAATCCAGAATGATCTCCTCACGTCAAGATCCTTACTTACATTTGCAAAGACTCTTTTCAAATAAGATAACGTTTACAGGTTTCAGAGATTAAAATGTAGATATACCATTAGAAGGGCCACAATTCAACCTATTACAACCTGGATTTGGGAAGAACTGACATCTTTACTATATTGAGTCTTCCAATCCATGACACATTATAGCTCTCCGCTTATTTAGATCTTCTCTGATTTCTTTTATCAGCATTGTCTAGTTTTCAGCATACAAATAATGCATACACTCTGTTAGATTTACACCTAAGTACTTCATTTCTTAAGCAATTATAAATGGTATTTTCAATTTTAATGTTCATGCGTTTATCACAAATATAGAAATAGAATTGATGTTTGCATGTTCATTGTTTCCTCTGACACTGATGAACTTCCTTTTTAGTTCTAGAAGAGGTTTTATGTGTGTGTGTTTAGATTTCTTGGTATTTTCTATGTAAACAACCATGGCACCTTCAAATAGGGAAAGCTTAGTTTCTTCCTTTTCAATTTCTATGTCCTTTATTCCTTTTCTTGCTTTAGTGCATTTGCTACAACTTCCATACTATGTTGGATAAGAATAATGACAGCAGAAATCCTTGGCTTGTTCCTGATCCCAGGGGAAAGCATTTAGTCATTCATCATTAAGTATGTTAGCTTTAGGTGTTTAATAGATGCTTTTTATCAGGTTGAGGAAGTTCCTCTTGATTCATATTTTTCTGAGAGTTTTTATCATGAATAGGTATTGAATTTTGTTAAGTGCTCTCTGCATCAATTGATATGCTGATGTGATTTTTTTTCTTTTTCAGCCTATTATAGATTATGTCAACTGAATTTCCAATATTGAACCAGCTTTGCATCTCTTGCACTCCATTTATGATGCAAATTCCTTTTTATATATTGCTAAATTATACATGCTAAAATTGTATTAAAGATTTTTATGACTACATTCATAAAAGATACTGTTCTGTGGTTTTCTCTTTTTTTGCGCTATCTTTGGTTTGGTATGAAGGTAATACTAACTTCATAAAGTAAGTTGGAAAGTGATCTCTCCTTTTCTATTTTCTGAAAGAGTGTATATGATTGGTGTTAATTCTTCTGTTTAGTAGAATACTCCAGTGCAACCATTTTTGGGGAGTTTTTAAATTACAGATTCAATTTTCTTAATAGTTTTGTGTCTATTCATATTATCAATTTAATATTGGCTGAGTTGCAGTAGATTGTGTTTTTTAAGGAATTAGTCCATTTCTCCTAATTTGTCAAAGTTATGCGCACAGGCTTAATTTGTAGTATTTTCTTTTGTTTTCTATAGTAATTTTTGTTATCTACAGTGTCTGTAATATTTTCTATTTTATTTTGGTATTCGTAATTTGTGTCTTCTCTTTTTTTAATCAGTCAAGCTAGAGGTATGGCAATTTTGTCGATCTTTTCAAGGAACCATCCCCCCCACCTTTTTTCCCATTGAGTCTCTAGATTATTTTTCTGTCTTCAACTTCATTAAATTTGTTCTTTATTCTTTCTTCTTCTTTTGGATTTAGTTTGCTATTCACTCTACGGATTTTAGATTATTCTAGAATGTAATAGACTTAAAATTTTTCTTCTTTTCTAACATAAGCAGTTAGTTCTATAATATACCTCTCAGCATTGCTTTGGCTGTGTCCTACAAATTTTTTATACATTGTTGTTGTTTTTTTTTAATTTTCCAGTTTAATGTATTATTTGATTTCTTAAAACTTCCTCTTTGACTCATGGGTTATTTCGAAGTATATTGTTTAGTTTATAAGTTTTAGGAGAACTTCCTGTTATCTTCCTGTTATTGATTTCCAGTTTGACTCCATTTTGGTTGGTGAACACACTCTGTATGATTTTAATTCTTTTAAATTTGTTGAGGTTTGCTTTATGGCCCAGGATGTAATCTATCTTGGTATGTGTTCTGTGGATGACTAGGGGAGTGAGGGGGGGAGATGTGCTTTCTGCTGCTGTTGGATGGAATGTTCTATAAATGTCAAATTAGATCTTGTTGGTTGATGGTGTTGTTTAGTTTTTCTATGTTCTTATGAACTGGATTTTGTTCCCACACCCCCCCACCCCCCAAAATCATTTATTGAAGCCCTACTCCTAGGATGATTAGATTTGGAAATAAGCCTTTAGAGAGATAATTAAGGTTAAATGAGGTCATAAAGGTGGGCCCTAATCCAATAGGACTGTTGTCCCTATAAGAAGAAGGGACACCAAGGATGTGTGCACCACAAAGGAAAGGCCATGTGAGGACACATAAGAAGGTGTCCATCTGCAAGCCAGAAAGAGGCCTTGGAAGAAATCAAACCTGCTGAGATCTTGATCTTGGACTTCCAGATTCCAGAACTGAATCTCTGCTGTTTATTGCTGTACAGTTTTCTATCAGTTGAGAGGAGTGTGAAGTCTCCAACCAGAACTGTGGATTTGTCTATTTCTCCTTTTCATTTTATCAGTTTTTGCTCCACAAATTTTTTAACTTTGTTGTTTGGTATATATACACATCTAAGATTGCTATGGCTTCTTGGTGCATTGACTCCTTGATCATTAAATAATGTCCCTCTTTATTTATAGTCTTTGCTCTGAAGTCCAGTTTATCTGATGTTAATATAGCTATTCCTACTTCCTTTCAATTAATGTTGGCATGACATATCTTTTCCCATCATTTGGCTTTCATTCTGTCTATATTATTATATTAGAAGTGAGTTTCTTATAGATAGTATATAGTTGGGTCATGTTTTTATCCTGCCAATCTCTGTCTTGAAATTGGTATACATAGACCTCTTATATTCATTTACAGTTAATATAATTATTGATATGTTAAAACATTTTGTTATAAAATATTCTATTGTTTATTCTGCTTTTCTTTTCTCCTGTTTTCTTTTTCCTGACTTCCTGCTGATTACTTGAACTTTCTTATAGAATTACATTTTGATTTACCTATAGTGCTTTGGAGTATATCTCTTTTTGTAGCTTTTTTTAAGTGGTTGCTCTAGGTATTACATTACATATACATCACTTATCACAATCTCCTACTGCCATTATTTTACCAGTTCAAGTTCAGTATTGAAACCTTACCTTCCTTTACTCTCCCATGTTTATTATATGATTGCCTTAAATATTTCTGTGTATTTGGCTGGAACAGAGTTGTTATTTCTTAAGTTTTTGTCTTGCTAGGCTTCCCCTTTCCTATGTGGGGGCTAGGCAGAGTAGGCTTTTCTTGGGGTTTTGTTTTTGTTTTTGTTTTTTTTTTGTCAATGCCCAGTGTTTCCAGCTTTTTAGATTCTTTAGCTCCAACTCTGGAATACAGGAGGCAAAAAGAAAACCCAGGTAACTCACAATAGTATATTTCCTTGGATCCCAAGGTCCTTAGCTGATTTGCCCTTTTTTCTCCACCTTTCAGAGTCTTCTTATATTTTAAGTATAATGCCCAGGGTTCTTAGTTATACTTAATGGATACAATAGGGAGAAATATGTCTACCATATCTTCCTGGAAGTAGAAGTCGCTATAGCAGTGTTTTTAAAATTGGAAAATCTCATATAAAAACAGATCTGTTACTGTTCTTGAAATATTGGGACATATGGCAATACTGGGTTTGCCTTATGCATTCCAACAATATTCTTTAGCTGAATAGAAGCTGACCTGTTTATATGGAATATGTGACAATTGGAGCTGTGTTTTTTTCATTGCATTACACTCAACCTGTGTCACTCATTTATGTTACCTTTAGCCTCTGTAAGAATTTGAGTTTGCAACTTCCAGTGATGCCTCCCTGGCTAAGCATACCCATTTTCTTCCTGCCAGTCTAATGCTCTCTCTCCCTTTTCAGTCTTTCAATTCTGTATCACAAAATTCCTAAGAACCTAGATAGCAGAGATGATATTATCTTGAGGAGAATGTGTGTGCATGTGTGTACACATGCACATAAATGTGTGTCACAGAGGAGGGGATAAGTTGAACAGGCAGAAAGGAGAATTTGCATTGAGATTGAAGCACGGAGACTTCACTTTAAAGGATTCCTTATTAGTAATGAGAAGGAGAAAAGGCTATGAACACTCATCTGTTAGTATCTTCTGCAACAACATACCTATCTCAGAGCCTCTGTACCTGCTGTTTCCCCACCTGGAACATCCTTCCTCAAGACTAATGCACTTACATTGCATTAGCACTTGGGTCTTAAGTCAAATGCCACTTACTCAGAGGTATCTTTCCTGAATACCCTATCTATCTAAAATACCTACCTATCCAAAATAGCCCTTCTTTATTGCCAATACTTTCTCTCCTTTACAGGATTTTTCTTTGCAGCATTTAATAGTACCTGAAAACACAATATGCATACGTTTTGTTTACTTGTTTACTGCCCATACCTTTGAGGATGGAGACCTTGTCTGCCTTATTTACTATTGCATCCCTGATTCCTGGCACATAATAGTAGCTTACTAGGCATGTAATGAATGGATGAATCATGTCCTGAAACATCTTAGTAAGAACACTAACAAACTAGAAAGTGTTCAGAATAGGATGATAAAACATTTATAACCATAAAAATGCTGAACAACTGAGGGATCTCAGATTGAAGATATTGAAAGGTAAGATGATCACTCTCATCAGATATTTAAAGTTTTGGTTATTGGAAGAAGGAGTAAATATGTTCCAAATGGTACCTCTATAGTCAACTTGCAAAGAAAAAATTGGCTCCCACTATAAAGAAGAATTTTCTAATAACTAGAAATTCTTCAACAGTGAAATATAGTGAGTTCCCACTCACTGAAGCCGGGTAAGCAGAACTAAATAACTATCTCAAGGGTCAGCTGTGAAAGGAATCCCAACTCTGCTTGGGAACTTTGGGTAACTTCCAAAGTCCCTTCCAACCCCACAATTCTAACATATTTTAAGGGATACAGAACTGGGCTTTCATTTTTTACACTTCCAGGAGGTACTCCAGACAGTATCACTGAGGCAAGGGCTTAGTTTAAGAGAGTTAATTACAGGGAGTTTAGGAAACATAAATCTATCCAAAAGTTTAAGTATCTACTAGTGTGAAATATGAAATAATTGGTTTTTACGTAACAGTGTGTTACAATTGCAACTCAATGACAGATTTCTTTAGAAACTAAGATGGGAAACATTTTATTTTCCCAATGTGCCTTTGAGTTGTAAAAGCTATTTCCTCACAAATACCACGACTTCAGTTTAGGCAATTACTAATTGATGGTAACTGCAATTATAGAGCAAATCTCAAATAAATATAACACCACACTGGTTGTAGCACAATTTTTATGGAAATTATATTTTTTAGTCCAAGTGGATTTTTTGAAGCTTCAAAAAATACTTATGAACATGACTTATTTAAAAGATCAAAAGAAACAAAATTTTTAAAAATACAAAATTCTAGGTATAATTTGATAAGTTCTCATTAACCCTTACTTTTAACCATTGATTAGTGAAGCTTCCTTTTTTTAAGCAGTAAAGAACCATAAAACTCATACTAAAGATTTCTTTGGAGTCAAAGTCCCCTTAGGCACATAAACACCTCTGGCTCAATCTACAGCACTTTAGAAGTTGGCTTCTCTAACCCGAGATATAATCAAAGAATGCAAGATCCCATTATCTAATATTTACAGAATTATAATTCTAATGCCCACCATAACTAAATATGAATCAGTATGTAGGAAGCCTTAGAACCCACAAGGGATCTATTTTTTTACCACGACATTTTCATGCTTACATGGAGTTTCATGCTCAAACTCTCCATCTTCTATTATTCAAACAAACCACAGAAGTTCAACGATTTATCTTCCCAACACTAAATAAAAGCACACATTCAAAGCCAAAAGTTTTTTTAAAAGAATATTGCAAATATTATTCTGGCAGCTCGTTAGAACCTTCAGATCCAAGGTAAAAAGCCTATTAACACACAGGTCTTTTTTTCCTCCCACGGAGATAGTACAGAAAAAGTGGGTGATGAGTTTTCCTACCTTCCTTATCAAGTCCATTTCAATGGCTCTGCCAGGAATTCAGGAAGGTTCCATCTCATTTACATATGGCACCAGCTATCTCTCTTGCCCTGCATTTCCATCACACCACTGGTTCTTCCTCCCACTCCCACACCCTCACATCCAGCCGTCCTTCCTTTGCTGTTGGAGCACCACACTGAGGGAAGAACAGGCACTCTGATCTCGGCTCCATCCAGGAGATACACGTAATACCCGTGCTGGCTCTGTGAACAGCTTTAATTCACAGGCACCGCAGAGAGGATACACAACCACACGGCTTTGTCCCTGGTTTACAGATTTCTGATGAGTGTTTACATATTTAAGACACAGCTGTTTTTGCATTAAGCTATCTCCACACAGGTGGAATATCTGTTCATCAGCTGAAAAAGAGGCTATTAGGAGCAGCCAAAGACAGTTGCCATAGGCTGCTGCTGTGGCGCGTACGTGCTTCCTCTGTGGCACCTGCTTCATGGTGAGCTGTCTGACGTTGTTGCACTCAAAACAGCACCTTTCCCATCTCAGCCCTCCCGCTCCCATCCTGCTGACAACCACTTTCCCCTCTGACCTCAGAGGAATACATAGCTCCACTATGAAAGGCTCCCTTTTCCTTTGGACTTGACATCCCTGACCTCTCAAGTTTAATATACTTGAGATACTTTAAATGTTAAAGTTCAGGGTTTAAACAGGACAAGGTTATCTGGGTCTTGAGACTGCACACCAGTTTAGATACTTCCTTTCCAGGAAGCCCAGAGCCATGGTAACGTCATGAATATTTGATAGAGCCTTTGGTGCGTTAACCCAGAACGGGTTCATTATTCTACCTAAGCTTCCTACCCTAATCATTCCACCTGACCTCTTCTAATGTCTTCTGCACCACGATACTGCCATTTCTTTTTTATAATATACATATTTTACCTAATTTCATTCAAGAGGAAGGGGAAGAAGATGACTGTTTATTTAAAAACACAAGAGAAATAAGTATTTGAACACCTACTATGGGTAAGTACCCATGTACAAGGTTTTCAACATACCTTATCATATCCTTACTTTTTAGATGATCTCGAAGAACTCTAAAAACATACACAGCACCAACACCTTGCAACTGATAAAACCAGAAATCGAATCTGATATTATCTGACTCCACAGAAAATATGCTTTCCTCTATGCCACACTCTCTCATATTGTCCTGCAGTTCTGTAATGTCATTATGCCACTGTGTGTATGTCACAGTATTAAGAGACAGACTCTGAAGCCAGAACGCCTAGTCAACACTATCCATGATTGTAGATGAGTCACTCACTGTACCTCCCTTTCCTGTAAAACGGGGGATAACACTAGGGCCTATCTTCATTGGTTTCACTGGGGTTCAGATATGTTAACGTAATCATGCTTAGAAAAATACCTAATACATATTAAGCACTATGTAAATATAAGTAGTTTTTGTAAATCTGACTTCCCCAATGGAGTATAAACTCTTTGAAAATCAGAGTAATCTACCTCTTGTATTCACATGAGTATCAAAAGTAGATACTCTGCGGTTTGCTGGATTCATTCTTTTATTGACTGATACTCTTTCCATTGCTTACGATCCAATGTAGAAGGAACTTCAGCCATCAAGACCTTTACCTTCAGGCCTATAAGCACTGTTTCCAAAGTTTACAGTTAAAAAAAACAACAACAACTTAAAGTTTAGGGTTCAGTCCAACCTTAGACATCTATAGATCGTCACACTTTAAATTTAGTGTGACAATTGATGCTCCTCAAAGTATGAGGATGGTATGAAATTGACACTTGTTCACCACTCATTTATTTGCTCATTTATTCATTCATTTACAGACCCTTTTTTTTAGGTTGCTGAGACAGGCACTAGGGAAAACTTAGAGTCTAGATGTGAGCAAAGGTGAGTAAAGCAAATGCTTACAATGCAGTCCGGTACCTGCTATAACAAATGGGATAAAATTTGTAAGAACTACTTAACTATTTCAAAGGAAAGCATCCCAAGGAGGTAACATTCAAGCAACTTCGGGAAGGACGAAGAGGCAGCTACAAAATAGAGGGGTGAAGGAAGAGGGAACATTATGTGCAATACACACACACGAAAAAAGTGTAATAGCAAAATTGGGGTGAAATCGGTAAATTCTGTGTTCCTGGAACATGGGCTACATTGGCTGGCTGTGAAGAGTTGAGATGGGAAAACAGTTTGGTGTCCAGATCACTATGTTGGAATAATTGGAGCAAGGAAGGATTGGAGACAAGGAAATCAATCAGAAGACCAGGATAGTGGCATGATCTCAGCCTTAGCATTGTGGGTGGAGGAGGCATCAGAATAGCTATGAAAGATCCTCAGAAAGTAGGACTGGCTGGACTGGTGACAAATGAGTAGAGAGGGGAAAAAAATAAATGATGACCCCAAATACACTAATTTGCTTTTTTTTTTAGTGATGTATTTAACATGAGCAGACTCACGGGGTGAACTTTTTTAAATTTAAATTCAATTAGCCAACATATAGCACATCATTATTTTCAGATGTAGTGTAAAATAATTTATCAGTTGTGTATAACACCCAGTGCTCATCACATCACATGCCCTCCTTAAGGCCCATCACCCAATTACCCCATCCTCCCACCCACCTCCCCTCCAGCAACTCTCAGTTTGTTTCCTATACTTAAGAGTCTCTCATGGTTTTTCTCCCTCTCTGATGACTTCCCATTCAGTCTTCCCTCCCTTCTCCTATAACCCTCTGGGCTGTTTCTTATATTCCGTATGAGTGAAAGCATATGATAATTGTCTTTCTCTGATTGGCTTATTTCGCTCAGCATAACACCCTCCAGTTCTATCCACGTCAATGTAAATGGTAAGTATTCATCATTTCTGATGGTCGAGTAATATTCCATTGTATATATATATATAGCACATTTTCTTTATCCATTCAGCTGCCAATGGACATCTCAGCTCTTTCCACAGTTTGGCTACCGTGGACATTACTGCTATGAACATTGGGGTTCAGGTGCCCTTTCGGATCACTACATTTGTATCTTTGGGATAAATACCCAGTAGTGCAATTGCTGGGTCATAGGGTAGCTCTATTTTTAAACTTCTTGAGGAACCCCCATACTGTTTTCCAGAGTGGATGCACCAGCTTGCATTCCCACCAACAGTGTAGGAGGGTTCCCTTTCTCCACATCCTCACCAGCATCTGTTGTTTCCTGTCTTGTCAACTTTAGCCACTCTGACTGGTGTGAGGTGGTATCTCATTGGTGTTTTGATTTGTATTTCCCTGATGCCAAGTGATGTGGAGCATATTTTCATGTGTCTGTTGGCCGTTTGTATGTATTCTCAGGGTGAGCTTTTCTCTTTAAACCAGGATAATACGTATACAGAGCCCTTTTCCAGTTAGTGCTTAAGATTCGCTAATTGAAATGACTGAGCCTCACCCTGTTATCAGTATTTTTGGCTTTTGCTTACATATTTTCTTCTTTGAACTAGTCTCATAACATCATCAATTACACTTAACTAAACCCTATTGCAAAGTGAGGCCATCTTCTCTACCAGCTTATAAACTGACTGGAGCCAGAAAAAGAAAAAAGAAAAAAAAATAAAGGAAAAAAAAGCCTTGGCTTCCCAAACCCACACAGCTCTGTTTTGGACTCTAGGTCAAGGTATTGCCAATAAATACCAGTTAAAATGCAAATGCCCCATCTTGAGCTGTTAATACACTAACCTGTTTAAAGTATCAGAAAAGCAGAAAGGAGGCTAGGAAGACAAAGTTTGAAGGAGAAGAGAGAATGGGTTCATTGACATGGTTAGAAGCCAAAAACCGCCCAAAGCCACAGATTCGAGAGAGGACAGGAAATGGAATAGGATGAGGGAAGCTAAAGGATAGGAAAAGCAACTGGACACCAGGCACTGGGAAGAAGGGAATCGACACTCCAAAAATCGGAAAAAGAGGCCATGTATGAAGAAGCCTAGCCTTGCCAACATTCTGAAGACTGCTTTCACACATATAATAGCATTTTCTTTTGCATAAACCTTTTTTTTTCTTAAAGATTTTATTTATTTATTTGACAGAGAGACAGCCAGTGAGAGAGGGAACACAAGCAGGGGGAGTGGGAGAGGAAGAAGCAGGCTCCCAGCGGAGGAGCCTGATGTGGAAGGCAGACGCTTAAGGACTGCACCACCCAGGCACCCCTCTTTTGCATAAACCTTTAGCGACAAAGCACCATTGCATCTGGTAGTCCTGCCATTTAATAGCTGTGTGATATTGGACACATGATTCAACCTCTCTGAGCCTCAGTTTTCTCATTTATAAAGTAGGGCTATAGAAAGAACTTTAACAATTTCATTTCACAGGTGGATGCATTTCAGTGTACAGAAGATTAAGTGATTGATATAGGGGCCCCAGAACCCACAAAACCAGGGCTGGACCCTGGATCCTCTGACTTCCAGTTTGGTGAGTATTTCTACTCACCTGTGGTGCTGGTTCAACCTGGGAAACCAGCATGTGACCCTGGTAAGGAGTAATTTGTAGAACATGGACAGATCGTGCTCACTCTGTAACCCTGCCCCAGTTTACAGCTCAACTAGGAGATCTAGTGGTCAGGAAGTAACCTCTCATGACCATATCATTAAGTCTTTCTTAGGACTCTCTAAAACTTCCAAAATTTATTCTTAGGGGCTTGGGAACTCATAACAGTTCAATATTATCTAAATCCATAGCAGATGGCCACACCCATGGTATTTTTACATCTCCAATTTTTTATATCTCATTTTAGGAAGCATGTGAATGGCATAGAAACAAAGTCCCACCAGGGCACCAGTGTTGAACTCCCAACACCTCTGGTCACAAACTCAGGCTGGGCTCATAGCTTCCCCATGTTCTGCACCTTAGTAACAAGTGTTGTTTCCTACACTGTTTTGTAAGTGCTCTTGAGTTTCTCTCTGTGTAAAACATATTTCACTTTGCATGTCCAATTATAAAATCCTCAAGCCACCTTAATCAGATAAAGGATAAGTAAGGCCAACCTAATTTAGGAAAAAGACTACATAATGGTATTTTAAATGGTAATTTTCTTACGTCCCCATAGCTAAAACTGCCAAAGCACTACCTGGTAAAATTTATGAAGTACCAGCTTCAGTGAATAGATAGGAGAGGCTTGTAATTCACGTATCAATTGTTTGTAAGGAATAGGTACTTACGAGACCTTTTAAAGTCATTCCCCAGACCTCTGTTGAAAACCTACTTAGTGGTAGGAATAAAGAAAATATTTGCCTTTAGTGTTGCAATAAGATCTTTCCCCCACAGCTTTGTTTACATTACCAATTTGCATTATCTATACCTTGGAAGAAAGCCTGTGAGAGGCAAATGTAAACTTTGACTCAAGGAAAATCCAAATGAAATCAGTACCAGATTCAGAAAAATGCCTAGATGTTCCAAATGCCCAGTTGCCAGTTTATCCCTTTCTTATTCCAAATAATAAAAAATAAATAAATATAAATAAATAATGCAACAACAATAACAAAAACAAGAAAAACAAAAACAAACCCTTCCCAAGGTAGGTTTTCTTTCAACTGAACCAAGTCCTCTTTCCTTTGGTCGCTGTTTCTCTTAAGAGATAATGGCCATACATTTATGAAAGGACCTCACATACAGGGTCAACACAGAGTAGTTGAGCCCAAATAAATGACTGATGATTGTTAATTTCAAGCACACAATCAGTATTTCTGGATGATGAGAACGAGGTGACTACAAGAGCAATGTAAGTATGGAGCCTCTTCGTTCCTCAATGAATAGAGGGGGATTCATTTATTGACTGGTTTTATTGAGCCCATGGTGGTTTTATTTAGCCCGTGCTTTCCAGGAGCCACCTTGGGTCTTTGACTACCATAGACTAAGCAAGAAAAAGCCAAGAAATCACGTTTGTCTTCTGAGATATACACATTTTTATAAGTATACCTGGTCCAGGGGCACCTGGGTGGCTCAGTCAGTTAAGCACCCAACCCTCAATTTCAGCTCAGGTCGTGATCTCAGGGTCATGAGATCGAGCCCAACACTGGGCTCTGCGCTTAGCACAGAGTCTGCTTGGGATTCTCTCTCCCTTACCCTCTTCCCCTCCTGCTTATGCTCTTTTTCTCTCTCTCTCTCCCTTTGCTCTCACTCTCCCTCTCTCTCTCTCTCACTCTCCCAAATAAATGAATACATGAATAAATAAATAAATCTTTAAAAAAAAGAAGTACACCTGATCCCACTAAATGCCAGTAGTACAGAGCAGCAATAAAAATTTTAAAAAACTGTTGGTTAGTATTCAGGGAACAGAAATTTCCAACACATTTCAGATAAAGAAGCTGAAATTGTGTAGCTGGAAAGCATCAGGAATGAGAATGAGACAGGGGCAAAGAGCCCACTGGGTTGGTTGAAGAGCTGTCCCTGCCCCTACAGAGAATCTCCTATCTGAAGGGTGGTGGAGGGGCAGGAGATAATCTTCACAGCTGACCCTCAGTAACTGGTGCTCAGCTAAAGACCTCACTCTGTGCCTTCCTGAGCTTGAGCCCGTGTAGAAAAAAGACAAGAAGGAAATATACCAATATGATTAAAGTGGTTGTGTCTGAATAGAATTATGGGGGATTACCATTATTCTTTGTGCTTTCCCATACTTTCAATATTTTCAACTATAGGTAGGCATTAATTTTAAATACATAACTTTTGTTAAATATGCACTTTTATTTAAAAAAAATTAAACATTAAGCACAACAATGACCGGATAACCAGCTAGATGGCAAAAGGAGAAAGTTCTGTAAGACCTAACTTGTCCTGGCAAATCATTAGCCATGGTAACCTGCATGGGTGACAGCTTCATCCTTCCTAATAATCGTTAGTATTTTCTTGGTGATATTACCATAGCTACTGTTTATTGAGAGCTTACTCGTGTTTAGTGCTACACTAAGAGCCTTAGGTTTCTTCTCTTATTTAATTATCAGAACGTCTTTATGTGCTGGGCACTGTCATTATCCCCATCTACACAGGAGGAAACTGAGACTTGAGGGGTCAGGCAGCTTGCTAAAGAAAACATGGCAAGTGGGTGACTACTGAAACCACGATATGAAGCCAGACCTGAGTGCATGCTCCCAAATCACTAGTAAAAATCAGAACTTGCCTAAACATCACCTTTTACCCTTTTCTCTACTCTACATTGCCCCTACACTCACTTGGGCCTCTTGTTCAGCACACCCTCTCAAATGTAAGCTTTTTGGCAGACAAATTTTTTTATGTTTTGTCCACTGCTATGTCACCAGAGCCAAGAATAGTGCCTTCACATAACAGACACTCAATAAACATTTGCTGGGTTGATGAATAAACTTTAACACATCAGATTCTAACCACAATATTATCTTTGCAGTTGTCCAATGTCTACAAGCCAAGTCATTTCCACTCTTTCTCAATCTTCTATGATCATCATAGTTCTACTGTTCTCTGAACAATTTTCCTTTACATACTAGACTCCTACCCAGACAAACCCTTGCAGCTTGTGATGGCTTATGACAGAGTTCTAGCCATTGGACTATAGATGGAAGTGATATGTCCACCTCTAAATCTGACCCATAAAAGCCGAATCTTCCAATCTCTCTTCTTTCATCTGCTGGGTGCATAACTGAAGCAGCAGATGGAAGAAGCCAGGATCCCTGAGTGTCTGCATATCTTCTCTACTCAGCTGACCTACTCTGGGCCCAGGCATAAGCAGGAAATAAACTTTTATTTTATTAAGTCAATAAATCTTGGAGTCATTTGTTATAGCAGCTACTCTTCCCTAATACATAACCACTTCAGTTACAGTTATTTGAGCATGCAAATATGATATATATAGATACACACACACACATAGTATGATATAATTATCATATATACACACATTTACATCATATATCATATAGTACGTACAGATATATATAGACACACATATATATATCATATATCATATATATATATAGTATGTCTGTACATATGTGTTTATATAAACATTGGTAAATTATGTACAAGAATGAGATACAGATGAAATAAAAATATTTTAAAATGTCTTGCTAATCAACGTGGTTCTTCCATTGTACTACTAAGCAACATTTCAAGGCACATTGGGACTTAGGGAAAGGTTTGTTATTAACGACGATGAAAACAAATCTATATTTCAAATGGTCTTCTTGATGATATTTTTGGTGGCTGATTTTATGTCACTCCTGATTAGACCTTTATTGTTTTTATGTCATAACATGGTTGACAAAGAGCTCAAAACTAGGAGTAGAGGTGACAGCTCTGCCATTTTCTTGTTGCCCACTTGTAACATCGGTATTATTTTCAATCCAAGGTCTCCTTAAAGGAGTTTGTAGAAAACACTTTTCTATTTTGTGAAGGTTAGTTTCATAAAAACTAGATCACGTAATCCATAAATCCACTTTACCAGGCACAACTACAATGTGATGCCTCAGTTTGCCGAGGGCAAATGAACAGATGAAAGTACCACTATCAAACTTTCCTTCCCTTGAAGATATGTGTATCAAACCCTGCCCCTCCTTCAAGACGTGTAAATACGATATGAGACATGTAGTCATCTAACATCAGACATCTGAGGATGCTAGGATGAAGGCACATATTTAAAACACCTTAAACTTAAAATTTTCCTATTTCATTATAAAATAAATTGAAGTTTTAGCACTTATGAACCCTGCAATGGGCACATTCTATCTTTGAGGCTACTGTTCTGTCAGGTGTTTCAGACATCCAAATCCTAGCGCTCTTGATTTCTGAAGTCCATAATCTACCTCCAAGCTATGCACAGAGTAAGACAGCTGAGATCACTCCACCTAATTCTCTCCAGCTGTAGCCCCCTACACCTCCCCAAAGCCAGAGTTTTCCCTGTTAACATGGGGTAGAACCCTTGGTCTCCGTTCCCAGTGACACTGATAGATATTAACCAAGCTTTCTATGATTTGCTCTACGTCAAATTACAGAAGAAACAAAATCGTATCCTATCCTCTGAAGTCCATGCATATGGCCAAAAAAGTGACTGAGAAGTAGTGTGATTTGGTGACAAGACCCAGGGGCTATGAGTGGTAAGATCCAGGTTCCATTGGACCATCTCTTCAATGAAGTCAACATGGCCCTTTGTATATCAGTCTCCTCGTATATGGGACAGGAACAGTAATGCCTGCCCTACTACCTGGGGCTGTGAAATTAGTAGAAAAAGAAAAAGAACCACGAGAGAAGAGGCTCCTTATAGCCCTGGTTTGGGTGGGCTGCATGAGACCTCCAGAGAGGCTGCAAATTGGCAAAAGTTCGAGAAAAGAGGTTCACAAAAACGGTAAGCCTGTTATCTGACACCGTCTTTCAGGAAATCTTGAGTAACTTAGAACACACAGGACAAGAAAAATGCTTAAAAAATTTTTTAGATTTTTGATTCCTTTAATGAAGAGTCGTGAGAAGGAAGGCTCAGAGTGGGTAAATGAAGGAGGAGCAAGGCTTCCTAGGGGCTCAAAGTACAGAACGGGCAGCAGACTCTCCATTGGGGCAGAGCACAGAGCTGGAGGCTGAATAGTAAAGATCCAGGCAGAACGCTGTGACTGGCTTTGAAGTCAGGACTGATTTCAAATTCAGGCTCTGACATTGACTGAATCTGGGTGATTTAACCAACCTATATATGCCTCAGTTTCATCCTAAGTCAAGTAGGTACAATAATACCTATTTGTATCATGCTTATGAAAATTTAATGAAACTATAGCTATGCCTGATGTACTCTAGGACTTGGCACATAATAGGTTCTCAATAAATAGTTATCTCCTTCACCATCATTATCATTCACTTGTCTTGCCCTTGCTTAGCCCGTCTTTAAAAGGAAATAGATGAGGCATAACTAACATTTGCCAAGTACTGAAGGGTTAGGCTTGGCAAGCCCTTATCAACATCAGAGGTTAGAGAAGTACTTTGCGGTGGGTCATGCAGAGGGGATGTTCATGCCCTACAAGACCTTGCCAAGAAGTCACGGGTGATAAGCAGTGAAAACAAAGCAACAAACCCCAGCCAGATTGGAGGAGGGGCAGCGGGTAAGCAGCCGGCAGCCAGCAGCAGGAATGACCTTACTGACTCAAGGACACTCTAAATGAAATGCATGAAGAGCAAAGAGGAAGACAGGAAGGCCTGGAAGATTTGACGAGGGGATCTTACTCCTTCACCACTAAAAAGGACCCACTTGATCCAAGTCCTTAGACTCAATCTAACCCTTCTTATGCAATTGCTGTTGCCTCAAGCCCTGTCTGAACAACCTGGCTCTCCACAGTTCACATTGCACTAAACTCTGTCCTTAGAGAAACAACCAGAAGGCCTCCCTCAACAGTGTCTCCCACTGCCACATGAGCTGTTTATCAAGTCTAAAGTCATGTGTAGAGAGCCCACGGAGAATCACGAGTTTTGATCCCCCTTATACCCACAACAGGAGGACATAATTCTTACAGATAAATTTAATTTTTTTTTTTCATAAAAGACAAGAGAGAGAAAGAGTAAGTAGATGATTTGGTGCATCCCCCTTACCAGGACTAGACAACTCAAAATTCTCTCCTTCTTCACGGAAGCCCTGTTATGCATAATGATATGAAAAACATCCCCATTAAGAACAGGTTGTGTTTGAAGTGCTCTTATGTATGCCCTTTGAAGAAGACAGAGTAAATCCTTCTTGGTAAAAGGGGAAGCATTGATTATTTAATTAAACAAAGTAGTTATTGACTTTTTTAAAGCAACAGGCAAAATTCTCACAAAGAATAGAATTTTTATAATATGTGTATCTCTAATTCCTGTTCCTGAAAATAAACTAGCTGAAAATTCAACCTGTGAGGAGAAAAAAAAAATGTGTTTCAAAGGAGAAACATATTCTGAAAGAATTAATGTGCAAGCAGAAACTGGAGTATCTTCCTACAATAGCAACTTGGCCTTTGAAAAGTATTTTGATTTGATTGCTATTAAAATATAAATCTGAATAACTTCACCAACAAGGGGAGTCATTTCAGGAAGCGGAGGTGAGAGCTGTACCAAATCCATAAAGGATATTTGCAAAATACCTTGTAGATAATACAAACCATGCCACTTAATCAAGTATTGAAAAGGTTCAAATTAATCCTGACTTCACTACAGTTAATATAAATGTCCCAAGTCAATAAATCTTGATATTGATTAAACTACCCCTCCCCACTCAATTCAATTTTTAAGACCCACCAGTTCCCCACAGGCAGAAGGGGCAGATGTGACAATAGCGATTTACAAAATCAATATAGCGCGAGAGATCTAGAGAAATTAACTACAGGAGAGATGACCCATTAAATCATCCAGTCCATCTCCGGCTCCCTCTTGGCCCCTTGTAGGCTATTCTCTTCCAATATATTTGAGTCACTTTACCTAAGTTAAGTTGTAGAGGTTAACAGATACGAGGGCTTATTCCTTTTCCCAAGAAACTGGTCCCCTCTCCTACCTCCCAATGTTGAGCCCCATGTCTCACTCTACATCAATTAATTCTCAACTCTGGTAGCATACTACGTTCACCCAGGGAGCTTTTGAAATATACCAGTGCCAGGACTGAGGCCCAGAGATTTTTATTTAGTTGATCTGGGGCAAGACCTGGGCAATATTGAGGATTTTTTTTTCTTTTAGTATCTATGTGATTCTAATGTTTTAGTATCTATCTTTTAGTATTTAGTATCTAATCTTTTAGTACCTATGTGATTCTAATGTGAGTCTAATGTTAAGAAATTTGGAGAATCAGTTCTCTACAAGTTCAAAAGTCTTATTTCTTATTTAGGTTTTGAATGCTTTCTTGTTGATCATATTAACATTAACTCAGTACTACCAGACTAGGAGTAAGATTATAGAGGACAATAAATCAGCGAGTCCCGGCCGGCTGAGGAGCACTAGCTGAGAACCCCTGCTGTGGGAAATCATTATCTCTGATCAGAGTATGGCATACATCGCAGGTGGATTGTGGCACCTGAGAAGGAAAAAAACTGGCTGAGGACTATGCTTTAAGAGGAAAAGAACTTTCCCAGCAACTATACCAGGAGCAGTTAACCACATGGAGAGCTGCCAAAGATAGAAACCCATCAGACTTGGCATACCTCTGTTGATCATTTTTTAAAAAGATTTTATTTCTTTATTTGAGAGAGAGAGATCACGGGTGAAGGAGAGGGGCAGAGGGCAAAGCAGACTCCCCACTGAGCAGGGAGCGCCACGCACGATGCCGGGCTGGATCCCAGGACCCTTGGCTCATGACTTGAGCCAAAGGCAAAGGCTTAACCGACTTAACCACCCAGGCACCCCTCCTCTGTTGATCATTTTAACTTTAGCTTTGGGAGGAAATAAAATTTAAATATGAATACAAAAAAAAGCACACCTGTACAATCTAAAAGCTAAGTTTTGTTGACTCCTTCCCATATACAGGCACAGTTCTGAGTGCCTTAGTATATTACAACTAAGTCTCACCACAACCCTAAGAAGTAGGCGGTACTATAATCCCATTGCAGAGATGAAGAAACGCAGGCACCCAAGGTTCCACAGGTAGTAGGTGACAGCGTTGGAATTCCAGTTTAGCAGAGGGACTCCAGAGCCAGTGCTCTCGATCCTCAGTCTCAACCACTTTACAGAACTAGACATAAAGCAGTTGTTTCTAACATTACCACACATAATAATCACCAGAATAAATATTTTGAACAACTGACCGGGCCTTTTGCCTAGAGATTCTGACTCCGTAGCCTGCGTGGGGCCCATGAACTTGCATTTACAACAAACACGGGAACACCTTTTGACACGGTTAAACTCATCAGAGAAGTTCGCGATGGGAAAATACAGCATTTTCGGCAATTAGGAGGGGAACTAGCAGCCTTGCAAAAAGTACCTGCAGAAGCTGGAGCAGAACTTAAGCTACAAAGAGTTAAGGACGCACGGCCAGTGAGGGGCAGCTCCTCTTCCAAAAAGCATCTTGGTTAAGGGTAGTACTTTGAGGAAAGTTATTTTTAGCAGAGGAGAAAGTGCCAGAAGAAAAGGAGAGATTAAAAATTCAAGAAAGACCAGGAGAAACTGATGATGGAACAAGGTTCTAGAGAAGGCAGGAGGGGGCACGGCAACTGCAGTGAGTCCACCTGCCAAAGCCTCCATCACAGGAGAGGCCTCCCAGAAAGATGGGCTCATGCCAGGCCCCTTGGCACTGTGTCTAGCCGTACAGGAGCGTACTTCCAAACCAGTACTGGATAGCAAGGTTAATAACAATCTTAGGAAGAGTTTTTCAAAGTCTCTTGAAAAGGAAAAAAGAACCGTAAGCTACAACATTACCAAGGCAAGTCCAAACCCTCACGGGTACCAGCGCTAGGCTCGATTGGCATGTTGCTCCTGGAGGACCATCAGCTGGCGAGCGTGGAATTCTCTTTTACGTGGGGTTGCTTCTCTAGTCCGGGAGCTCACAACCCTGACTGCAGAACTGGCTACGTAATTTACGGGACTAGGCACAAAATGAAAATGTGGAATCCCTTGTTCAAAAATTATTAAGAATTCCAAGATGGCAACAAGGGAGCCTTAAACCAAGTGTGGGGCCCTTCTAAGCACTGTGACTGCACAGTTTGCCTACCCAGGACTCTGGCCCCACCTGGCTGCACTTTAAAATTCTAATGCCCAGGCCACACCTGAGACCCATTAAAACTAGAACCTCTAGGGGTGAGAACCACACATCAGAATTTTTCAAAGCTCCCCATTGACTCTAGTGTGCAGCAAGGTTGAGAACCACTGCTTACTTGTCATAGAATCTGACTTAATACCAGCTTTGAAAATCGTTTTCTTTAAGAAATTATACCTGAAAAAAATTTATAATGGCCCCACAAAATGAACCGTAGCCCCATTTACACACTACTGAATCACATTCTGCCACCTACCCATTCCTATAAACTGGCTCAAATTATTAGTATAAAAGAAATAATAAAAAAAATCTCTTCCTGTAATAAATACACATATTGCCATACAAAAAAAAAAAAAAAAGGCAATTTGAGCAATGGAGACCATGCTGCATTCCTTTAAGGCCCCTGTCTGAATTTTCTTGGCTCTACCAGATGATTTCTTCCAGGGTCTGGGCACTGGCCCAGAACTCATCCACCCTTCTGAATAATGCATGACACAAGGCCCTTCCAAGCAACAGTGAGCTTCAGATGGAATGCTCAGTTAAGGCCGGAGAATCTGACCCTCACCAAATCCAAAGCTTGGGATTTATCCCAAGAGACAGGATCAAATGAGGGTGATCATTCGAGCAGCATAGCCGGGCAGCTCCCAGCCGGATGCATAGCTACCCGAGAGTTCTTAGCCACAAACTCAGCCGTCGAAGGAAAAGAGCTGCTGTAGTGAAGAGAAGAGAGAGGGGCTTCCCACAGGAATCTAAGACCACAAATGCATTAGGGAAGCCAATTGTTTCATAGTGGTCTTTAAACAAGCAGTACAAGTTGGGGCAAATTATGAGACCTCCAGTGGTGCCCCTTCAGGATAACAGCAAGGACTGAGGTCTTTCATTCGGATCCTACCCGCAACAGAGCAGCAGGGAATGATCAAGAGGTAGAGTCCACGGGTTAGCATCCTGGCCCCACCAGTTAGTAGTTGTGTGACTTCCTTGTGCCTCAGTTTCCTCACCAGAAAAATGGAGCCAATAAAGTACAATCGAATTGCTATGAAGGTTAATTCAGATAATCCACTTATGGTGCTTAGAAGAGTGCTTAATACATGGTAAGCAAAATGAAACCAAGGTTCAAAGAGCTTAAGTGATTGGCTCCAGGTTCCACAGGTCAGTAAGAGTAGAGCCAGGACTGAAACTCATGTTACCCATATTATATTCTCAAGTCCCTTCTCTCACTTGAGAACAGAGCCGAGACCCTCTCAGCAGCCCTTCCTGTGTGGTATGCAGCACAATCACAACTTGTGGTAAGTGAGGCAAGAATTAAAGGAGGTGATGTAGGTAAAGCTGGGGACGACTTGCCGGTCACAACATGAGCACTCAATCCATGTCTGCTATTGCTATTACTGCCATCGCTATCATACAATTGATGCGCTACCAGGAAAATCACAAGTAACTTGACCATGTCCACCGTACTGGAGACTCACTTGCAGAGCTAGCTATCTTAAGAAACCTGATGTCCAACGCTTTGGTAAAAACAGAGTTCTTTCTGGTACTGTTATTAAAATCACCCACTTAAATTGGCCTGTGCATACCCTGGGAGCCTATTATCGGTCATGCTTGAAATAATAGAAGCCATACTTCCAAACTATCATGAGCAAGGGAGAGGGCAAAGATGCAATTTTAGAAAGAAGTCCAACTTCAAAAACCTATGGTCCCCCAGCCAGAGTTTGGCCAGTATGGAAATGAAGCCTAACAGGAAAAGGAACTATGACCACCGTGTCCTCTAAAGGCCCCGCTCTACAAGAGAACATGTATACGACTCTGTCAAACCCAACTCAGCTTTTATTGCTGACATTCATATAGACATAGTGCTAGGCCCTTGGTGAGGGCCCATAGGCAGCCATATTGGGGTGGTCACCCTACTGTTTAGTGGAAACTTCCTGATCGATCAGATGGCATTAAGTCACTGGATTTCTTTTTCCACCCGAGCGAGTGTCTCCTTCCAGAAAGAAACCTGCCCCATGGCACCAGTTTCCCTATTTTGCTGAGTGGTCTGGGGGGGGGGGGGGGGGAGAAATCTAAAAAACAACAATGAAGCCATGACAATTAAACTGGCATATAATGAAAGCCACAAATACATAATTACCATGTCCCACTTGGTACAAAATATTCCAGAGTTGCCAAAAACTGCCCACTCTAAGAGCAGTTGCCCTTATGCAGGCCCTGGGCTCTGCAGCTGCATCTCAATGAGCCTAAGTGGGCTGCCTGGAATGGTTTCCCTGGTAACGGGGTTCTGGCTGAGAGGGACATTGATTACCCCGAGGAACGAGTTTCCACTTGGAGGGAGACTGGGTGAATGCAAAAGCAGAGAATTTCGAGGGCGAGGCAGGGTCCAAAGGGGCAAGGGAGTCACTAAAGACCTGGAAGGGGTCCCAAGGTTTCCCTTTCTGAGATGGAGGAAAGAAACGTGTAAATTTGGTGCCTTGAGGACTTTAAAGACGAGAGCTGGAGTTGAAATATCCCATCCACTCCTGACTCATGTATGTTCCTCATCAGGAGAAAGGGACTGGTTGTCCAGAGATGGAATTCTAGTCCCACCTCTCTTAATTCACCAGGCGACCCTGAATAAATCAGGTAAAATCATGGGAGTTAGAACAAAGAGGTTTTCTAGGGCTTAAAAGCGAAGACCCTCTGAGAAGAGAGAGGACCAACTCAGACCATGACAAAATGAGGGAGAATTTGTGTGTTAACTGTCCTTTCCCTTGGCATTCATACTTTTTAATTCTCCTCCCCTGTCTCAAGTGTACGCTCCAGGACTCAGATTTTCCACCAGAAGTTTCTAAGGTTGCCTTTAGGAGAAAGGTTACCACCAGATTTGGCCCATTTCCACCACAAATGGAACAAATCGGAATGTTACATGGCAATGAAGGTGTTCCATTGTCACCCAGTGCTGGGAACACCTAGAGGTGATAAGCTTGCCAGTCCCTTTCCTGTGATTTCCTAGGATTGTGTGACGATTCTCACTGTTCCTCACTTATAATACATTAATGATTGATGAATAATGAATTCATGGGATTGCAGAGAAGGAATAAGGGAAAAGCATTCCAGGCAGAGGGAACAGCAGAGGTGAAGGCCCTGTGGCTGGAGAAGTAGGTTCATACGTGACCTGAAAAATGGCCAGTGTGGTTAGAGACCTGAAAACAAGGGCAAGTATACTGAGAGATTCAAGCAGGCAGAATCATGCAAGCCTTGTTAGTGGCCATGTTAGGGGGGTTATTTTTATCCTGAGTCTTGGAAGCTATTAGCAGGGGAGAAAGTGGAAGTAACATGACAAGATTTTATTTTGAAAACATTAACTGAGTTCAGGACATGAGGAAACCAATTAGAAGGCGACTGTCATGATCCAGGCAAGGATGACACTGACTTGATGAAAAATCTTCCAAAGGGGAGAAGAGCTGCTCCACAAGCAGCCCCTCTTACTGCTTTCCCTGGTTCTGGGGAGAGTCTCCTGGTTCATCCATTTACCCTTCATCAGCATCATCCCCTGGGACTTGTGTGCTGAGCGTTCATATCTCAGCACAGGCAGCGGATTCCCTCTGTCCTCTTAGATGGCACTGACATCTTAGTCAATTAAAAGCCTGAAACTGTTCAGAGATTTTTCTAGTCCTTGTTCCCTCAGAAAGCACATAAACCTTGTTAATGGGTTGTTGCATTTTTATGTCCCAACAGCCACTTGCAGGAGAGAGGGAATACTTAGTAAACACTCATCTCGCAGGTATGATGGACCAACCACAAAACAAAAACTCCTCTCTTCTTACTATTGATGCCAAAAGGTCATGTAAGCTGCACTAGAAACAGGAAAACCTGGTCCCAGAACCCTTCATGTGTCCCAAAGTATGGCAACAGCTAAGGAATACTTCCTGAAAACTTGTCCCAGTAATCACTTGAAACTGTATTTGTCTGGTCTGAGTTCTCAGGATGCTGCAAGGGAGAGGACAGAAAGAGGCCTGTAGGACGTCTGCAGCTCTCAATGATGGGTGATTTGGGCAGACTCGGACAAGGCATGGGAGAGGCTGGAGCAACAGTCTGGGGCAAATGCCTATTCTGGGTTTCAGATGGACAGAGGTGGAATGGGAGCTGTGGCAGGCAGCCACACAGGCTTTGATGTTTCTCCCAGCAGGAGGCAGGGAGGGGCTGTCTTTCCTGCCCTTGACTCTGGGTTCTGTGGCTGCTTTGACCAATAGAATCCAGTAGATATAATGCTGTGCCAGTTTCTCTTCCAGACTCCAGAAGTGTGCAGAGGCTTCCCCCTTTTGAAGATACAGACCTAATTAAGTTGGATGATTATTCTTATTTCAAATGATGCTTTCCATTTCAGACAGATTTTCCTTATGGGTCTAACTATTAGACAGCATCTGCTGGAATAAATCACAGGAAGCTATAGTCTGAACAGTCACTAACAAGTTACTATCAATCAAAAATCAAGCCAGAATACTTTTCAAATAAAAGTGCAGGTCAATGGGACTAAAAGGACTTTATTTTTTAAGGTCTGATTTACAAATGACCTTTTTAAAGAATCTAACTACAGAGTAAGTTTCACCTCCAATAAACAACCCCAATAGACTCCAAATGCTTTTTTTTTTTAAATAAGGAACCGGAAGTTCAAGATTGTTGCAGGTTTATTTTATCCCCTTCTGAATTTCAGTCTATACCCCCGGGACCCACCTCTGAGGATACAGAAACTGCCTATTTCCAGGTACAAACATCTCTGGAAATGCAGTCTTTCCCTTAGTCCCAAGACATAGACAACCCCACGCTCTCAAAGCCAATAGGGGAAGGGACACACAAGAGTTCTGCAGAGTTTTTTTTTTTTCCTCAAAATCTTTTTTTCTCCAATCAAGGGGAGAAGCAGAGTGAAAGGTGAGCTTGAGTGGGAAGCCAGAGCCTGGATTCCTGGCCTTTCCCAAGCGGTATAACGCGGACTAGCTGAATCTCTCCCCACCTCAGGTTCCTCACCTCCCAATGCAAAAGAACGTGATGGACAAGGCCACCTGGCAGGTCCTTCCACAGCTAAGAATCTAGGATTTTACGTTTTTGACAGAGGATGGGGAATCTCCCCTCCCCAGCTATGACCCTGAGGAAGACTCAGAAACTCCTAGGCCAATCCCATCCTCCTTCCAATGGCCCAAGCACTTGGCGGCGATATTGAGAGCAGCAGGATGCAGGGGGAAAAGGCAGGCCTTCAACCAGTCATACCAGCCGTCTCCGAGGAAGGAGTGGCTACTCCAGGAGGTTTGGGGCAGGCAAACCAAGATGGTATGTATAGTCACATAGAGGTTTGAGAAGGCCAAAATGTCTTCTCTCCCAGAGTTAGAGAAATATGGTGCCCAACTCCGGCAGCTTCCCATGGCCTTCCTGATGACAGCCAGTTCTCCAAGGTCTGGCCCGGCCGCCAGGCTCTCTGCTTTACATTTAGGTCTGAGGTGCCATGGAGATCTGTGAGACTTTTTCCAATTGCATCCTCACTTACTCCCTCAGCCAAATGCAAATCTCTCATCTTTTATCTTGAGACCACTGCTGAGATGGTGGAAAGGCCAGGGATTTGCTTTCTGTGCTCTGATTTTAACACAAAGCCTACTGACAGTGCAGATGGTAAATGCTCCCCAGGAGCCAGCCAGGAGACCAGGCTTCCCCAACAAGAGATCATGATCCTCTTAGAAGTCACTGGAGCTCCCTAGAATCCTGGGAGATAAGTGATGGCACTGGGTGGGGGTGGGGGCGGAGGGGTTAAAGTGGCAGCTTTTTAAAGCGGTCTGGTGTCTGCTCAGGGGTAAACACATAGACCCATGGACAGAAAAGAAAAAGACTAGGATTTGTAAAGGATCTGGTTACATATGAAGGAAACACCAGAAGTCTGTGGGATTATTCAATAAATTTTGTGGGGTAATTAGCTTTTAAAGGAAAAAAAAATCCCCATGTCTTGTACCACATGCAAAATATATATATATAATATAAATAATAAATATATATTTAATATATACTATATATTATATTATATATAAATATATATTTAATAAATATATCTATATATTTTAAGATTTTTTAATTTTTAAGCAATCTCCATACCCAACGTGGGGCTGGAACTCACAACCCTGAGATCAAGAGTCATATGCTAAACCGAACAAACCAGCCAGGTGCCCCTAAAAAATATATTCCTGTTGCTTTAGAGACCTAATGGTCAGAAGCAAAACTTCAAAGACGATCAGAAGAGAGTATAAGGTAATGCTTAGGAGCTTTACAACTCAGAAATAGGAAAATATTTTTTAGACAAGACATAAAAAAAACACAACCCATAGAGATCCAAATTAATTTGACAACATCAAGTTTTAAAAATCTCTTTTTGGCAAAAGATGCCATAAACGAAGCTTCAAAACAAGAGATAAAACGTGAGAAGATATCGTTTATAAATATATATACACACACATGTGTGTATGTATACACATATGTTTTATATTATACATACATATGTGCATGTATGTATGTGTGTGTATATACAGAGAAAGGGCTGGCATCCAGAATATATAAGGAAGGAACACTAACAAATCGATAAAAAAATTGCAACCCAGAAGATGAGCAAAGAATACGAACAAGTAACCTAGAGAAAAGGAAATCTTCAGGCCAGCACACATCTGAAACATTACTCAAGATCTCTGATAAGCAAAGAAATGCAAAGAAAAATCAGAGTAACGAGACTTTATAAGGCCCATAATAGTAAGTGCCGCAGAGGACAAGGAGAAACAGGATGTCCACTGTTGGTGGGGGTTTAAATCAGTACAATCACATTGGAGCACCTCTGGCAATACGTGATACGTTTGAAAACGTAGAGTCCTTAAGACCAGCCGTTCCATTTCTAATATACATCCTTGAATGACCCTCATCCGTGTGCACGGGAGAAGTGCACAGATGTTCACACTAGCCGAAATGTTTGCAAAACCAAGTAACTGTACAACCTAAATGTTCACCCATATGGGAATGAATAAATACAGCCGTGCGAGAGAGTACTATACAACAGACAAAACGGATATACTAGAGGTAAGTGTATCAACACTAAGTAAAGCGATCTGCAGAAAAGCATGGCAACCATTTACATAAATACTACTGAGTGCTTACAGCTACTGAGCAGAAAAGCCTGGACTAGAAGGGGACATACCAGATCTTCCACAACGTACGCCTCTGGCAGTGAGGTAGCAGATGAAGCTAAGCAGAGAAACTTTATCTGTAATTTAAACAATTTTTAGAATATAAAATAGATTTGGAGCAAATATAACAAAATGTAAATATTTGTTCATGCTGGGCAATGGGCACAGAGGTGTTTATCATATTATTCTCCAGATTTTTCTATTTTTATTTGTTCATAACCAAGGAAAGAAAAGCAAATAATGTTCTCACATGAAACGGAAACCCTTGTAGCCTAAATATGTCTACACTCTGCTTCCTCTCCCTGCCTTAGCTCAGACTCTCATCTCTTCTCAAACATGCCATTACTGATCTCCCTGCCACCAGTTTCTAGCTCTAGAGTGTTCACAGAGTATAAAAATATAATCTTGAAATATAAATCCTTGAAATATAAATCTTAAAAAATTTAAAATGAAATGCAAAGCTAATTCTCTTAATACAGACACTTCACCTTCAGAGTAAAATCCTAGCTTCCCTGCATGGTAGACAAAGTTCTCCGTAACCCAGCCTCTGCTTCCTTCTCTAGCTCCAAATGTCACAATCCCTGCCCCTCACCACAAGCACACCCCATGTTCTGGTCACACCGCTGTCCCCGAGCCTTTGTGGGTCACTCTTCCCCATTGATCTCTGTTTCATGAGTTTGCCCTCTGACATGGGGCTCAGGCATCACGTCTTGCCTGCATTTGGGACTCCTTCCCCGGCCTCCCAGAGAGCTGGTTCAAACCATTTCTGCAGTTAACACACCACACTCTAACCACCTTCTCCCCTGGGGGGGACTGCAAGCTTCCAGTCTGCAGGAACCCCATCTCATAAAGCTCTTTCCTTTGTGCTATAGTTACTGCTCAGGAAATTTTGTCAGATTAATAAATGAAAATAGGCATGCATATATGACATGCCCACTTAGTACAAAGTAGCACCCTAAGAGTTGTTTTATTCATTCATTCATTCACTCATTGGACAATGACTAGGAGTAACATGAAGAATACTAGCCCTCCTTTGTTGGGTGTTTATAATGCACCTGCTGGGCCTTGAGGTGGAAAAAAAGTAAGGAGAGGACACATGCCTTGTCTTTAAGGAGCTTCCAGTCCTGCTGGAGACGGAACACTAGAATAAGAAGTGACCCGAAGCCTATAATAGAGAGTGTGTAACTGAAACCTAAAATGAGTAATGTCGAATTCCAGATTACCCTTAAGGCATTTAGATATCGAGTTGCTTAAAAATGAACAAGAAGTAGAAATTGAAAAAGAAAAGAAACAGGATGAGAAAGGAGGGGAAGGCCACAGAAGTCCTGAAGCTCATTCCAAAGTGTCCAGCTTACTGCTCTGATGGGAGCAGACGCTGAAGCTGGAGCAGACCCAAATCAGGTTAGGGCCCCGTGGATGCCTGCTTGTCAAAATGCCCCATATCCCCAGGATTAATAATGTAGGGAGAAAGGGGGCTGGCACTGGCTGGCAACTTGGCCAGACAGCCCCAGTCCTTCCCCTGCACCAGGGCTCTGCTGTTCAAATCAATATTCGTTAGCAGGCAGAATGAGCTCGTTTCACGCATGTTCTAATTAGACAATGGAGATTATTACAAAACACCTGCAATGTTTGTAATCGTTTAAAATAATGAGAATCAATATTAGCTTCCAAAGGTACCATATGGTAAATGCTCATTCCAGGCATGTGGTCCCTGATAGGCTCTCAATGCTTCAAAACTGATCATTAACATTTTTTAATTTGCAAAAAGTTGCTCTCGGTTAATGAATTGGCTGCCTGTGTGCCCTACGCACAGTGACCGCCTCTAAGTGAGCATTTAATTGTAACATGGCCTCGGTGCCCACTGGAGCACGTGGGGTCTGCCACAAAAGACGTGCTCCAGGATCCAGAACAGGCACGCGTCCCACCACCAACAAGGCACTTCTCGGGTGTCTGATCTCCAAGCCCCTAAAGTGATGGTTCTCAAATCACGCAGAGAGCTTGTGAAAGCAGAGAATGGCGGGTCCCACCCCAGAGTTTCTGATCCAGCAGGTTAAGGGGAGGGGGCCGAGATTCTGTATTGACAACACGTTCCTGGGTGATGTAGATGCTGTTGGTCTGGGTCCCCCACTTTGAGAAGCACTGCCCTAGAAGATGTCACCCACCTCCCTACTCCAGGCTAGTACCTTCCCCATCAGCAAGAACTGCAACGCAGGAAGAGTGATGACTAAGGAAAGTTCTCCCACATTCCCTGTGTAAACGCCCAGGCCACACCTAGTGAAATGGGCAGTAGGCTTCACAGAGCCTGTGTGGAGCCAGACACTATGCTAGACCTTTCCACATATAGATTAATTCTCATCGCAACCCCATGGAAGAGGTGTTACCATATTTGGTAGAAGAAGAAACTGAGGTACAGGCTCTAGGGTCAGCCTGGCTGAAACCCAGAGGATTCGGACTCACATAAGGGTTATGGCTCCAAAGCCCGTGTTTCAGGCACAGCAGGACACTGTCCAAATGACTGTGTGCGCCCACCTCCCCCCTGGCCCAGAACCTGTTCCTCCTCGTTCCCTGGACTCACTGACCACTACAGGGTACCGAGTGGGGAGGCTCCTTTCGCAAGCACACAGATGAGGAAAAATCACATTGCCCAGGCCAGGATTCACTCTTCCCACTTTGCCCTGGTCATAAAGCCTTCTCTCACCATGGACGGGGCACACGACCCCTTCCATTGCTTTGTTTCCACCAGCCCAGTGCTCCTCAACTACTAAGGTGCCCAGAAATCACCTGGGAGCTTGTTCAACTGCAGCCTCCAAACGCACGGGTCTAGGACGGCCACAAGGGAGCACTTCTAACCTGCTTCCAGGCGACGCTGCTGGTGAGCAGCCCCTGCCCACGTGACCACGGAGGACCTGGTGTGGTGGAGAGCAGGAGCTTTGGAGCCAAGGGCACCTAGGCTCAAATCACTCCCAACAGGTTTTTCCTGATCGTTGAACCTCTTAGAACTTCCATTTCCTGATCTCTAAAATGGGGATAGCACCTACCCTATAGAATTATGAAATAAACACTCTATGGAAGCCACCTAACATCCCCGCACCCTCTGGCCCCTTCCACAACACCACCTGCAGCTAATCCCACCCTCCTTTGTTCTCTCCCTTCTCTCACTGTCTATACCCAAGCTTATGAGCCAGGGAGGTCTGACGTTTGGACCCATTTTAATGGTGAGGAAATCATGGACAAGTCCACAGCCGGCCCATGGCATGTCTCAAATACAACCACGGGGCTCCTGGTTGCGAGCTGAATGCTGTCTCTCCCGCCCAGGGACTGAGGCCTCGGCTTCCGGTTGGGTGGTGGAGAAAACACAGGACAGAATGAGCAGAGCTGTGCAGGAGTCCTAAAGAAGTAAGTGGCACTGACTCACCTTACCTTCGGTTGTCCGGAAGCAGAAATACTGGAGGTAGGGGAGCAGGGGCAGATTTCAGTGGTTATATGTGGTCTTAGCTCTGTGTGGAGCTCCGTTCTCATCCAGGGAGTGTCTTAGTAAAACACTCCTTGGGATAACACATAGGACATTAGCCCCAGGCGGCGTGCCTGGAGAAATGTGCAGTATCAAAAGAAGGAAAACAGATAACTCTGAGAAATCACAGGTAGGATTTATAGCAAAATACAGTTTGCTCACGGGCAGGTAAATTCACTAGGCTCCCTGAGCTCTTTCTTTTTCTTCTTCTTTTGATGTTTTAAAATACATAAGACTCTTGTTTTAAATCGTCCCCATAAAACATCGCCTGCAACAGGAGCTCCAGCCAGGGATCCTCCCAGCATCGGCATTTTTCACTGAGCTCGTAATTCACAGCAATTCATAAACTTTTTCCAAATGCTGTGAACGTAACTTCAGGGGGTTAATAAAACAGCTTTCTACTCCTCTACTTCTTTCCATTGATAACTTATTCAAATTGTAATTGCCTGTAATGTGCTCCCTCTATCACATTACTGCTCACGCCTCATGCACTCTCCCACCCCCATCCATCACCCCGACTGTCAGCCAAGCCCTCCTTCCTGCCTTGCGCACAAAAATGGGACTGCTTTTCTTCTCACATCTAGTGGACAAGCCCTTGCCCACACACCACCTTCTCCCACTCCCTCCCACTGGTGTCCTAGATGGAGGATCCCGCTGTCCCCTGCCCACTCAGCGGCAAGCATTTTGTCTCAGGGTTTATCTGTGACCCACCACCTGCCTCGTGGCACGCGGGCTGGCTGGCTTTGGTGGTTTGGGCAGTTATCCGGGCATGTGCAGACAGCACAGTAATAGTGAGGCTCTTCTGGGTGAGGTGGGATGTTGGATGGATCACAGATTTCAAAGTCAGAAGACCTCATGTCATCCCAACTGTGTTGTGAACTGTCTGTGTGAGTGTGGGTAAACCACTTAACCTCTCTGAGCCTGTTTCCTCACCTAGAAAATGGAGGCCATAGTATGTGCCCTCCCGACTCTGTAGGACTGCTACAGCTGTTTCAAGGAGTGAGTGAGATTTTTTCTGAGGCTGACTTGGACTCACAGAGTCCGATATTTCCCTTCAATTACTCCCCAGTGAAGAGAGCAAGTTTTGATGTGAGTGAAGATGGGGCCAAGTGGGGAGGGAGGTCATCATAGTGTGACCCATCTTCTAGGAACAGATAAAAAAAGATAACCAGAATTAGTCCAACCGGTTGGTGTTGGGCAGATGGGCGTCTGATTCTGGTGACCCCAAGGTGGCAAAAGCAGAGGTCAAGGCTATAGCGGGGACCAATCAGTGACCCCGGGGCCTTACGGGCACTGGGGCAGAAAAGCAGCAGATAACGACCCTTTTCCCGACTGCCCCGCCTCAGGTCTCAGCGTGCATCAACAGTTTCAAAGCCTTGTTACCGAGCCAGCAGCACCAATGACCTCCCCTCCCCCAAGCATCCACCTCATAAGCTCAGACTTGCCGAAGAACGGGGTCACAGCCTTTAGTGGGCTTCCCGTACAAAAACACCCCCACCTTCTGCGAAGTTCTGGTGTGACGCAACCCACCCCAGGCCCTGCAGAGTGATAGAATCAGCATGCCACTCAGGCCCTGTCCCCAGGGATCTACCTGGTGGTCCAGAAAGCAGCATCTTTGCTCCCTGAGTTTCTTTCACGTTACAGCCCTCCCCTCCCCCAGTCTCGTTAAAATTCCCTGCAACAAGTGACAGCAGGTTTGCCCAGCAGGTGCCGGAATGTAACTGAGAAAAGGGAAGGGAAATCTCAGAGATTGCCAAGAGACCTCCCAGGTCCCCCATCATCCCTGAATGGGTTCCTCTTTAAAACACGTGGGAGAAACCAACTGGTTTCCTGCACCCACCAAGGCTGAGAAGTGGCAATAAAATGAAGGGGAGGAGCACAGAAGAGAAGTCTCTAGATCCCACAGCTAAGTCTCTGGCCTTTTGCCTGAGCCTCTGGGAGCCCCCGGTCCCTTAGGAAGAGGCAGGTGTAGGAAAATGCTCTTTTCTGCAGCTGTTACCACTTAAACACAAATCACTTATTTCATCTTCTTAGCAAGCGCAAAGTGTATCCAATCCCACGGACCGCTTTCTTAAAATCTCAGGACTTAGCCTTCTCTGGTAGGACTTCCTCCCGAACGAGATTGCCTTCTTCGTGTGATTCCCATTAGCAGGGAGTCTGTTATTAGCTTGATATTTTATCTCTGACACTGTGAGAAATATTGCTGCCATAAACCCGGGTGCCCTTAGTGAAAGCTGAACTACTTGGCAAAAGCTAATAAAGTGAGGAACGATGAAAGCAATTGGCTATGAATACCTAAGCAGCAAACACGACAGCTGCCCCCAGGCTGGGCCACAGGGAGCCGCACGCCCCCTCCTGTGCCCCCCTCCCTAGGCACCACCACAGTTGCCTTTTCTCGTGACTTACCTGAGCCATTCCCTCCCAGCCCAATGCCCTACAGCCCAAGGGTCTCACTTGTTTATGCCTGGGAATTGGTGGATTGGGGCTTTCTAAACCATGCCAAAGTTAGTGCAGGGGCTGTCATGCTTCACGAGACACAAGAAGCGCCCCGGGGAGCTCGAGAAGGATTCCGTTTCCCAGCTGAGAGCCACTCCAGAGAGTCTGAGAGCAGGGTGGGCTGTGGGAAACTGCGTTTGTCACAAGCATCCCCAGGATGTCTGAGGGGACCAGACTTGGGTGACTGCTTATTAGCAGAGATGCAATGGGCATCTCTGGTCCCTGCACCACCATTCTGTGGAGAGTGCCCTTTAGAACCAAGCAAAGCTGACTCAGCCCCCCTTTCGGAAGATGCGGTGATCCAAGGGCCCCAAAAGACCTCCAATGAAAGCAGCCACATCGAGAGGCAGCTTCCACCATCCTGAAGGCAAGTGCCAGCCCGGCTTCTGGGTACGTACCTCATGGGCAGGGCGAAGGGAGGATGCTTGCTCGGTTATATTAATGAGCATGTGCTGTCCGTCAGCGGACGAGCCCAGAGGAATTTTAATCAAGTCAGCATCTCTTCCTCTGGCTTAGGCTACCTATTTAAGGAACTTTGCCATGGGAGAGAATCCTCTGCTGTAGCTGGAGGTAAATGCTGATTGGTATACTTGGCACTCTTTGCTTAAGGGACGCCAGTATGCCCAGAGGTGGGCGTGTTGGGTGTGGTTCCCAGGACCATCCTTACCCACCAGCCGCTTCTGGTTGTGAATAACAAAACCACAAGCTGGACAAGCCGTGAACTACAAAGCATGTGTCTTCTTCACCAAGTGATGAAGTGCTGAAAAGAGATACGGGTGGGATCCAGCATAATGGATAGTGAAACTGCTTGGAGCCAAAAATGATGGCCTAATGCTATAGTTCTTAGCCCTAGCCACATAGTGGAATCATCTGCAGAATTAAAAAATAATAGTAACCACCAACCCTAGAGACCCCAACTCTGGGATCTGGGATGGGGCACAGGTGTTTTCTTAGGGTTCCTCAGATGATTCTAACATGCAGTCAGGCATCAGTGCCTAATAAGCTCAGACTTGTTTAAAGCTGTGTGCTCAGTCTTCACTGCAATTCAACCTCCCGGGGAGTTTCACAATATATTGATGCCGGGGTCCCCTGCCCAGAGATTTGGAATAATTGCCCTGGGGACTTTTAAAACCTTCCCAGCCGATTGCCAGGTATGGCCAAGGTGGAGAATGGCTGGCGGGAAGCCATTTCATGCTGACAGCTGCCTGTCCTTTGTCTCTAATTTTAACCAGTGGTCCAGTGGGAAGGACTAGATTTTGAATCAAGAGACTGAAGTTAAGCCTTAATTTTGTCGTAAACTTGCTGCGGCAGTGCAAGCAAGTCATTAACACCCTGGACCTCAGGTTCTGTCTGATTCTACCGCACAGAGTTGGTATAAGAATTAAATGAAATCATTTGAAAGTTCTCTGAATAGAGTAACCTGCTATGAAAACATTGCTGTACCTTTTCTTAGCCAAAAATCAGTTTCTACAGGGTATACAGCTCAGGAGGAAGGGAGACCATGTGCTAAGAGGAAGGGGACCCCATGGGCAGGCAACAACAATGCTTTGATGTTTAAGAGGCATTTTTCTACCATCCTTTAATTTGGCCTCACTCAAGACAGGACTGTGAAATGAGGACATCCCATATTAGAGGAGAGGAAACAGGCTCGGAAAGTTCATGGGGTGGGGTTGATGAGCGCATCACCCAGACAGCAGACGCAACATTCAATGGGGTTCTACTGACTTGAGACCCAGGTTCTTTTCATTATGCCAGTGATCTTCCCACCGTACTGTGCAATCGATTATTGGCCCCACCCCTACTTTCTGTTACAGGTCTAGAGTGGGGCTCCAGGAATTTGCATTTCTAACAGTTTCTAGGTGGTCCTGCTGGTCCAGTGGCCACCCTTTGAGAACCAAACTTCTTTTGGTGGTAGGGAATTGTCCTGCAGAATGAGACCACTATGGCTGTGGCAAAAAAAAAAAAAGTGGGAGAGGAGGAAATGGGGAAGAAAATGGACAATCTAAGTGTTATTAACCGCCTTTTTAAAATGCCTATAAGGAAACAGGTTCAGTGAAGCAAAATATCCTGTCAAAGACACAATTGTCCCACTATACCAGGGGAGGGAACCAGGAGGGGGCTTCTAGAAGCTGGAGAGAATAGTGGGAAAGGCTTTGGTGCCATGAACTCATGAATAATAAGGGTCTAGAGGGTTTGAACCCCAATACATTAGCCATGTGATTTTGGACAAGTCAATACAATTCTCTAAACCACAATTACCTATAAAATTGAGAAAATCATAGTACCTGGCTCACAGGGATTGCTGGGAGAGCGTTTAATAAGAAAATGAATGTGGGGGCACCTGGGTGGCACAGCGGTTAAGCGTCTGCCTTCAGCTCAGGGCGTGATCCCGGTGTTATGGGATCGAGCCCCACATCAGGCTCCTCCGCTATGAGCCTGCTTCTTCCTCTCCCACTCCCCCTGCTTGTGTTCCCTCTCTCGCTGGCTGTCTCTGTCTCTGTCAAATAAATAAATAAAATCTTAAAAAAAAAAAAAAGAAAATGAATGTGAAACACATAATTTACCTGACATATATGAAGCACCCCACAGATGTTAATAATAATCATTATTACTATCGCCATTCAAACCACCATCACCATCAGCAAGTGCCAAGTGAGTACATAATTGTGCAGAGTGCCATGAAACGAGGCCCTGAGAAGCATTCCCCAACCTGTACAGAAGTCAGGAGTCTATGTCTGTGTCACCTGTAGCAATGCCTTCTATCTCAAGTTCAAGTAAAACAAAATGGATATTCCTTTGAGACTCTTCTAACTGCCTTTCAGCTCAGTGGAGCTATGTCTATTGTCACCAAATCAGTATTGTGGGAATGGGTCATCTGAGAGCTCATTATCTCCCTCCTTTTCTCAATCCTGGTTTGCCCAGAACTGCCCAGAAATTTCCACATCCCAGGCAATCTCTCTGACTCAGGCGAACAGGACAGTTGATGGAGCAAACCTCTCTTTCACACACCTGCGTACTCGACAGTAAGATGAATGTGTAATGATGGACATGGGCAAGCATACCTTAGAGGTGGAAAGCAAGGTAAGGATCACCCGTCCTGTCCTAGACCAAAGTATAAATGAACTACAGCCTCAACTTTCCTGTTCCTGGGTCCTCTTCCATTCCCCATCAAGAGGAATTCCTAAATACATTTATTCTGGGTTGTAAAGGCTGTTTGTGAGCATAAAAGGACTCCTAGTTTAGGGAATTTGCATTTCAATAGAGAACCAAATATTAACTGAAGAGTTGAATTACAAGCAAAGGGAGATCTGTCCTTGAGGGTGGGGTATTTTGGACATTTCTGAGCCCCTGGAATCACAGACTTCTACAAGGGATACAAGTCCTCCCTTCCTTGCACCAGGGATTCTCGTTAGAGAAAGAAGCACATCAGAATCATCACGCCCAGGGGTCAGCAACTTACAGCCTGGGGTAAGCCAAATCTTGTCCACCATTTATTTTTGTAAAAATGTGACTGGAACACAACGATGCTTCTTGTTTATATTTTGTCTATGGCTGCTTTCTTGATACATCACCATAGTTGAGAAGTTGTCACAGAGACCTTGTGGTCTGCAAAGCCAGAAATATTTTATCTCTGGCCCTTTACAAACCAAACTTCTTGCTATTCAAAGTGTGGCCCATGGACCAGCACATGCGTCACCTGGGAGCCTGTTAGAAGGGCAGAAACTTGGATCCTACCCCAAAACTTCTAAACCAAAATCTGCATTTTTAACAAATGTCCAGGTAATTTGTGTGCATAGTAGAGTTGGGGAAGCAAATCTAAGGGGCTTTTTCAAAATATTTATGCTTTGGAGTACAGATTCCGAACAATTCACTACCAGGGCCCTAGCCATGGCCCCATGAGAATGTCTCCTTTGGAAAGCCACTATTACTACAGATAAAGTTATGAGACAAAATACAAACTATCCAGTTAAATTTGAATCTCTAAAAAGCAGCAAATGCTTTTTTTAACATCAGTATGTATCAAATATTCCATGGGATATACTTATAATTAAAAAAAAAAAACTTACCTGAAATTCAAATTTAAATTTAAAACACAGGACATCCTGTATTTTTTTTAGGACATCCTGGATTTTTATGTGCTAAATATTGCAACCCATAAATTGTGAGTTTGATACTTTGCTGGAATAGCTCACAGGACTCAGAAAAACACTGTAATTACTAATATTGGTTTATTATAAAGGCTACAACTCAGGAACAGCCAAATGGATGATATCCATAGGGCAAGGTATAAAAGATGCACCACCCTCCCAGTACCTCAATGTGTTCATCGAGCTCTTGGAGCTCTTGGAACCTGTCCTTTAGGGTTTTCATGGAGGTTCCATTACAGAGGTATGACGGATTAAATCATTGGCCATTGGTGACTAACTCAGTCTCCATCCCCCTCCCTTTCCTGGGAAGGCTAGGGGGAGGGAGTGGGCTGAAAGATCCAACCCTCTAATCACTGGTTGGTTCCCCCCTTGAAGCTACCTAGGGGTCCATCAAAAGTCATCTCATTAGCATAAACTCAGGTACCTTGAAAGGGGCTTAATATGAGGGCTTATTATGAAAGTAGCTTATTATGTTATTCAGGAAATTCCAAGAGTTTTAGAAGCTCTAGGTGCCAGAAATTGGAGATGAAGACCAAATATATATTTCTTACTGTGATCTCTTATATCAGGATATCACACTTCCTATGGCAATTTGCCCGCAAATATGACTGCCAATAATTTGTCTCATGCTTATGTGTACATGCTACTTCTCCCATCAACAGATAATCCATTTCCCTCCTCCTGAATCTGGGCTGCCTTGAGACTTGCTTCGACAGGCAGGAAGTGGCATAAGTGATACTCTGCCAGTGACAGGCCTAGCCCTTAAGAAGCCTGATAATTTTCAATTCCATGTTCTTGGAACCCAGCCACCATGCTACAAGGAAGTCCAGCCTATCCTGTTGGAGAGAGAGGCCCTGGAAGAAAAGAGGCCATATGGTAGAGAACAGAGGCCCCAGGTATGTGAGAGATATTTTCTTGATCTTCTATGCCAACCTATCTGGCAGATGAAGGCAGCTGTATAAAACGACCCCAGGAATAGTACTTGGGGCGGAACTTCCGGGTCAACTCACAGAATGACGGAAAAAAACAAATTGTTGCCATAAGCAATGCTTTGTTACACAGCAATAAATAACAGATACACTTCCACTGTCCTGCCTTAGGCACTTGACTTCACTCCCAAGGGTCCCTTCCTCTAAGGCTATATTGGGTAATGGAAATAGCCATCCTCAAACCTAAAGACCTAAGAAGCACTGGACAGGTGCTCTTGGGACAGATGGCCTTTCTTTTCTCCACACACCATCCTAGAGAATGCAATTCTGTTGTCTGCCAGTTGGTGGCTGGTTTTCTCCTAGTTTCCCCTTGGACCTGCTGCTGCAAACCAAGCTTTTGGTGAGCTCCTATTTCCAAGGCACGCTTCCCTCCCAGGAACCAGTGCAAACCACTGGATGAGAATAGCATTCTTGTCTGCCATCTCTTCACCCCCTCTGCCTCTCTGTGACTTCAAGCTGCTGGCAGAATTCATCCTGCTGTCTTCTCAGTTACTGAAGATTCTGGGTTAAAAGGATTCTAGAATCTCTCTTCGCACTTCCCTATGGGGGCACTTCTCCATCCCACTGCCCTCCATCTACTTTTCCCTTCCTCAGAAACTCCAGCAAAACTTCCCCTTAGCATCCTCATTAAGTCCCTGGCAGTAATGTCTGGAGCCAACATGGCTACAGAAAGAAATTTACTTTTATGTGGGATCTCAGCATCCATGGAACTCATCCTAAGGGCCCACATGTGTGCAGGGCAGGCATCAGCTGGATGCTGCTCTCTACCAGCAATTTAAAAGAAGCAACCCCTTCTTGACTCCAAAGCAACTGGCAGCCCCATTTGTCCACCCCACCCCATAGCTATTTTTTTTTCCTCCTTACATACGTGGCTGGAAGAATCCTATGTCTAAGAGCGAGCGGTTCAGGGTGTGCTGAAACCCTTCTCAACTCACATTCTCAGACACAGGCAATGCCATACGTGCACGCCCTCTCCAGGGTGCTGGGTCCCTTGCCTTGCTACTACAGACTGGGTCTGCTGGTTACAGTACTGTGGAAGAGGGCAAAGACCAGGCTTCAGGATAGCACGGACCTAAATTTGTAGCCCATCTGCTGACTGGCTTTGAGACTCTGGGCAAGATTCTGAATTTTTCTGAGCTTTGGTTTCTTCATCTGATAGAACAAGAAAAATACCTGCTTCTCACGTGACAATGTTGGGGGGGGGGCGACAGAGGGAGAGAGAGAAAGAAACGCAAGGTTCCATCTCATGACCCCGAGATCATGACCTGAGCTGAAATCAAGAGTCAGACGTTTAACAGACTGAGCCACCCAAGTGCCCCCCATGTGACAATATATTTTAAAGACCGGGTACAGCGCCTACTATGTGGTAAAGATTCAAAAATGGTATTTCTCACTATCCTTCAACTTCTACAACTGGGGTGTGAAAACTTAGTGGGGCCAAAGACCCCCAGACAATTAGTCTATTTGCCCTGCCAGGTGTCCTTGCCGAATGAGAAACGCAACTCATGGCCATAATCTTGCCTTTTCTTTGAGAGACAGTACGTCCAACACAAAAAGCAAGGAATTCAGTCAGGAGCTCTAAGTCTGTCTCAGCCTAACCTCTTCCACTGCCTTACACATATCACTCTACCTCTCAAAAATGGAATTTCCTCATCTCTAAAATAAGGGAAGTAAGATCACCATAAAGGCCCCTTCAAGTGTTCAGTTGTGAAGTCCAAGATTTCAACCAGAGACTGCACTTTCCTGGGCCTGGATTCTGCTCCTATTTCTTTGTGAACGGAATTCACTCCAAGTGGATTAGTCCTCACTCTTCCTCTTAGCTTATTTTACCCATCTTTGGAGTCCCAGCAAGTTCTATGCCACCCTGTGCCCTAAGTCTGTCATTTCCATTCCTGAGCTGGTCATCAGATGGCCCTGAGTGTGTGGCAACTACCGGGCCATTGAGAAGGAAGGTCCCTCTGTCCCCACCTGCAAACAGAGGTCCCGGGGGTTCTAGTCCTCCAAGGACTTTGAGACAGCTCCATCAAATAGGAAGGTCTGCAATGCTGGAAATGTTCTATAAGTCTGCACTATTAGCCACTCGCTGCATGTGGCTATAAGCACTTGAAAGGTGACCAGTGAGATGGGAACTAAAATTTAAATTTTCTTTCATTTTAATTTATTAAAATATAAATAGCCACATGTGGCTAGGGGCCACTGCATTGGATGGTGCAGCTTTAAGGGAAATGTTACAGAGAAGTAGCTTAAAGGGCAGAGCTGGTAGGAGTCACAAATATGTCTACAGATGACATTTACTCTGCTGGGAATGATTTATTCTTTGGGGCCAGGAGGTGTGGCTCACTCTTAGCAATAACAATGTAATTGCCAAAGAGAGGAGAGAAATATACAATACATACCCCCAGTCTCCATCTGCCCCCAGGTATTCACCCATCCATTCACCTCCCGACTGGGTACTCTGAAGTCACCAAGCTCCACAAAAACCTAAACAGGCTCAGAAATGACCCTCAGGATCTTGAATTTTGACTGTGAGCCCATCTTCCTACATACTTTATTGCCCCCAAACCTTCCTTATTCATCTACTCAACTCTCAATGCTCTTTTTTTTTTTTTAAGGTTTTATTTATTTATTTGACAGAGATAGAGACAGCCAACGAGAGAGGGAACACAAGCAGGGGGAGTGGGAGAGGAAGAAGCAGGCTCATAGTGGAGGAGCCTGATGTGGGGCTCGATCCCAGAACGCCGGGATCACGCCCTGAGCCGAAGGCAGACGCCCAACCGCTGTGCCACCCAGGCACCCCAACTCTCAATGCTCTTAACACAAAGAAAGTTAAAAAAATAAAGACCCCAACCTCCTGGGAAAATAATATCAATACCACACACCATGGCCTCTGCAGGGCTCTAGGAGCGTAGAATAAATTAGGATGCTCGAGAGAGAAAAAAATTATTTAGATCTTAAGCCTTTCGAAAAGTCCCCAGTGGTAATAAGACACAGGGCTGGATAGCCTTTGCATCCTCAGGGCGGGCCCCATGCACTGGCAAGGAGCCACCAGTCGATTAAAGACTGCTTGGCTCCCTCCCCATGACGGAGGCAGGAAGCTGTCCTCAAGCCCAGGTCAGCATTTACTTTATCATCCCCAGAGGTGTTTTGCCTTCGCTCTGCCCCTGCTCTCCCCATTACCTTCCCTCTCTCATAACCCCCGCTGCCTCCTTCACTAATTATCATTGATACTTACAACCTGACAAGATCCATAACTAGGGTAAGTGACCAGTGCTTTGTTCCAGGACACCAGAATTTAGAAGGTGTGGAAATGGGTGGTGTCCCTGAGCTGAAGGTCAAAGACAGAGATCACGCACCTCTCTCTCTGTACAATCAGGGGACCCACCATCTCTCTGTTTCATTTGGTTCTTTGCTCTCTACCCATCCCACATCCATTGCTATGAAGGCATATTTGATACCTAGCCCCAGAATGAAAATTACAGCAAACTACAACTTCACGTCTCAAGATACTCAAGACACCAAATATACTTGAACAAAAATGAGGGCTTAGCTTACATTCCAGAAAATTCTTGGAAATTAGATATTCTAGAAAATTGGAGTAGGTCCTGGGCTATAAACATATATATATATCACCCAAACACCACTAAAATGTGCCCATGGAGAGATGGAGGCATGTAAGTTTAAATGACTTGCCTTAACCCTAGCAGAAAGCCATTGTCCCATTGTAATGCATCATATATAACAGGTTGCTGTCCCCTGGCCATCTCCCCAAAAAGTGTTCTCACAGTAGGGCAGATAAGAGGGAGCCTTGGGATGATCATATGTCAATACTTACTCTTCAAACATGTTTCAATAGCCAGGAACTGAAAGGACACCCTGCCTGCTATACCTCTAATTACTAAGAGTAACTTCAAATAAGTCACTCAACCCCTATAGGCTCTTCCTTTCCTCCCCATCTATAAAATGTGCAGAAGACCTCTGCAAGTGCCAAGCACACACATGCCTACTTGAAGCCTGGAACCGCCTTAGAGCTTCAGAGATGGGACTCCTTCTGGGACCATAAATATAGACCCAGAAGCCTCTAGAATAGACTCTTCAGAAGAGCAGGTCTTGGTCCTATTCACCCCTGTTTACTCCACGTGCCTAGAACAGTGCTTGAAACAAAACACACGGTCAGGAAACACTTAACTAAAAAAATTAATCTTTTAAGTCTCTTTGTATCTTCTAAAATACCAGTTCAAACACAGGCCTGGGAAATCAGGCACAATTTAAAGTCAACTAAGGATCAAGGACACAGGAGAAAGGGCAACTATTGGCAAAGCGATAATTAACACATTAAAGATAATCAGACCTATTCGAAGAACCCACTCCCAACCTCACCCACAACTCCAAGTGAAAGCATTTCCCTAAAGTGTGGTCTCCAGAACCACCCACATTTATTCATATAAAATAAATAAATAAAAGCATATTAAATGCAGATACCTGGGCCTTCACACCAAACCATTAAATCACTCTCTGGGAGAGGGGGGCCCAGAAATCTGAATTTAACTTGCCCTCCCAGTGATTCTGAGGCACTCTGGATTTTGAAGACCATCGCTCTAAAGCACATTCTCCTGAGTCTACTTTGTGGAATCCCTTGTTAAAATGGAAAGCTGGAAGTCTTCTGTGAACCCAGGCAAAACCTCCAGAATTAGGATTCCGGTTACCTTAGCAATGCTCTCTCTAGACTCACACTCTTGCCCATTAGCCTCACCTGCTTGCCTGCTCCTGGCCCACCGGTTCCCAGACTTAGATTTCATGAAGCTGGAGATAGGGCTTTGGGTGGAGAGAGGCTTCGGTCTCTGAAATCATTTCTGTCATGATCCAGAGACCTCAGTAGACCCCCAGAGCCTCATGAAAACACTTCTCCTTTATACTTAGCAAACTCAAGGGGGTGGGGTGGGGAGGGGATTGAGCAGGCCGTGGCTGCCTTCCTTTTGGCTACTGTAAACTGTTTAATGCTCCTGTTCTATTTTACTGATGAGTTGAGGCTCCTGAACTAACAATATTAATAATCAATAAATAAATCAACTAAACACCCACCAGGTACAAAGCACTAGGAAGTGAGAGTGATAGAAAGGGAGCCTGAAGTAGCTTTAGGACAGGTTCTTACCCTCAAGGTCTCTACACTCTGGCCTGAGAAATAAGATATCAATATATGAATATGTAACTAATGATAAAAAAGAGCTGACCAAGTGCCTGAGGACTACAGACAAGGGGTGGAATTTGAGATTTTCCTATAAAAGCCTAAAAGAGAGAAAGAGATTTTTAAAATGCAACAGCCTTTTTCCCTCCCAAAGGAGCCATTGCCCACTACTTGGCATTGCCCAATTATTTTTGCCATTTCAAGTGTAGACTTGATTCTGAACCTCAAAAGGAATTTGGAGAAAGAAGTTGAGTTGTTTCAAATTAGGAACTCCATGGGGTGATGGTCTAGAAAACAATCATCTCAAGGGGAGAGTGGGGAAGAACGCCTCCCCTGGTTGAGTAAGGGCTCTCTGGAGGCCTGTGAGGGTGCCCACTGCCACCTCCCGCCTTTCCTGTTCCTTCACGGGGAGTGATTCTCTGGTTCAACCTCTCAGGCTTGCTCGGAGAATAACATCAGTGAAAATGCCCATTGCTCCGTCTGGCCCCCGCACGTGCTTCAACAGGTGCTGGTGGAATCTGGATGTCCCCTTTACAAAGGGATCTCTTCGACAATAGGCACACTGGCTGTCCATCTCACTCCAACATGGACAAAGAAACAGGACTCCCTAAATCCTAACTTTCCCCTTAGAAACCCTGAATTAATAAACGCTCCCTTTCTCCTTCATCCAGGCACTGGTCTATAAACTTCTTCGATCTCCCACCTTGTTCATTAGAAGTTTTTTAAACAAACACTTTCAAATAAATGTAAACTTGTTTTGTAAATTATAACCACATAATAAGCATATTGCAACACTCACGCAAACAGAAAAATTTAAAGACAAAATCAAAGATAATTAGAGGTTCTAACGTGTTCTTCCTAACATCCTGAAGGATCATCTTGTATCCTCCTTGGGGAGCAGGCCCTACACTCCAAAGATACCTGAATCCAACCAGATATAAACCTCAGAGAGGTCAACAAAGTAGAAGTTAGCTATGGCTACAGGCTACACCAAAATCTACTCTAGGAGACAGAGTTCTGTCAAAGGCAAGAAAATGTCACTAAAAAGAAGTGATTCTGGAAAATGTCTGATTTTAATTGCCATCTGCATACCGATGTCTCTCAAATTTATATCTCAAGCCTAACCTTCTCCTCCAAACTTCAACCTCGAACCCAGCCACCTCCTTGACATCTCCCCTTGGGTGTGAAATCCAAATATGGGCATCTCAGACTTAACATGACTCAACTAGGTTGCAGCTCTTTCCCCCGAGTGGCCTCCGCTTTCAGCCTCCCCATCACGGTCAAGGGCAATACCCTCCTTCCTGCTGTTCAGGACAAATGCCTCGGAGAGTCATTGCTGATCCCTCATCCGAACCAACAACAAACCCTCTTGGCTTTCCCTTCCCAACAAACCCAGAATATGCCCACTCTCATTCTCCCCACTGCTGCCACGTTGGCCCAAGCCACCCTTCCCTCTCACCTGGGAGCCTCTTAACAGGTCCCCTTGTTTCCCTCCTAGCACAGGCAGCCTATTTTCTCCTATGAAAATATAAGTGTTCAAAACTTTCCACTGACTCCCCTCTTCTCCCAGTGAAAGCCGAAGTCCTCATAATAACTTATGAGGTATGTCCTCCCTCTACCTCCTGACCTATCTCCTATTTCTCTCCCTCTTGTTTACTCTGTTTCAGGCATGTAGGCCTCCTGGCTATTCCTAAACATGCCAGGAAGGCTTTCACATTTTCCAAATTATTCCTTCCACTGGACCACTCTCCATCCGACTCCTGATCTGAATGTTCACCCCCGTGTATCATTCAAACATCACAATCTCGGTGAGGTCTCTCTAACCACCTTAAATAAAAATGGTCCATTCCTCACCCACACTCCTAATCTACCTTTTACTGATGCTTCATGCCTCCCCTCCTCCTTAGAATGTAAGACCCACAGTGAGCAGGAATGTTTTCATTGGTCTCATTCCATGGCACATCCTTAATGCCTAGAATAGTTCCTGGAACATAGTAGGCACTCCCCACCATGCTCCCCAACAATGCATCCCCCCACAGCTAGCTGAATGACCAGCCTCCCTCCAGGAATGCAGAACTTACCAGAGTCCAAGACCCTGCCAATCTAATGCCTAACAATCCAAGGGAAAATAGTCCTGCTTTAGGTTTGGATGCTCTCCAGCAAACAACTAGATTAGCACTTGCAAATTTATCCAGGGACCAAATCAAGAAGCACAATCTCTGGAAAGGCCCAGCACAGTAAACCTACTAATGAAGTTGTACACCATCTCACTGGCACACAAGCCACTGGCATGGACACTGGAAGTTATTCTTTCTTCTGAGTAAAGCAATCCTGGAAGCCCTCCATTTCATAGCCAAGTTGGCTTTACAAGCAGGGAGATGAAGGCCACATTGAAGAAAAGGGTAAAAATGTTCAGAAATTTGTACCTTGTGATACCAGGAGGGGACTGGCCCTAGACAAAACTGACTCCCATACCAGCAAGCCAGGAAACAGAAATTTCACCATTAGAGATTCATTCCTTTAATTCACAATAAGTTTGCAATCCTCTAGTGTTGCCCCTAAAAGGTTATAAGTATTATGCTTGGGTTACATGATACTTAAAGCCTTTGTCAGCCAGCTCCATGGAAAGAGTAGTAGAACACAGCTCTGAGGAAAAGCAACAAAGAACAGGAGCCTGAGGCAGAGAGGAAAAGTGATGAAGAAGGAAGGGAATGGAAGGGAAATTAAGAAAAAACAAAACACCTATTGAGGGCCTACCTTGTGTCAGGTGTTCTGCTACCTGCTTTATATATACTAACTCATTTACTTCTAAAACACAGTGGTGAGTTCCTCATTCTAGAAGAGGAATCTAAGGCTCAGAGAGGTTGATGACTTAGCTAGTCACACAGCTGGTAAGGATGGAGTTGGGACTCTGACTTCAGGTCAGCTGAACTCCAACGTTCGTGGTCATTTCTCAACATCAAACTGCAGAGCTAACACTCCGCTGTTTCATGGTTTTCCACTGATGCAGCCTGGCTGGCATCAAAGCCAGCCTTGTTTTAAGGCAGCCTGTAGTAATGCGACGGATGGGCAGCAGAGCGAAATTCTGGATCTCAAGATAACATTATGATCACGTGGCGTAATCAAGCACTCGCGTTCAGATACATCATACAGTAAGAGCTCATCCTCAGCGCACGCTCCCGGCTCCAGCTGGCCCATCATCACCCTTCAGGTGCCTTCCACTCTGCGGCGATTTCCCTTGAAGTGAACAGCACTTCCTCTGTCCACAAAAGCTGGAACTCGGCACTGCCTGTTCTAGGAAGTAGCCTTTGAACACAATTTCTGGACTGCATTTAACTTTAATTGGTCCTTTCTGGGAATAAAGCTCTTCAAAGATGGCAAACCCTCTGCCTTCTTGGAGCTGAGATTGAGGGTACCACATGTAACCCGCTCTTTCTACCCCTACGATGCTTTGCATCTTGGGATCTTAGAACATTTTCAAATTTCTTTTTGTCTTGTGTATCTTTCTTGCATTCCATTATGCATGTTTTAAACACTAGCAAGGTCAAATCTGTGTTCCTTTTTTTTTTTTTTTGAGTACAGTACTTTCAAAGATGGTACTCAGTAGCTGAACTGGGAAATAAGTAAGGACATGATGGGGAAAGGAGGCTGGTCATCAAGGGTGTTTAAATCACAAATCCGGCCAGAGTTTTCCAAACTTCAGTGAAGGTTTAAGATTTAATCATCCTCATTTCAAGTCTACAGTATCCATTCTCGAAGTCAACTTATACATTTTGGTGACCTTTCTCAAACCGGGCTTTATAAATCCTTGTGGTTATTCTTTGACATTATAGGCTCGTGACAAGCCAAATACCCTGCATAAAATATAAGAGCCAGAGCCCTGACCTGTTAGAATTTGCATGCTCAAACACAAAAGCAAACAGATGCTGGCTCCAATGTTTAAAATATATGAGAACATAAAACTGAGGAATGTTAGGAAATTTACCAATATCTTTTATTTAATAAGGGGAAATGGGTACGTACTTAGTGAGGAAGAAAGAACTGCTAGCAAATTTTACATGTTATCATTCCATTTGCAAAGATATTAATTAGAATACTAACATCTATATTAAGTACATATTTAAAAATCGAATTGTGCAGATTTTAGTAATTAGTTAATATAAAGACTTTAAGCCTTGATTCTAGGTATCAGTCCATTAAAATGTACCTGATCTTTGCTCCTTCCTTTGAAGTGTAACAGATGTGACAAATTAAAACAAAACACAGGTATATCATTACCTAATGATGGCTTTACTTACACAGAATATCTTATTTAAAGCAGATAAATTATTCTGCAGAAAAGACAGAGATTTGAAAAGTAAAAACCTGAGTTTTAGACCATCCCTGAGACTAATGTAATATGATAGAGAAAATTTTGTTCACCTTACATTGTCTGAGAGATTGAAATTTGTTTGGGGAAGGGCTTGAAGAGTTTACCAAGGCCACCAGAAATTGGGTGGGTTCATTCTAGGTGAAACAAGAAGGAGAAACTTCTCAGTGCTTTGGGGAAGGAAGGATCAGAAAGAGAGAACAGAAAGGAGGATGGGGGTGGGAATCTAGAGTCTAATTCTCATAAAGTGTGATACTAGGAATATCACAAAGGAGTATCCCATAGCTGTGATACTAAAAGTACAGAGACCAGCCTACTTTATAAAGAAATCAAATTCTGCAACCATTCATCAATATGGGGCTTTCCACTGCATATGGTGGACAGCACATCAAGTGTAGCCCAATGAGCATCCATTGTTTTCATGTTCATAACAACAATAACCAACATGTGCATATTCAGAGCAAGGCTGATGAAATCTTATAATCAGTGTTCTGTCTTGTGAGGTCTCTGCAAGGTTTATTCCCAACAAACTTTGAATTCCAAAAGATTATGAGAAAAAATGAGCTCCCTATTCTCTTCCTTCCCTCCATTTTGCCAACCAAGAGGCATTTAAAACAGAGAGGGTAGAAAACACTCATAGAATTCTAGGTGCCTATCCCAGCTTCCCTGAAGAACTTCAAGGATAGACGTAGATAGATCTTCTGTTTGGATACTTCTCATTCGTTCCCACTGGCTCTCCCCCCTCCCCCACCCCCGCTTCTTTTTGGCCTAATGCACAAAACTGTCAGTAGGATAAGAGTCATTTGGCGGTGACTGCAAGAAACAACTGTGCATTTTATAACAGTCCATTAGCGCAAAGCTCTTAATGAAAATGAAAGCCGTTAATGAAGCCAAAAGGCAGTGGAAGCCTCCATTCTGGAGAGGGCAATTAGATAGGAGCGGGAGGGAGAAAAATAAATACAAATCCAAAACAAGGTACTCTGTGATCAAGCAGTGCACATGATGTAATCATGACAAATCGGCCAATTTATTCCCTACTTTATTTTAAAGAGACATATACAAACACTGAAAATTCATCATCCTGGCACCCAGCCCCTCTGCCAGACTCCATGCTGCCAAATGATTCAACCTCAAAATTCTGGATCCATTGATACCTTCAAAATACAAACAGCAAGTGGGATTTTAATTCCAAGAAGAGCCCCCTGTAGAGTGCCGTGATTTAGAGCAAAGTGAGTCACGAAAGTGAACTTTGTAATTACTATATTATTTTTGTAACTCCTCTGAATCAGGAGCTCTCTTATTTTAACATGCTGCAGACAAAGGCAAAGACTACAGGAGACTAGGTCCCCACCACACATACCATTTCTGAGTAGGATATTTCCTGTGAAAAGACAAGTTTGTAGAAGCTGTTCTGGGATAAGCCTAGAAAGATCTCTGGCTTTCGATGCTGGGACCGGGGCCATGTGGTGGAATCCTCTCCCCACGCCACCTGCCCGCTGCACTCGCTCTGTAGCTTATGTTTGCGGTTAGAAGATAGTAGCTTGCCTCACGGACCTTTCAGCTCCTCAACCAGACACCATCTCATGGGCGGGTTAACAAGTATGCTTTCTCAAAGCCTTTCTTTTTTGCCCAGAGAGAATTACACACTTCCTGCTGGTGGTAGCTCCATCCCAGTGCTTACTTCTAATTTCACTGGATTAAAATTACATATCTGGAAAATTCTTGATATCAAGGTCCATCTCTGCATGCCTAGTATTTAGGACACTGAAAGTTCAATCAGTGCTTCAGAATGTATACATCACCTCTTTACTTAGCCTAGTAATGTGACTGTGCTGAGCACAAATCTTTGCAGAATGAATGACTCAACAAACGAATGATCAAATATAGCTGGATAGCTGTCCCCGCACTTGCATTAGCTTTTTTTTTTTTTTTTTTTGCAATTCCCCAGAGCCAAGCTTGTTTAATTTTTTATTTCCATTACGTGGAATAATTACGTCAATCAAATTCTATTGCATCAAAGAGCTGAATATGATGCCGTAGCTAATGATGATTGATGCCACTAGAGCCTTCTACCCAAGGAACATGAATCAAATCTCCTTTCTTATCAGTTACCATCTGGGCACTTGGGTAAGTGCTGGAAAACCAAAGGCACCTCCCTCTGAGAAAGTGCTTCCATGGAAGAATCATTGTCTATTGGGTGAACAGTCAAGAAAGTCTCATGAGGACTTTTTTCTAGACTTCCTAGGAACCCTCACCCACCCATCCCATGTGGTGGCTTTGCCATGTATGAGCTGGGCTAGGCTGAACTAGGTTTCCTAGAATTCCCTTTCTCAGATGGTTCCACTCAGGGTGGGCTTCAAGCGAGACTCCTGGGAGACTTGCAGGCTGGAAGAAAAGCAGAACCCATCCTGCAGCCCATATACCTGGCACTGATCTGCCAATTCACCTCACTGGCGTGCAGCAATGCTGGACCTGTGACGGGCCAAATCCCTATAATGAATCCATACACTATATCATCTCCATCTCCTCGCTGTTCTGCTTCTTTGATCAAACTCTGACTGATACACCCTGCTCCCTCTCTGGGATCATCTCCTCAAATCCTCCTCTCACTCATTTGGCTCCAACCTTACTGACGTCCTCGCTCGACATTCTCCAAGCCCACCAACATACGCCCATTCTACAGGTAACTCGGTAACTTGCCCAAGGCAACATGGCTCGTAAATAAACCCACGTTCTTCATGACTACACATACTGCCCATCTCCTCTACTAGAACAAACACAGGATGATAATCACCTTTGTGTGCCCCCCACACCTCGAACAGATCATAACACAGAGTAAGTAGATGTGAAATAATTATTTGCTGAATTATATGTGTAGCTTTAAAGCAGTTTTATCCTCATCCACATTCCCCTTTGGGTGCCTCGCCTCATCCCACTCTCTCCTCTTGGGTGTCCTAGTTACCGTCTCTTGCCCTGCGTGCGCACACGTGCACCTGCCTGACGCATGGTCTTTTGTTCTTTTATTCCTTCTTATCAATTACTTCCTCTAGCTTGTCAATCACGTGGATGACGCCCTCACAGCGCCCTTCAATCTGTCACCTTTCTGGTCCTTGAAGAATCCGAAAGTGAATATGTTATTCCAGCTAGAGTTCTGGAAAACAAGACCAACTCTTCTTTTCAGTTCACTCTTTCCACAGAGGAGCCTCACATTTATTGAGTCTGTGAAGTGGAGCCTTTCTAAGACTTACTATTCTCCTCTCAGCATATATGTCAAGGCTGGAAGTAGCCAAGAAGAATCCTGAGTGAAAAAAAGCATTGAGACCGAGTCAATGTAGATATGAGGAACGGTCACAGAAGCCCTTTGGCACCTCCACTGCAATACTTCCCCCTATTACACGATTTTGATCAGCCCACTGCTGCTACGGACTGAATGTTTGTGACAACCCCAAAATCATACATTAAAGCCTTAACCCCCAGTGTGCATGCATTTGGAGGTGGGACCTTTGAGGTCATGAGAGTGGAAACTTCATGGTGGGATTAGTGCCCTTCTAAGAGACAAGAGGTATGATCTCTCTCTCCACCATGTGAGCGCACAGCAAGAAGGCAGCCATGTACAAACGAGGAAGCGAGTACTCACCAGGAACCGAATTGAACTGTACCTTCATCTTGGACTTCCTAGCGTCCAGATTGTGAGAAATACATTTCTATTGTTTAAGCCATCTAGTCTATGGTATTTGATGATAGCAGCCCATGCTGACCAAGATAACCTCCCCATGAAAAACGTTGGATGGCTTCCTAAAGATGGTTCCCATGAGCTCAATAGAACTACTCAGTTCTTGCAGATGTGTATTTGGACTCCCACACAGCACTCCCACAGTCTTGATGATCCCATAGGTGGGCTGACCAACCATCCTGGTTTGTTCAGGACTAAGGGGAGTTTGGGTGCTAAGAGTGTATGAGCCTGTCAGCTCACCCATGGGTGGCCCTGCTGGAGAGAATAGGTCCGTAGGGTGCTATGTGCTAGTAGATATGCTCCAAAGCTGATAACTTGAATAATACAAAGCCCAACTCATTTGGTATTTTTTGAGAGATTCATAAAGTTTTTGAACTAGAAAGACCTCAGGGTTAGCCCTACATGTTTATAGATGTGAAAACAGGAGCAAAGAGGCAAAATGACTCCTTCCAAGCCACCTATAAGAGAGCAGAGCTTGGGAAAGAATCTCTGCTCCTTTCACTCTGTCAGTAGTTTTCAGACTGTGTTCTCCGGATGTGTCTTCTCCTCCTTTAACCAGACAGACCATTATATATTTTAAGTTGGTATTTTCCACTACGGGTATAAACCATGCACACAGGGCAATGCTGCTGCTGCTGCTGAAAATAATGATGATAATAATAAGTAATATTTATCAAACACTTACTACATACCAGGCATAAGGTCCACCCATTCAATTTATCTAATCCATATAAAACCCCTCACTAAGTACTGTTATTTTCCCATTTTACGGATTAAATGATAGAGTCAGGATACAAATGTGCACAATATGTCATGAGAGCCCCTGCTCTCGATTAGGGCAAGGACACTCTGAAAGTCAAAGTAGTTCTGCCTCTAAGACTATCACATTAAAGAGGAAGGCTGGGACTCAATCTGACAGGACCATGGACGTTAAAACACCTACCATGGCTCAGGTGTCTTTCTGTTGCCCAAAACATACCTCCTGGCCATTCTTCTACATTCAGCTCAAATCATGGAAGGATAAATCCTTGCACAGTCCAGGACCTCCCTCTTTCACTCTTGTTCTGATACTACTCGAGATATACATATTTTTAATGTCTGCAGGTTGTGCTCAAGGAAATTCTGTTTGTCCTTGCCTACACCTTCCCCCATTGTTCCTGCCTGCATAGCCATGGCCTCCCGACCTTGACTGCCATCTTCTTCTTCTGTGTTTCCATCCACGAGCCATCACAGTGACACCTCCCAATTTAGCCTCACGTATGAACGTCATTACCAGGAGCCTAGTCATTCTTCCCAGATCATTAAGTGATGATGGCTAAATTGGGTCTTCTCACCTGACCCCGTCACACCCCAAGAGCTACGGTCATTTGTCATCACACCCTTCGCCCCCATCTCCCAGCCAGTTCTCACTCTGAGTGGCACGGTTTCCACCCTGGCCAATTTGAATTAATTTTTCCGGCAAGATTTCAGGCCATTTCTCCTTCAAGTGATTTTACTAAAATCTAGATATATTACAGCCACTGCCTAGTTCTCACCTTCTGCAACTGTGATTTGCTTTTTTATACTGATCAAAATGTCCTGACATGATTTGTTCTTTTATAAATGCCCTCTCTTTGCTTTTCTCTGTTTCACTGATGTGGTAAATTTTCAACATTGCCTAATCTCTTAATTTGGTTTTGTTATTTATACTTGGGAATGAAGGTGGATTGAAAGGCAATGGCTGCCCATTAACACGACTTCTTCCCTTATGAAAACACAACTGTTCTTAGATTGCTATATTTTCTTCCTTCCCTTCCCACTTTCTGACAGCCGTGTTAATGGATTATGACGAGGGTGTACCTCCGTGCGAGCAGGTGCCTCAGCTCTCCTATCCCACCACCCCCATCCCCGTATCCCAGCACCGACCCCAGCGTCGAGCAGGCAGTAGGTCCTCAGTGAATGTTGGCATGCACCAGATACACTTTGCCATGTACACAGTCCTTCCATACTCATTCTTTCTCTCACTAGATCGTCACACCCCATGTGGTGAGCAGGGAGGACATCATTATCCCCAGGGCACAGACGAGAAAACTGAGCTTCTGAGAGGTTGAAGGCAACAGAGTAGAGTGGTTAAGAGCTCAGGATTGGCAGAGAGGCCTGAGTCCCAACCCAGCTCCTGTTTCTCATAGTTAGTTACCATGAGCTAGTCTGCCAACATCCCTGAACCTGTCTGCTTGTCTGCAATAGAAGAACAGCAGTGCCCAGTTCATGGTGCTGCAGATGGAGGTAAGATCATGGCAATAAAGTACTCCGTCTCTGGCACTTGATACAGCAATGCTACATTTCTAGAAACTGTTCATAGTTGCTAAGTACGGAGCTGGGACCACAACCCAGGTCTTCTGCTAATTCCAATGCCCAAACTGACACCCCTGGCGTCCTTGTACAGTAACCATGGTGATGGGGACCTTTTAGCATCCTAGGACTGGCCTCCCACTTGCAGCTGTCACAGGCAAGGTCAGGACCCGCACACCTTCGCCAGGCCTGGAGAACACTGTCCTGACCTGAGAACATTTGCACAGACACAGCATTACTTCAGGGCCTGCAGGGTCTGACCACAGGCTCCTTCCAGTCTGGCCTCTTCCCTCCTGCCAACAACAGACCTATCCACCCATCCATCCCTGCCACAGTGCGGCTTTGGGAGGACTCGGTGAGGATGCCATTTATAGTAACAACCCTCCTTTCCATTCACAGTGTACTTTACAGTTTATAAATGGTTTTCACTTGATCTCCCAACAGACCAGGGGCAGGCCAGGCAGGGTCCTAACTCCCTCTGGGTATACTGTGACTTCCCCAAGCTTCACAGCCAGAGACACGGAAACCCGGGGCTCCTCGGTCCACATCAGAGCTTGATGATTTGGGCTCTCTCTTCATTGCCTTTAACTCAGCTTTTTCTGCGCTGTGCTGCTCTTCTCTACTAACCCTGCTCTCAATATCCATGGCCCCCATACCACCCTACTTCATCGTCCATGAAAGCAATACTACCTTGATTACATCCAGAGGTTGGAGTTGGGAAGATATGTGACATTTTAAATCCGCGTTTAACTCCTCAAGTTCTTTTCCTATGAGCCCCCATCACTTGGTTAGAGATTCATGCCTGCACTTTAAGGAAGTCTGTGTAAAACTAATTCATCAGACACAGCCTACCTACCATCCTCTACTTATCAAGCGTCTATCTGTAGAGGCACTGTGGTGGTCACATCACAAGGAGTAGAAAAGGAGGTGCCTAGCCTCCAAGAATTTACAGACTGGCTGGGGAGACATGAGGAAAGAGATATAAACCACAGAAGGGGACAAAACAGGATAAGTGGCCAGGGAATGGTAGTGGAAAGTTCCATGACATTGTGAAGAGCTGAGATGGTCAGGCAAATGGTCCCAGAAGTGACCCTTGAGTTAAACCTCAACTCATGCTAGAATCAGGGAGAAGGTATCCTAGATAAGGGGAGCAACACAAGCAGAGCCCTGGAGACAAAATGATAACCCAGGATATTGGAGGGTCATGAGTTAGCAGGGCCTGGTTCTGGCAAAGGGTTCCCCATTAAAAGGGATGGATGTTGAGGTTAGACCAAACTGTGGCATATTGAATGCCAGGGTAAGGAGCTTGGACTTTATCCAGTAAGGATAACCTGGGGGGGGGAGGGACATCAAAAGTATTTTATTGGGAGAGTGACATATGGGGCACAGAGTTTAGGGAAGATTTGTCTGTAGCCCTACGAAAGAGAGTATATCAAGGCAGGAAACATGACAGAGACCATCAGAGAACAAAGAGAAATTTAATAGGGCTACACAACAGAATGCAATACAGCTGCTGGAGCACATGGGCTCCAGAGTGCATTTCCACAGAGCAGCCAGAGCAAGGGGGAGGACACAAGAGATGCGTGTTCAAACAGTGCTAGAATCTAGGAGAAATGATCACTCCTCTCCAGATAGCCAGGGAGTGCAACCCCTGCTCCACTTCCCTGCTTTTTCCTAACATCCTCTGCATTTGCAATTACGGGTTTGACAGCTTTCTGCCCCAAAGGATTGCAAGCGTTCTGAAGCAAGGATCATGCCTATCTTACTCATGCTATACCCCAGCCCCTAAAAACCCTTAGAGGCTCAATAAAGTTTTCTAGTTTGCATGAAAGTGAGATTCAAGAGCCAATTAAAGGAATGGCAAAGCTGCTCTAGAGATTGAGGTAGTATGGTAGAAAGGAATGAGAAGTGTGGAAGACACAGGGGTTTGATTTTAAATTCATTGAAGAAGGTGAAGAGTCAAAAGGAGAAAGCATCTACCGGAAGTCCCCACCTGATCTGCCCTCAGAGCCGTCCCTCATCTGTGCTAAGGTTCCCTTCAGGTCGTTGACTCCTGGTTGTCCAATAACACAATCTCCAAATTCCTGACACCCAGCACACAGCGGGTGCTCAACAAATGAATTTAGAAGGGTAGACCCATGATGGTCCGAAGCCCATGGAAACCATGAAGGCACAATGCACTGTCAAATGCATAGCTCTGTCTGTATTGGCTCAGGGCCCTTGAAGCTTCAAAATCATGGAGCGAGAAAGTATGCCTGGCGCCTCCTCCCCTCCCTCTACCACAGAACCAGAGATCCTGCCTTGATGACGAAAGACAAAAATGTACAAAGCATCCAGACCTGCCGTGCTTTGCTTCAGGCAAGTGTCTCAGAAAAGTTTGAGCAAGGACAATACGCTAAATCTAACAGAGAGCCTTGAGGGAAACTTAATAAAACTCATTGTGCTCACTAAAGAGCAGGGGACAGGAAGAGAAAGAGGAAAATAGAGTTTGCACCTACAAATACTTATGAACCAGAAGGAAAACAGAGACAGGACAGGAGGGTGTGGAAAGGGGCATAATGATTCTTTATGGAGAACGGTTTGGATGTCTTTAAGGGTGGTTGTAATCCCCTGAACTCTTTGTTTACCCCTTGCTCGCCTTGGGAAAGTTTTTAAATGTCTTTATCACATCTACTACCTTGGGGCAGTGGGAAGAATGCAAGCCGGGGGTATGAGAGCACCCTGGACCTGAATCCCAGCAAAGATAATTCAGAACTGGGTGGCCTTCGGTGTCATCACGAATCTCTTTAAAACCTCAACTTCCCCATCAGCAAACTGGGAACAATGGAAGCCCCTTCACTGGATTATTGTGTGGATGTGATGGCCAGCGCACATTCAGCTCGGGAAATCCACACCATGTCCCCGACACCCAGCAGACCAACAGTGTGAGTTGGCTGGTGCCTGCTTCCCCCTCTCCCTTCAGATCCCCTGCGAAATCATGGGATTAAAAGAAATCACAGACACAAGCATTTTTGGTTCCTCTGACCACATGCTAGGTAAATATTAACATTCTTCTTATGAACAGCAAGGTAAAGGGTCTCATACGGATTATTCTCAAGGCAAATTAGCTGAAGCAGAGGTGTCTGGCCAGGAGCAGATAAGGTCAGATCTCGCACAGACGACTTCAAGCCTGCTCAGAGGCTCCTGTATGGAGAAGATTAACGCCCACTCCACGCTTCCGGGACCCTAGTGATGGAATAAATAATTCATGTCCAGCACTGTTTCTCCTCCTGCTGCCTAAATTCAGATTTAAGTTTCAAACACTTCCATTTGTAACTATAATAACAACAACGTCCTGGCAACCCAACCCCCCACCCCCCCACCCCCCCACCAAGTGGTGTGTATTCTCTCTGACTCTCTGGCAACTGGATTAGTCCCCAGGGAAGCTGAAGACCCACACTTTAACCCTTCTCAGAGTGGATTGAATAACTAGATCTACTTACAGCTGTTGATGCGGTATCCCTGAAGACACCAGACACTCTCCGATGAGAACGTGCATTTTAACAAGATGTTCCAGGTAAACACCTGAACCCAGACACCTGCCAGCTGGAAGTCGGAACCAAGCTTCGCCAAAAATCCATTAGCCAACATAGGCACAGGCCACCAATTGTGAAATAAGAGCCACCTAATTCACTTTCATTCCTCCAGCAGCCACCCCAAGCTTCTTTTATTCTCCCTCTTGTCCAAAGGAAACAATGGAGTCAACCAGACAGTTAAATGTCCTGCTTTGTTCTATCAGCAGATTATATTTCCTAAACATTTTCTCCTCTCTGCCGTTGTTTAGATCTGATTCCTACTGGGGGGGTTATACAGACAGGAAATAGGGAGAATAAGATCAAATAAGGCTGAACAGAACACAGGGAGAGCCAGACCACCATTGCATGTGCAGAACAAACTTGAGTGTGATCACACCCAGAGGAAGTTCACGTGCAGGGCCCGGCCCCAGGCTGGCAAGAGCGTATGTCATCACCACCACGGGTTCCCCAGGCCTCCAGCAATCACTCATGTTTAAGGGGATGTTCTTGGGAATTTGAACGAGGGGGTGGGACTTGAGGCTGGGACACACTGGATGTTCTTACCTGTTGATAATTACAACCAGCATAGAATTGGAGTTTGGGAGTTGGGTAGACTTCCCAGAAATGGGTCCCAGAGGTGATTTGTTGGAGAAACGGGCTTTTTTAGGAACATGAGGTAGAGTCTGGTGGAGACAGAAATGTCACGTTTCTCTCCTGGTGGGAATGATGAAATGGCACCCAAGTACCTGTCACGGCTGCCATGATCGAATGTTCCCGAGGCTCCTGCGAAAACCAATGTCATCACACCTCATACAGACATGGAGACAGAGATGAAGAGTATCACCCCACCTCTATCATCCAAGGAGGTGGAGAAGGCTTGAGTTTCGCCAAGCACTTGCTTGGTCGCCTGAAGGTAACAAGTGATTCCTCAGAATTTGAGGCCCAGCTCCCCCACCTACTTCCAGAGACATGCTGCTCTCCTCTTTTGCATCCTGACTTTTGAGAGAACTAAACAGCCTCACTTGCAAGATCATTCAAGGTGACAGCCTGAAAGGCTTCCTCATCCCCAGTGTGGACCACAGGCCAGCAGCAGCATGGGCATCGCCCCCCCGCCCCCCCGCCCTCCCCCAAGCCCGTTAGAAATGCAGCGTCTCAGGCTCCACCCCGACCCTCTCTGAAGAGAACCTGCATTTTAACAAGATGGTCCGATTATGCAGAGGCACATTCAATTGTGAGAAGCACTTGCCTAAAAGCAGCTTCAGAAAGGTCAAATGCAACCTTGTTGCGAAGGGGTAGCAGCGATCCATAAAGAGGGGGCTTTGCCCTCCAGGGGCTTGGTCTGGAGGCGATAAGCACATCCTCCCAACCACTGCGGCTCAAGACCCATTCCATTCTGTCTGCTCCCCTGGCTGCCCCTTTGGCCAAAGACCCCTGCCGCAGGGGGGTGTACAACTGGTGATGAGAGTGGTGGCTAGAGGTCAAGGCGGAGGGAACATCAGCAGTGACACGGGAAAGGCACCGCCTCAAAAGCCCAGACGAAAAGTGCGGCTGAGAATTAGGTCAGTGTGCCAAGGGGCAGCCACTGATTAAGCAGCGGCTAAAAAGAAAGACTCCGTGAATGAGGCGAGGCATTTGAGAAAGAGATATTTACTGAAAGCCACTCTGTTAAAAACACACTTGAGACGAGAGGGCTGCCTCTCTCGGCTATCCATCAGTAGCAACCCATGTCAGCTGACCCAAGCAGAGGCCTGAGATCGGGCAGGAGGAGAAGACTCCGTCTGAGCACTTGGCACCTGAAGCAAGCTGCATCTGGCATTCCCTCCACTCCCGTGGACGTTATCCCTGCCTCCTTTCACATCAATGAGAAAAGATCCCAAGACACTGATTCCCTCATTACACAGATGCCGGGATTCCAGCAGCCTTCCCCTCCTGGCTTTGTGCTTCCAAATAGAGCCTCTGCTGGGACACACACACCCCCACGGAACCCCCTCCTCACACCACAGGAGCACTTGACAGCCAAATGAACAGGGTGAAAGACACACACCCAGAGGTTCCTGATTCCTGATTAATCTGGTTGGCTTTGGCTTTGGATTTTTCAAAGTCTCCCATTCGGGTGCAGCTGGCTTTTCTTACACAATATTCAATCCCCAATTTCCAAAATTTGGGGTCAAATATCCAGCCTCCCCCTAATTCTCATGTGCTGCAGGAAAAACCCACTCTCTCCCTTAATTCTGGAATTTGAGCCTATGAGTCAGGCCTAAGATACCAGCGAAATCCATCCCTCTGATGACACGATTGGGTCAGAGAGAAACATGTGGCTTCAGCTGGCCAATTACTTGGAAGCCCCAGGATTTCTGCTGAACTCTTCTTCACTTATATGAATCTAAAAGCAAATCACCCTGGGAATGGCCGTCAGCCTTCTTGGGATCACAAGGGAAGCAGCCTGCCAAGGAGGAAGCCAACACTAAGAAAACAGAGCCAAAAAATGGGCCAAGTGAGACAGTAGGTCTTGGTCAAATCCTTTGTGTTACTAGACTTTTCAAGAACTGAGCCCATAAATCCCCTTTGTTGTTTAAGGCAGCTGAGCTGAAAGTCCTGTTATTTGCAGCTGAAAGCATCCTAACTGACATACTAGGTAAATAAATCATTCCCTGCTGGGAAGAAAGATAATGTCTCAACAAAATTCCCTTGGCCTGGGCATATATTAGACAATAAAATAAAATAAAATAAAATAAAATAAAATAAAATAAAATAAAATAAATAAACCTCTCAGATGAAGAAGCTGGTGAAACAAGCGGCTGTCCCCCCACTCCCCGCACCCCCAGCTCTCTGACACAATAACCTCAAACAAGCTCAGGTTTTTAATCCCCTTTCTTTCATTAGGAGTTTCTTCCTTCACTCCATCTAGGGACTTAAATATCAGAAGCAAAACGTCCACCCCTCCCCCGATCCTGCGGACCTCCTCCAAGTCTACACTCCCTCCTTCACTCTATTTAAAGCCGGTGGAGGCAGCGTTTCTTCTAATCCCAGTGCAATGCTCTAGGCTCTGTCCTAATCCCTCCACCTGTGAGATAATTGCTGGCATTTAGGAGAAAACTCAATAGTAGTCATAGACTTGCGCACAAAGACACAAAAAGAGGCAGATAAAACAGGAGAAAGAAAAGAGTCACAAGCCCAGAATTATCCACACTCCGACATCCATTCCAGAAGCACAACGTGTCCAAAGGGATAAAGGCACGGCTTTACAGGAAAGGGGTGCATTTCAAAATATCGTGGTTTTAATGGTTCCTATACATACATTAGAGTAAGAGAATATGAAAGTGAGAACTAAGGGTTTGCAATTATTTAACTATTCACAAGTCAGCCACAAATTATAAGCAAGCCTACCAAACTTGGACTCCTATTTACTATTGTCCTAATGCAACAAGAAAAGTCTCTTAATCACGGGTGCCCCCTGTGAAGTGATAAAGAGGGAAAAAAGATGCTGAGATATTCTTACCCAACAATCAGAATAAAACAAAATGCTAGTGAATCAGGCATCTGGCCCAGTTCCTCAATGGAGGCTAAGATCCCAACTACACTTCTAGTTTTTGGTTTATGGATGCAAGATTGAGATTAAATCCCTTAAAAAATTACAATAAAAATTCATGTATAACACATAGGTTTACAAGCTAAGGTCAATGTGAAATTTATTTTCAACAAAGTACACTTAATAGAGTCAGACACTCCCTTTTCGGTTTGCTTTATTCCTTGGAGTTGGCTAGAGCACTGTATGTCTCCAAGTTGCCTGATCAAGAATAATTTAGACCTGCAGATTCTGTGGTTTTAAGGCAGAAACTAAAAGTTGCTAGTTTCACAAGTTCCTGGGGGTGTTTCTCAGGACTTTGAGAAACATTATGGTAACTCTGAAGGGTTTTATTTCAAATGTATTTCATTTGAAAGCAGGGATCCTCCATCTCATAGAAACCATGGAGCTGTTTTGTTCATTAGCTTGAAGGAAGGTAAGCCGCAGAGTCTGCCAGGCCCCACACAAGACAACGCAAGAACAGAACAGAACAAAACTCACCCACTGGGGCAGAGACTGCCACCGCATCCACCAAACCCCCTTCCCTGTTGTCCTGGGCGCACAGCTAAATTACCTTTCCCAGCCTCCTCTGCAATCAGGTGGGATCACGGTACTGAGTTCTGGTCAATAGTAAGAGGCACACCCTACTTCCAGGCTTGACTCTTTAAAAAAAAAATCCTTCAAGCTCCCTCCCCTTCCCCGTCTCTCTCCATCTGCCAGTGGAATGCAATGAAGGAGCAGGTTCCAGAAAATGACAAAGCCACAGGATGGAAGGCACTTGAATGACAGTGCGGAGCAGAGACCCCTCCTCCACCACGCACCCATCTGCACTGTAAAGCAGGATGTGAATATGACACCTGTTTGCATCACCCTCCTGGGATTTGGGGACTGTTTGTCTCAGCAGTCAGTCTACGCTAACACATAACATGACTTCCCTGTACCTCTCCATTTGATCCTGTTCCCAGCCTGCTCTCTGGACTTCAGGGTCAGGTAAACACAGACAAGCTGGGAAACGAGCCACAAGTCACGGCCACAGCAACGTCCGGATAGTATCTCAACCTCACAGGAAACTACTTGCCCCTAGAAAAAGGCTCTCACATTTTAAGTATCATTTGGTACAAAGCCCAAAACAAAAGGGAAAAAAAAATATGAATAGCTTTTGGGATTCATTATAAAGGTGTTTTCCTCCTACCATATTGTGGGCTGCTTAAGAACAAAGACTGATTTTTATTCATTTTGTGTATTCCTTATGCTCAGTGCTTGTTAAATTCAATTATACTTTGTTGTTACTGTCAAGAATGGAGGGAACATATTATTTATTTAAATTACAGCAAAAGCAGACAGCTTGTTAGGTGCTTAACGTGTTAGTTCACTTCTCAATCTACCACAAAACAATGTATTATTAATAATACATTACATGTAATATTATCTATATGCATTATTAAGAATATCTTACATTAATGTATCATTATCCCCATTTTATGGAAGGGAAAAGTGACGTTCAATAAAAGTCATTAAAGTGACGGTATGTTGTTACATCGTTACATAGAATCAGCTTTGGCTTAGGGACTCAGGCAAAGCTAAGCTTATCTTGGTCCTGCTACTAGCTCTGTAACTAGTTTTGCAACTTGGACTTCCGTTTTCTTATCTGTGAAAATGGAGATCATGCCATGCAATCATTCAGAGATTTCTTTAAAGGGACATGAGAAATAGAGTTAAAAAACAATTGCTTCACGTAGAGCATCAACTGGTAGAGAAACTTAAGGACCATTTCAGGCAAGATAAACCATTCCAAGAAGGAAGAGGCACCGGCTCTCACCTCTAAAACAAACTGCCAAGCAAGGGCCAACAGAAGAGCCAGTACACGGAAATGCAACCGCTTGCCTCTAGGGAGACCGGTCCTGTCTCTGTCCACTAAATAGATGAAACAAAAAAATGCATAGAAGACTTCCAGCTATGGGGTTGGCCAGAAAGGGCATAAAGGATGCAAGAGAAAAAGTGAAGCTGTGAATTCTCCAATGTATTTTTTTTTCCTGTTATTTTTGGAGAAAAGCCGACGAAAACAGGAAGGGATCTGGAAAGTTGACAAAAATCATTATTCTCCACAAATTACTTTAACCTTGCCTCATCAGTGACCTTCACACTACCACTGGTTTAATGACATTTATTTCAACAGTAGCTGATTTCACTATTAAACAGAGATGCAGAGCGCAAGATAATACAACTAAATCACTCTTGTAAATATTTAATATCATTGCCTTTCTTTTTTTTCCTTTTAACAAATCACTATCAAAGCTGAGCACATAATAGAAAACACATTTATTTATTCTATCCTGGAAAAAAAGCTTAGTGCTCATGCATTTTATCTATCTAGTTCTCCAAATGACTTTGACACTTGAGAGCCCTTGTGATCAAAACGGTCTAAAGGAAAGTGGTTTGGCAACAATTTAAGAACTGATTTCATGTGCTGATCCACACCCCCCAAAAGCGCCTCGTGGAAGGGCACTAAACTTAATCCACCAGACCCATAAAGTAGACCCTAAAAAATCAGCAAACCCTAAAGTAGAAAATTATTTTTAAAAGAAAACAAAGCAGGGGTTGTCTGGGTGGCTCAGCTGGTTGAGCATCTGACTTTTAGTTTCAGCTCAGGTTGTGATCTCAGGATCTTGGGATGAGACCCACCTTTGGCTCCACTTCCTGAACAGGGAGTCCGCTTGTCTCCCTCTGCCCCTCCCCCAATGCTCATGCATGCTCCCTTCTTTCTCTCAAATAAATAAATCTTAAAAAAAAGAAGAAGAAGAAGAAGAAGGAGGAGGAGGAGGAGGAGGAGGAGGAGGAGGAGGAATGATACTGACTTAAATAGATTCCTACTTGAGAAAAATGGATTTTCCTTTTTCGTTAAAAAAAAATTGTAAATAAAATTACTAAACTATTCTTAATGGAAGAAAGGAAGTGGAAAGATCATGAAGTAACAGTTTGAAAATGAGTCCCAAGTGATTTCCTTTCAGGCATCTACTCTTATAAACTGGCAACACGGGACAGTAAAAAGAAAAAAACAAATGGGTGGAAAATCTTTCTAAAGCCATCCTGGTGTCACCATCTTACTTTAAGCCAGAGACAAAGCAGTTGACGGGGCAAGTCCGTAAGTGGTACAAAGAATTCTAAAAAATCCTGAAAGAGCAATTTACTGACAGTGTCAAAAGCTGGGTTGCGTTGGCTCTCGGGGCAGTCACATATTTAAGAGACATCCTTGTTTACAATGCTCGCATCCTGGTATTTCCAGGACCTTCCTGACACTGCATTATCAATAATGATCTCAGCAGCCTGCGGATGACCTAGAACAAATACCGTCATGCAGTGACGGTGACCACAAGTTGGTCGCATCTCAGAGACAACTTGGTGGGAAGGAAAAGAAAATAGCATTGGGAGTTAGAAGGTCTGGGTCCCTCGCCGACAACATGACAAATTATGAGTGTGGCCACGAACAGGACACTTCTGCCCCCTCAGCATATGTTTTGTCACCCACAAAATCACAGTGGGGTGAACTAAAGGAATTCTAAGATCCCTTTGAGCTCTGAAATGATATGCTCCTAAAATGTGGGGAAGCAGATCAGCATTTTTTAGTAAAGTAACTCTTACCTAAATGCTGTTTTCTTCATGGCTCACGTAGTTTCATCAAGTAACATAATGAAATCCCTGAGCTCTTTGTGCACACGCAGAGAGCAAACACACCCATCAAACACCTAAAGAACACACTGGCTTTATCGGGATTACTTTTTTTATTATTAGTATGAGAGGCCCTCAAGGAAGAGGCCAACAGTTCCCTCTCGCAATGGAGGTAGCCCAAAGACCTCCCACTGAGAGGAAAACAGAATCACGGGAAGCTTGGATCTGTCCATGTTACTGAACTCTGCTAAGGGTTCCTACTAGCTCAGTGACTTCTAGTTCCCACTCAACAACTACTCACTGAGTCCTTTCTACCATGAGGCAGGCTGTGTTACAGGCACTGGACAGACCATGGTGACCAACACACACTCCCCTTCCTTTTGTGGAGTGTGTGTGTTCCGATGGACTACTAATTCCTTCACCTTGCATAGTGCCATTTTAATTTGCAGAGCCTTTCACCTGCATGATATCAATGATTATCCAGAACAAACCTCCAAGTAGGAATTGTACAGGTGAAGACGTGGAAGGTCAAAAAGATTAATTTGTTCAAAGTTCCCAGATCTATGGTGATATTGACAAGACGTATTTATTATGATGCTGATAACTAATGTTTGTTGCTAATGTTTGTGATAATTAGTGTTTTTAATGTCAGATCCAAGCTCTCACATAAGCCTTTTATATACATCGTCTCAGTGGTTCCCAGCCACTCTGTGAAGTAGGTAGTATTATTGTTCCCATTTTACTTATTAGGATAATTCAGCTTAACAAGGCTGTATACCTTGTAAATGTCAAGCACTAACATCAGCGCTCTGATCTATCATGTTGTCTTCCCCATCATCCCAAACTAGTCTTCTGACACTTATTCCCAATATAAATAAATAAATAAATAAATAATAAATAAATAAAATCTTTTTTTAAAAAACACAAACATTTTCCATTACAATTAACACTGCTGCATGAAGAAATAAAAATAGTATTGCTGCCACATAACCACAGGTGTGGGCAGGTTATCCAGTGCTCTTTTTAAACCAAGCGCTGACCCTGCATTAGAATTATTCACACCAGGGGGCGCCTGGGTGGCACAGCGGTTAAGCATCTGCCTTCGGCTCAGGGCGTGATCCCGGCATTCTGGGATCGAGCCCCACATCAAGCTCTTCTGCTATGAGCCTGCTTCTTCCTCTCCCACTCCCCCTGCTTGTGTTCCCTCTCTCGCTGGCTGTCTCTGTCTCTGTCGAATAAATAAATAAAATCTTTAAAAAAAAAAAAATTATTCACACCAGGATATCTGGTGTTACAGGCTCAACTGCCACCTGGATCAATTAGTTTGTAACTGGGAACGTCACCATCCCACAACCATTTTGGCCAAGGCGTTTGTAAACGCTCATTAGTGGTCACCTGGGGGGAAACGAAGGAGGGTACGGCTGGCTCAGCAAACTATGTCTCCACAACCAGATTAATAGCCCCAGGCGAATGGCCTACAACAGATGGATCAATGGCAGCCACTTCATACTGAACGGACAGCACGTAAATAGGACAAAGTCCTCTGCCTTGCAATGAGAAAGCCCACAAAATCCTCAGTTGAGCCAATGATTTCTAAACACAGTACAAGTAATTCTTTCTGGGAAGAATGTCTTCCACCTATGCATTTGCTGTCTGGAAAAAAAAAAAAAAAAGACATTGATAGTCAAACCCTCAGAGCGATCAGATGAATGGTCTTAGCAATAAAGTGGACACGTAACCACAACGCCTGTTAACAAGCTGCAAATTTCCAAGCAAATAAAACTTAAAGTTCCCAGTAATTTTCTCATCTTATGCTGAGATCAGCCCTTCCTGGAGTGAAGCAGGCCAGTTGTTTACACACGGTAGATGGAGATCCGTTTGAGTACTTAGGTAATACAAACTGGAAGCATTTTAACAAGACTAGTGTCTTTAAAACTGCAGTTGTTTTAACATCTGTGTTATGCATTTCACCAGGAAGCAGTAATTTCCCTATTGAAAGTAATCCATCCAAAAAACTATTCCCAATCAAAACAGAAAATGTAGCTACAAAGATTCTTGAGTAAAGCCAATCCAAAAGCCTCTTTCAAATTCTAGAGACATTACAACTTATAATATTAGACTTGGAAAAGACTTGAGAATTATCTTGTCCCAAGTTTTTCAACTGAACACTAGTTTTAATTCTAGCTATCCTCATCCAAAATGTAAATTATATATATATTTAAAAAAAGGATTTCACATCAAATAAATTTGGGTAACTTTGAAAACTACACTTTCTTTCTCAACGATGCATAACTTGCATTGTCATAACAAAGGCTCTGAGAAGTCCTACAGTCAAAAAAATCTGTTTAATTTTGTCTTCAACCTATGTTTTGAGAACTTATTTTTCTCAGTGCTTTTTTTTCCTTGGAATATTATTAGCATTTCTCAAAATTCTTTTAGAAGTTGGCAATCTGGCTGAACACGCTGTATAATATCAGATTCTGAAAGATGACAAAACCTCCCCAAATTCACACACGCTGATATTTCTCCATGGGGTTATTTTGAAACCAGGTGATGCACTAGTTTTAAAGAAACAGAACACTTAAAACTTGTCCGGTTCCTCTAGACTTAAACAATAAGCAAATGGTTAGTGTTTGACCTCCACAGTCCTCCCATCAACTGGATAACACACTAGTCACTAGCGACAGGATAGTACACTGCAAAACTCACATTATGAAGGTCATGTTCAGAGGTCTCACCAATAATTGGAAAACTTTTTTAATGCATATTTTAAACCATTTAGCAATTCTATTTTTTAAAAAGATTTTATTTATTTATTTTATTTGGGGGGTGGGGAACAAGTAGGGGAAGGAACAGAGGGAGAGGGACAAGCAGCCTCAGCACTGAGCACAGAGCCCGACATGGGGCTCAATCTCACAAACCTGAGCCAAAACCAAGAGTCGGATGCTTAACCGACTGCGCCACCCAGGTGCCCCACCATTTAGTAATTCTTACCAGCAACAAGGCACAACTGATCATAGTAACACACTAAATTCAGTTTAAGAAAATGGGTTGAACATAAGAACTAGGAAGATCAGTAGGAGAAGAAAGGGATAAAGAAAGGGGGGGTAATCAGAAGGGGGAATGAAGCATGAGAGACTATGGACTATGAAAAACAACTGAGGGCCTCAGAGGGGAGGGGGATGGGGGAATGGGATAGACTGGTGATGGGTAGTAAGGAGGGCACGTATTGCATGGTGCACTGGGTGTTATACGCAACTAATGAATCATCTAACTTTACATCAAAAACCAGGGATGTACTGTATGGTGACTAACATAATACAAAAATATTATAATAAAAAAAAGAAAATGGGTTGAGAGATTTTCCTATCTCTTTTGTTTAATACCCATGTCATTTTGTTTTGAGAGAATTATAATACTAACACATCTACACCCAATAGTATTTGAGGTTCGAGATCTAGTTTCGGGTAAGTATCAAGCCAAAGAACTGACTCTCATTTCAATAATGGATCCGCAGGCATTTGCAAGACACAGTCATTAGCTTATCTTTAAGTAAATATTTTGATTGTCAGACAGCTCGTTGCAAACAAGGTTCTTTTCCAAACACTCCTGATGCATCCAAGCCCACTTGCACACTTACTTAATAATCTGCGTCTGTGCTAAAATACGAAACCATCCTAAGAAAGTCGAAGCACAGAAAAAGTATGTTCTGCAGGCTCTTCATTTAAAAGGCTCTGGAACAAGCGGACCCCGGCCTCTTTCATCACTGCACTACATTACCATAAAGCTTAGGAAGTGAGCTATTACACACCATCATCCCTCCTAACCGCTATCACAGAAAATCACACACTCACAAAACAGCATTAATTGTCAGAATTAGCAACCATTTAAAAGGCAGCTGTTCTTTCACTCTTAAATAGGCTCCAAATTTCAGATCCTCTCCTTGTATGGGCTCCCTGATCTATTGCTCTTACACACACGCACACACACACACAATGGATCCTTAGCCAAGCACGTTTGAAAATTTTTTTTTCTAAATTCAAAGAATACAAGAAAGTATTATTTATTAAGCAACATTTTCCACCCCAGTACTTGCCATCATTGTTACCATCAGCTGACAAGCTTTCAACCTGCAGGAAAGCACTTGCAACAGCTCTAGGTGAAAGGGCTCTGATTTTTGTGGCGCAGGGAGAAAAAGAGCAATATCTCTTTAAGAGTCAACAGTAAATTAACTTGCCCAAAAGAGTGAAATAATTAGCAGTTAGTAGCTTATTAAAAGGATGGCAAAGGCCAAGCTGCCATCTGGGATCTCCAGTTTCTTGTGATTGTTATTATGTCAAGACGCGCAAGCTACATTAGCTTTCATGTCACCGCGCCTGCCCTTACTTCACATGTAAATTTTAATGAAAGATGCGGCACTTTTAAAAATCAGACGTCCATCAAAAAGTGTTATTAGTCTGGCTTTTTACAAAGCATATGGTCTTTTCTACCTCTGCTGTTCCATTAGCCACTAATGCCTCAGGAAAAAAAAAAAAAAGAAAAGCCCAATGATATCAATTAGATGTTCTCTTTGTGCAGAAGGAAATCCGAGTGCCATCAAAGACAGAGCACCTCACCGAAGGACAACATTTGTGACTCTGTTGACACAGTGAAAACCACAGTGCCTCCCTTTCTCACAAGGCTAGCCGTAACGAAAATGAAAGCACTCTGGAGGCCGCCTGCTGATTACTACATGGATATGCACAGCACTGGAATGGAGAAGACGTATATTAAAAATAAGTGACAGAAAGTAGCAGGACAGACCTTATGGGGGGATGGGTACTGTATCTCGATCCCAATGGTACTGACATGGGTGTATTTGGTTAAATATTTAAGCTGTACACTGGAGTGTGGATTTTACGTACTCTATGCTGTATGTGCTCTCTCAATGAGGACGCGAAGGATTAAATGAAAAATTCCTGCTTGCTCACACGCAAAGAATATTCTCTTCTCTGCATCCGCGAATTTAAAGGGTGATGTGAACTAAAGTATTACCTGATAGTTTCCCTTTAAGATATTCATAAAAATAATTTTAAAACTCCAGATGTATTACTACATTGAACACTGAATTTATTTAAGACTTTAGGAAGAGAGGTCACCGTTACATCTGAAAACCATCTTCGAACTGCTATGGACTGTCACCAAGGTGTCGGAGGCCGGGCCCATATCTGCGCGGCCAGCCCTGTGTACTCAACACCGGGCACCTGGCCCAGCACATCGCTGGCTCTCTGTCAGTATTTGCTGAATGGTGAATAAACATTGCTTTTCTCATGCTACAGCAGACACTATGCTAAATTCAGATGCGTGGCCCCCTGGACTGTATTCTCTTCAGTATACGACAAATGAAAGCCACATGTGAGAAAACATTCAACCATTATAAACCTGTTAATATGTATTTGGAGAAATTGTACCTACACCCAGATACACTACACTGCCCTGCACACCTGAGAAATAGACCATGACATACGTATACAAGCCCAAGCACACAAGGCAACACATTTGCTTGTTCTCTTATTAAATATTTTTCCATCACGCTACCCTTGTGAATGCTCTTTGTAAGCGAGATGTGTCATAAGCATATTACAATTTATTTTGAAGCTCCTTTACCTGTAGGTGCTATCAAAGTTAAGTTTACACGTGTCCGCCTAGAGATCTGCAGTTGAAAACTATACATCCTCTAAGATTAATCAACTTGGTATGATAAAAGTCTATACAAGCAGAGCACTGTTCACTTTCAAGGAGAAAGTGTTTTATGATATATATATACAGATATAAAATCTGTACATAATCGATTAATCCAAATTGATAATTGAGGAGGAAATAAGCATGTTGCTTAGAAATCTGAGAAATATTTCCCTTTATGTACCGTCGATTGGAATTTAATTGAAACATCCATTGATCCATCATACATTTTACCAATAAATCTGCTCACATTAAGGTTTAAAAAGAAAAAAAACTCCAAGAAACAACTGTTCTAAAAAAACTCTTCACTGTCCAATGAAAATTTCTAAACAAGGAAATTTAAAAAAACTTCATATTTTTAAAGCACCATTTCAAAGACATCAATGTCAAAAACAGAGAGTTGCTAAAATCAGGCAATTTTACTTCTACATTGAAAATAAATCTATTTCCCCCCCACACACACAGACTTTCAAAACATTAGAAGGAAAAAAAACATGGAAAATAGGCTTCTTTAAAAAACAAAGTGATTTTATTCATTGTCAAGAGGACGAATCAGTGGATGAGAAACAGATGAGGCAAGAGATGGAAATGTAATATTGCCCCTATTTTATTATAATTAGACATTTATAGAGCACAGATGAGTTTATTTTCATAATTAGTAGCTGGCATTGTATTTACTAATTTGCATAAACACTTGGCTATCAAAACAGTAACTTCTTTGCAGGGCTCTCTGGTCCTAGCAGGGACAAGAGAGGCCTCAACTCCTCAAATCAGCTTTCTTAATGTTATTACCAGCAAAATACAATCTACATGAAATCACATTTGAGTTCATGTAGCTTGATTATCTCCTTCCAGTTTGGCCAATATTGATTAGTTCAGTACTGGAAGGCGAATGATCAAATCTACACGGGGAAACAGACGTGTAAATAAATTGGAAGAGGTCTTTAGGTTCTGAAGGATTAAAGTAGATCTTAGGGTCACTACTATCTAGTCCAGTAGTAAAGGGTTCTGTAAAGCAAAAGGAAAAAGAAATTAAGTGCCCCCAGCTGCCCTTATGACTTAAAAAATCATGCCAGTTCTTGGTCATTGTTGCAGTCTGTTACCTCGTTTCCTGGTCATTCTCCGCATTCGCCATTCCCTCCCTAAGCATGCCTACCCTACTTTACGAAACCAGCTTCACCCAACACATGGATCGGGCTCCCTGGCAATAGTGCCGAGGGTAAGAAATATTCCCATGCCCTGACCACCACTACGGGCAAAGAGAAATTTAATCAAGCATGCTGCCAATGACTACTTCCCACTATTGACATTCAGCAAGAAATCTTGGAGGAATACCTTATTCCTTGTTCCTCAAGCCAAAGGTCAAAAACTTGTAGCTTGTGGCCTACGGTGTGTTCATACATACATACATATATACATACATAAAGCAAAAGATGCCATGAACTGACAATTTTATCAAATCCACTTCTGGCTTTTCTTGAGAATCTGGTGACACTGGGCAGGCATTCTTCAAGGCGGCAATCAGCTGAGGCAGAGTCTGCTGCCCTTGACAGGATGTGTGCTCCCCAGTTAGCCATGGTCCCCACCGCTCTCTACTGTGATCTTACGCCAGAATTTTTCTTAACACAAGATCTGCTCCTTGATGATACCTGTCAGGCCCCAGTTGACATGTGAGTCTGCAACACTTACCCCAAGTTCAGTTTCAAGGAAAAGTATTTGGTGACCTAACCCAGAATGGGCAATCCCTAAGTCAATAAGAAAAGGAGGACAGAAGCTAAAATGCACTCAACACTTAAACAAAGACTGTCAAAATCAGGTCTAAAAAGCTGACCAAGGCAGGTTGCTGAGTACGTCCTCTGGTCAGCCACTTCCAGGTAGTCACATTTGCTTTTGGCCCAGCGCAGCCCAAAGGCCTCCTGAACGTGGTGATTATCATTACAGCCTATACATAGATACATACATCCTGCTCAGTCTTCTAGATTTCACTTCGTGATTCTTTCCATGGGTTCACTGCTTTGCTGCTCAGCTTTAAAGAATGACAAGATCTGAGGCTTTCTTTTCTCTGACAATCTCCTAAGAATAAATCCAAAGACCTTTCCTGCTTTTATTCTGATATGATCTGTGACCATTTCCCTCTGTCACTTGCACACACAGGGCCAAGAGAAGGCCTGGGTGAGGAGGGAACTGGAACCAGAATGCTTGGCCTCACTCCATGATCCACTGGGGCATCTTTGCTCGGTAGGTTGGGGGGTAGGGAGGCCAATGACAAGGGGCACGGGTTGGTGTACAACTGTGGAGCAAATACTGAGCTAAGTGCAGTGTGGGTGACAGAAATGGCCAAGACACAGCCTCTGTCCTTTAGGGAGAGGCTTCCTGAAACACATGAGTAAATCTGATTCAAGGCGGTTTGGCACAGGTACTCTATAACAGAAGCACAGAGTCTGGCACACCTAGGAGGCTTGGCTTTAAAGGATAAGGAGAGGAAGGGTGTTCCAAGGACATTCAAGAAAGAGGACAGAGCTCCGGCCAAAGACCGAAGGCAGGAAACCATAAGATGAATTCAGGCAGAGTGAGTTGTTGACTTTAGGAGACAGGGGGCTGGGAGGGGTGATAGTGTGAAGTGAAAATATTGTCGAAAATAGAGCTGGGGAGGCACATTGACAATTACACAATGAGAATCCTTCAAGGCTTTTAAACAGATGAGCTACGTGATCCGATTTCATTTTAATTTTGCTTTATTTTCACTTTTAGGAAGATGACTGACAGCAGGATAAGAAGGATTAGAGATTTTGAGTCCCTTCCACATGCAGCCTACCATGCTAGACACATCTGGACATTAACACATGAATATGTTTGTCTTCCCCGTACTTGCCCATCTTGTACAGCGATGTGGCCTCATTCCCAAATAACTCTAATATAAAATATTAGAGAGATACATGAAGGGTGAGCTCATCTCTGAATGCAGCACTAAAGGACAGCATCAACTAGGAAATTAAATCTATGTGTGATTTCAATGAGCAGAACAAAGGGGAGCAGGAGCAGTTACAGGGGAGAGAAACAGAACAAGTAAAGCTGGAGACAAGGAAAGGTCCGGGAAGGTTATCTGGTATCTTACTTGGCAGCGATTTTGCACCTAAGATTAATAGGAGAGAAGGTTAAAGGTACACAAGGCCATATTAGGGACGACTTTGAAAGTGAGATACTAATCCTGCACTCCATGTGGGGGACAGCAGAGCTTAAGCAGTTCTCAGTTACTGGACAGCCTGGAAGAGTATAGAGGCAGGAGGACTAATTAGGCTAATCTAATAAGGGCCACGTGGGAACTGAACTAGGGTGGTACCAGGAGAGACGCAGGAGATTCCAGAGGAGAATCTCAATAAGATCTCTCAACTGATCACCCAGGACATAGGAGAGTTCAGGAAGGATAGAAAGGGATTCCCGGTTTCCAAGTATGGGTGATGAGGAGGGCAGGAGCACCATGAGAGAGAACAGGGATGCCACAAAGGGAAGCTGACATGAAGGCTGACTTTAGACATCCTGAGGTCACAGTAGTGGGATATTTATATGGACATGTGTTACAGAGAATGCAAAGTGACAGGCTGGAACTCGAGATAGGTCCGTGCCAGGGAAGTAGTCGGGAGGCACATCCATGGAAGTTATCCTCGGACCCAAGCCAGGCAGTATGAGCAGAGGTTAGGGGCCCAGATTCTGGGTTTCATTTCCACTTAGTAGCCAACTGACACAAGCAATTTAGCTCTCTGCGCCTTGTTCTACTTATGCATAAATCCCCAGTAACACCATCCCGACCTCATGTAACAGGTGTGTGGATTAAGTGCAATAAGGCAGATAAAGCACAGGGTACAGCTGCTGGTACTAGGACATGCTCAGAGGTAGCAGCAGTAGCCAGAGAAAGAAAAGAAGGTACCCATGTGCAAAAGCTAGAAAGATCTATCTCGCAGGACAGTTTAGGAGATTATGGAAAGAAAAGGGGTGGGAAGGGAGGAAGACAGGAAGACTGCTTCTCATGTACTCTCACAGAAGCCAGTGAGAGGAGGGGCAGAGGACACAATGCCACAGGCTTCAGAAGGGTTGAGTCCTGGGAAAGGATTGGTGGCTTTGCCTCTGAGGAAATCACTGGCAGCCTCTGGTTAGATGAAGGAGAGAAGCGGAAGGGGCATTCATAGATGTATGCTTCCACTCCTCCTTCCTCTTCCTCTTCTCCCTTTCCCACCTCCTTTCAAAAGGCTCCAAGCTCATAACGGGGTAAGTGTTCCCCGTGACAAATTTCTGAGAATGGGCCCGCCTGCGATTAGCGTAAAAAGAATAGGCAATCAGCCAACTCCGAAGTGGAAAGGACCAAACTGCTTCCAAGGTAACCATACATAACTTTAAAAATCCAGAAAAGCATAAAACTCAAAAGGAGAGATGACCCGTTCACAGACCCAAGTCAAATCAGCATTTGCAATAACCTGTCAGCCCCTTCCTTCTTCGACATCCTCATGCCAGAATTCGCATTTCCTACTCCTGTGATTTGCCAGTCTTTGCAGCGAGCAGCAGCACACAGCTCCACCGAGAGCGCGCTGGAGAGTGAGGAGGGAGGTGAGGAGCACCGGATGCAGATACATATTTATAATTTATCAGTCAACCCCTCCCTTCACTGCTGCACAGCTAATCCCCCTTGAGCTGGGGAGCCAGGTTCTTGTGCTCGGGTCTCTGACAGCTTTGATTGTAACGGAGGAGTGAGCTGTGCTCTCCCCAAAGGTGTGAAGCTGAAAGCCCCTTCAGAGCACAGGAGCAAGCCCACCCTCTCAGCATCTCTCCTTTTCCCTGCCTACCTGGCAACAGGTTGACTTCGGAAGTGAAAATCCAGTGTTACCTCTCTCCATGTTCTCCTTCCGATGGAATGCCTTGTCATTCCCGTGTCCTCCCACAGCCCTGGTCCCACACTTCTTAGCCCATCGCCCCCAGTCAGAACATTTCTACTCCCTCATCAAATGCAGGAAACACAGAAGATAAGACAGCAATACATACGTGTCCCCCAAATTTCACATTAAATTTCAAGCAATTCACCGATCCTCTCCCCTTTCTTATCATCCTTCCCTCACAGATGTCGGCCCCGGTTCCAGGCGTACTCAAGGAATAGAAACAACAGTACACCATTTCACATCTCCCCTGTCCCTTCAATACACTGGCTGGGAGAGGCTCTCAGACTATCCCACAGTGAAGTAAAATAGTTCTGTATAACTACTTTCAGAGTCCCCTGTTCCTGCTAGAAATAGCACGCCATAATGGATAAGTCCCACCCTGGATTCAGAGGGAGGCAGGCCAACTCGGAATGATCCCCAACCACCGAACACGAAGTGCACTGAAGGGAAATGAGAGCATTGGCTTTTTATTAATTTATTTTTTTAGTTGTTGTTAAAAGCACTCAGTTATAATCTGGACTGTATTCATCAGAATCGACAATTCCCCTTGGAGACATGAATATTTCAGAAGGCAGATTGATAGTTATAATGAGAAAAATAAAATCATCTCTACCTTTACTTCTACCTACAGAAATGAAGTGGAAGGTCCAATTAAGTAGAGGAAGCATGGTGTCCACCATGGAGGCGGTGAAAGAAAGAGAGAGAGAGAGAGAGAGCAGGGAGAGGAAAACATCAGCACACTGCAGACACACAAAGAAATGTAACATACATCACAAAAACGCACAACAGTAAAGGCAACGGCACTACAATACCTTGAGAAAGCAGCACAAGACAAATGCACAATGTGAAGCGTAAACAAGCAGAAGCTGCCCTCACCAGCTTCCTGTTTAAGTTTTTCCCGGTCGTTTCTTCCCCGGCCCATCCTTAGAAACACGAGCAAGTCTGCATGCAAAAGCACTGCGTAGCCCCATGTATGTGAAACCGCGCGCACTTCACCGACGTACACTTGGTTTGTGAAAGTCTCAAAGAGGCCAAGTTCTCCGGCATTTTCCCAACGTTAACATGAGTCATGGCAACCAAAAGTGTCACATACATGTACAACACAGGAAGTATTCCTGGACATACGTTCAGGCATCAGAAACCAATGCTGGAGGTTCAGTGGGAGCCAGACAGAAAGCTTCCTTTCATGGTAAAGGAATAGGGGAAGAAAAGCAGTAGAGGTGGGAAGCAGAGTTAGCTTTTTAGGCAATCATCACGGGGCAAGAACAGAGAAGGAAGTGGGACATGGGGGGAAATATGTGAGGAGGGGGATGCAGTCAAAGGACCTTCTTAAAAACAGATTAAATTGCAAGTTGCAACTTAAAAACTTAGAGGCACTGACCAGAAGAATTCTGCATCCTTTCTTGAAAGCCTCTCTCACGAGGAATTCACGGTATCTGTGTCTGTCATTCTTTCATTGCTTAAAGACTCTGATTCTAGAAAGCACTTGACTTAGCGCAGAGCATGCATACATGGGTGTGTGTGAATTCCCTACGCGGGTACACATCAATGCTGGGGGCCCAAGGGAAGCTGAGGAGCGGGTGGGAGAGTGGGGGAAGGTAAATAATACAGGTTCTCCACACGTTGTTCATACCGATGTTGGGACAGACCCTGCAAAACACCGGAGCTCTACCTCTGAAGGGCCCAAAATACCCAAATCAAGATTAAAGAATTCCCACCAGCCTAGCCCATCTGCCTAGTCTCTATCCTGTCATGGAAGCCACGCGATGCCCTCATGCCCCCAAGCCACTGCAGAAGCTAGGAAGACCCCTAAAGAACAGAGGGAGCGCAAGGTGAAAAAGAATAGAAGGGCATCTGTCATCAAGATTCCAAGGGTCTGCTTTTTCTGGTGGAACTTGCTATCAAAGTCAGGCCACCAAATTCCACCAATTCAGAGACCCTGGGTCATCCTGCTTTGCAGAGAGGCACTTAACTTTCTCAAACTCCTGGACACCAGGTTGACATCAAGGGCATCCTCTACTCATGCCTACGTCATAGTTACCTACTATCATCAGATAACTTCCCTCACCCTCAGACAAGAATAATGAGGCTTCATCCCAGTCTCTTCCAGAGCTCCATCTAACACTGGCAAACTCACACTACCTCCTCCCTCCAGCTCTGTTCTTTGACACTTACGCTATACCAGACTGTATATTCATTGAAAGTCTTGAGTCCACATCGTGGATCTTGGCTCAGATCTGGAGGATTCAATTCTACTGGGAAGGTGTGCTTCCTCCTTACACTGTCTTATCAAGTCAGGATGCCCTCAATTGCCCACCTCCACAGCTCCCTGGACATCATAAGCGAACTTCTCTCAGCCCTGGGTGGTTTCCTGATTGGAGCATACTCCCTTTTATGGCAACACCGTGTGATGGGTCCAGTGTAAGGGAACAGGGAAGGGGAGTAGCCCTTCAGGATTGCCCCACCCTCCTCAAAAGATCAAGAATAAACAGAAAACACAGATGGACCCCATCTTGCCCTTTTCTTTGGTCCTCCAAAAGAGGCACCAAAGTCCCATGTGTTTTTTCAAAAGAAACAGACAAGAGAAATTAAAGTACAGTCTTTGGGTGTCAGGGCAAGGCAGGTAGACCAATCTTGCAATCATCCCAAGGCTTGGAAGAAACACAATAGTAGCAATTGAACAGTGAAGGAAAAGACAATTTTAAGTAGGCTCAGTTCTCGAATCCTGATTTAGGCTGATGATGTGGAAAATTTTTATTTAGGAGAAAAAGGCTTCATTCACAGCCCACCCTGTGCTTAGCTGAGCTGAATTTCCTGCACAGCTCATTCCCTGCATATTTGAATATTTTAGGTTGCAGATGCTGAATTTACAGATCTTTATATGCAGTTTTCTTCAGGGTGTATAATGAGTTAGAATCCTGCCACGAAGACATTAGCATGTTCTTTCGGTGGTTTTTGCTTTTATATAAAACTGAAAACAGTCAAACCCCAAGGGCTTCCTTTGACCCTGTGGGGCTGAAAGTCATTACAATGGGCAGTGGGATGGAGGGGAAGAAAAAAAAAAAAGGCAAACCTTTACTCAGAGTGAAATTCAGGGAGAAGCCCAGCTCCTCTCCCCCAACCACGGGGCCCCAGCATGGGGCGTGGGGAGGAGCAGGAGGAAGTTAACCGCTCTGTTGCTCTGAAATTAGCTTCATTCACCCCCATTATCGACGCCGTCATGCCTTGTTTCATGCTTCTCTCTCGGAGGCAGCCCGGCAGGGCCAGTGCCCGCGATGATAAATGGTGGTGCAGAATGGGCAAGCCAAGGGGATGATGGGGACAGGAAACCAAGATGCATCGGAAAAGGTACCCCCCACCCCAGGGTGGCCCTGCTGCCAGCCTGGCCCGCAGCAGGAGGGGCAGGCAGCAAATGGCCTGCCAGCGACAATGAGGCTCTGAGCGACCAGCCAGAGGCACAAAGGCAAGCAATTCGGGGCAGCCACAGTGCCGCAAGCAAGAAGCACCTACCTTGTTCACTCATCATGAGGTGGGAGAGGCCTTGAGGAAGGAAAGGAGGGGGGACGGGGGTGAGGAGGGGAAAGGGAAGGAAAAAAGAAAGAAGACAAAGTTAAAATCCCCAACACAATGCAGTCATCTCTTAGTTGTCAAGTGGAAGGAGGAGCAGCAGGGCCTTCACACATACTCCAGAGCATGCAAACAAGGCTGAGAAGCCGGCCTCCAGTTCAAGGACAGCCTTCTGTTTGCTGGACCGCTCTGGGCCTCCTCATGAGAGCCTTTCTCTCACCACACTGCTCCGTGCGATGCTTAGGATTTGAAATAAATCTATGGAAGATTAGGTCCCTCGGGAAGGAGACTCAAGAGGCCAGGCCCGTTTCCTTCTTTCTTTTAAATGGCTTTTTACAGTAATACATGGTCACTGTAGCAACTCTGGAAAATTCAGAAAAGAAAAAAGAAAAATCTGCTGTAATCCCACCATCCAGAGGTTCCTGCCCAATTTTATTTTCTAGAAACTGTATTCTCTTCTCCAAAAATGGAATCATGGTGCACATACTACATGAGTTCCTGCTTGCAAGGGTTGCTCAGTCTGAAAGTACTTCCCTCTCACCTTTGTCTTAGCCCAGGGCAGCCGCACCCCTGACCTCCATTGCTTCCCCACCATCCTCTTGTCTTAGAAGGTCCCCCGGCCTTGATCAGGGAGGCCAAACGTGGCAATGAATGGGTTAAAGAAGGTACACAAAGTCCCAAAGAACAAACAGAACCAACCTCTGGCTATGTTCTTAAGGAAGTCAAACAAGGCTATTAAGAGCTCATTACTTCAGGGGAAGTGTAAGCTCTGATAAATCTATTAAAAGAAAAGATTTCCAACCAGTAACCAACAGTACCAGTTTGCACTCCCATCGCTTTTATTATTACTGGAGATATTTGACAAACTCCAGATCACCCTAGAGAACCTTTACCCAGAGTGAAATTCAGGGATATACAGGATTAATAAAGGAAAAAAGCTCTGAAGTATAGAAATCCCCAAATGTTTTTGGAGATTACTAGAGATTTAGAAAAGTAATCAGAGGAAAATATGGGTCAGGCAACTTTTAAAAAGATCAATGATATATTAAATACACAGATACATGTGCCATAAATGTCATGGAATCTAGTTTTTAAGCAAATTTCATTAAACTATAATCACATTTTAAATGCACATTTCTGGCATTCATTTCTCGAGGCCTCAGATTAATACTCACGGAGGAATGGAGTCATGCCAATGTAAGTCATTCTCATGATTTGTTTAGCTTAAAAAATAAATTTTGGCCTTTTTTGGGAAAAGATAATAGGGAGGGAGAACAAAGGGCCCTACGTTTGGCTAAGAGAAACCTCAGCAGAAGTCACTGTTCCTAAAATGCCTGATATTTCTGAACCAGCATCCAGATCAAGAATACTAAAGGGGAGTGTCTGGGGCAGGCAGGTGGGGTACATGGAAAGGTGACAAATTCACAGGAGGGTTGTAAGAATTAAGAAATGAGACTAAGAAGATCCAAGGAGATACCTAAGAGTAAAAGAAGGGGTTAAAAATGAAAAGAAAATAATACTGTATATATATTTGCAAGTTGTTAAGAAAGGACAGCTTAAATGTTCTCACCACAAAAAAAGAAATGGTGATTATATGACGGAATGGAGGTGGGTAGCTAATGCTTACGGTGGTAATCATTCTGCAGAATTTAGATGTATGAAATCAACATCCTGTACACCTGAAACGTACACAGTGTTATACATCAATTCTATCTACATACAGCTGGAGGGGAGTTTACATTTTTTTTTTCAAATTCAAAAATGAAAGGACAAACATTTCACACTTACAATGAAAGATGTTTAACAGCTCACAGAAGAAGTGGAAGAGAAGTGGTGTAGTCTTTTCTTTTTTTGACTCAAAGAGAGATTTCAAAAAATGTACTGACTAAAGAGTAAACAGGACAATTAGTATAATGGGTATGGAAAGCCCTGGACAAGGTGCTACAGTTGGGCCCCATCTCTGTGCTGCATGTGTTTCTTTAAAGCAGCGTTTCCCAAAGCGTACTTCACTGACCACCTACATCAACCACCTGGGGATGCCTATTAACAGTGAAGACCCTGGGCCCCAACCGAGGAATCTAATAAATGAGAATCTTGGGGAGGAGTTTGGGGAAAGATCTGAATTTTAAGCAACTTGCCCAAGTGATTCCCATGCTCACTAGAACTTGAGTGCCATATAAATCAAATTTTGGTAAATTAAATTGTCTGATAAATGCACTAAGAGAAATTGGATATTTAATGGAACCCTGCAGTGGATCCTTTTGTAAAAAAGGAATCCTTTTAAAATGCAAATAACCCACCACCTGTGTTTTTTAAATTCAAATACGTACTTATCAGGCTTTATTAAGCTACATACATAGGTGCCCGAATGTCCATATTCTTCAATTTATGAAAATCTTAAATAGAAACATTGGGCCAAGAAAGCAGATCTGACATCCTGATGTTAAAACTGGTTTTGCAGGCAATGAAGCAAAACGGACAAGAAACAGGATGGTGGAAGGGAGAGACTGTGCAACCATAATACGGTTTAAGTTTTGCTTTTGGAGAAGGAAATTTTACTCCACTTTCAAGAGCTTTTATATCAGTATTGTCTCTTGTACAAATCTATCCTCAAAGTTTGCAGAACTAAGAACTGGAACCAAGAATTCCAGAATGTCCAGGTTTATTCTGAAATAGTTTCTGTTCCTTTCTATCCCCTCCATATGAACAAATCTCAGGCCCTCCCCTCCATATGAACAGAAGAACCAACAATTAACCAGCTAAGTGATTCAAGCACCTACTATAGGCAAAGACTGGATAAAGTAGTGGAGATACAGACAAGTATGGAAGATGGTCACTAACCTCTAGGAGTTTGGAGTCTAAGTGGGAAGATGTTATATGTTAATATTTACATAAACATGCATATGATATGTATTAGTGGTACCTGCCAGTGAAGTACGGGGGTTAAGATCAAAGACTTCAGAGCCAGATTTGAATCCTACCTTTGTTACTTTGTAGCTTGTGACCCTAGTAAAGTTGCTCAACATCTCTGCACCTTGACTTCCCTATCTGCAAAATTTAGATAACAACAATGCCAAATTCATAGGTTGTTTTGAGGATTAAATAAGTGAATATACATAAAACTGGGCCGGCACATGGTAAGGGCTTTATAAGGATTATTGTTGTTGTTTTTATTATGCTATAAAAACACAATGATGTGTGAGGCAACAGCCAGCACGATGCCTGACACACAGTTGATGCTCAGTACGTGTATGGTAACTCAATGTGGAATGAATGAATGGGTCATTACTATGTGTCAAATGATAAATTCAGACAATAAAGACCACAGGACTGTGAGGAGGGCCCTGGATGTACAGGAAAGGTTTATGGAGGAAAGTGAGATTTGAAATAGATCTTGGAAGATGGTTTAGGATTTAGAAAGATGGAGGACACTCCAGGTAACATCAACAGCTCCCAGGACCACAGAGTATATTTGTAAGGACTTTCCTATTCAGCTTTCCAGAAGCACCTAAGAGGACACTACCAAGCACATGGTAGGCATGTAATACATGCTATTCAAATAATAACGAACACGTATAAACAGTACATATAAGGAAGAAATAAAAAGTGATCTTAAGGATGAGAGTAGGAACCATTGTATGAAGGCCTTGAATTTCAAAGCTAAGGAAAATGGACTTGATCTTACAGCTAGTGGGACACAGTGAGGGTTCATGGGCAGAGGAATGACCCAGGGAAAATGATGTTGAGGAAGATTGCTTTGGCAATGGTGTGGACAGGATAGATGAGAGGGAAAAGAGACAGAGGCAGAAAGATCAGTCATAGGCAGGGGGCCTAGATTAGAATAGTGGTAGTGAGGAGGAAAAGGAAAAAGGCTTTGGGTGACCAATGAGATGCTTCAGGGAAGGAGTGGATGGGAGGCTGAGTGAGCACTGTCAGAAATAGGAAGGTGGGGGTGGGGTGGGAGATGAATGGGGGGTGAGGGCAATGATGAGTTCTGTTTTAGCCATGAGGAATTGAGGAAACAAAAATCTCTCAAGCAAAAATGTCTATGTTGCATTTTAAAATGTAGGACTAATGTCTGAGAGAAAGTCAGGACAAATATCAGGGTGTATCATTGCCCCTTCATGGAAGAGAAGGTCTATGCCCAGGTAAGTCAATGAATCCTCCAAGAAAAAGGGGCTAGAGCATGGAGTCTCAGTCTGGGAGAGATGGGAGGGGCATTAAGGTATCTTGGAGGTTCTTTTTTGTCCCATCATATTCAACATTAAAATAAAATTTTACATTCAAAAAAGAAAAAGGAACTATATGGCTTTCAAATATAGATACAGAAAATAATGCTCAAAAAATCTTAACTGAGAAGGGTATAATTAGTAAGGGGAAAAAAGGAATCTATGCTGGGTGTGTGTTATCTGTGTGGGGTTATGATAAGGAAGGGGGAAAATGAAGATTGGCCTTCTTGTCGACCTCAGAATCAGAGGGTCGGCCACAGCCCTTCAGGCTACACAGCCGGCCCTGGGCCTAGCACCTGGCTGGGTTTGGAGTTTGGCATTTATTCTGGCTGTGATGTTCAAGAGAAGACATGGCCTGGAACGGGGCTCAGGGAAGCAAAAGGGACATCTTTCACAACAACCTCACCATGGGCTCTGGATTTGAATAGATCCTCCACTCAGACTCAAAAGCCAGCCCACCAGTGGAGGGTAGGGAACAGGAGGTGGGCTCGGGTGAGCCTTTGACAGGAAGGATATTGAGAATCACCAACACCGAATTCCTATGGAACTACAATGCCTTTAAAGAAAAAATTACCAAAAATTTGAAAGCAACTGAAGCGTCTCCTATCTAGATGTCACACCCTGACAGAGTGCTACCCTAGCTGGATCCAGGGACCATTCTGGATCCCAACAAGATGTCTGATACGTATACCCTTCCCCTCATTCTTTCTAGTGCTATATTCCACCCTTCTTATGCCTACCTGTCCGTGTGCACAAGTTCTCAGGGTAGATGTAAGAACAAGAAGAGGAAAAGATCACCAGTAGGTAAGACATACAAAATTGAAACTGCCTTAGAACAGACTGCAAATCATATGTAAATTATATGCAAAATATACGTATGGCCCTCTAAACTCTGCTTCATCCTTTCGGGAAAATCCCCATGGAGATAGCAGCTTTTGCAGCTTGGGAGAATGGAAATGGCTATGAAAGCAAAGTCATTTGTAAGCGGCTGTGGCCGTCATGAAGCCTGTCATGAGAATGACTGATACAGAGAATAGAAACCATTTATTGAAACAGGCAAGAGGAAGATGCAGTGTTCAGGAACCAGGCCAGAAGTTGAAGGCCTTCATAATTTAAGCTAATACTGTTTCTCCCCCAAAACCTATAATATCCCACCCACCTCAGATAGTTTTCAATCCATCCTACCTTCCTTCATTTTGCCTAAGTAAGTGCATAAAGTATTTCAAGGGAAGAAGGAAGTCACTCATGGGGTAAAAAAAAAAAAAAAAAAAAAAAAATTTTAAAAGATTCAAGGGAAGAAAAAAAAGCAAGTTATCTCTGCCAAGACTTTTCTTTCATTCACTTTCAGGGTAACTTTTATCCCAGTATAAAATCCACATATAGCGTCTCTTTTTCCATACTGAAGTAGAGAAATTAAATGTCACTAATTGCTACAAGTGCCAAGTGCTAACGTTGAATTCTTATGAAGCCACAAGGACTTTTTAAAAGAGTGATTACATAAAATCAGAAGGTAATAGAAACATTCATCGATATTTCCAGAGGAACTAAGAAGATCGTGAAGGTGGTAGGGGGTGAGGTCCAAGGAAGAGAAGGCACAAGTGACTGTGACAATAAGCTGACTGGGAATTTGGAAAAGAAAGAAGGAGAAAGAAGAGATACACATGTTAACATTTTAAGCACTTAAAAGGGAGGAAATCTGGTGAACTTGGGGACAAGAATTATGACAACAGCTAATATTTGTTGACTATTTACTACAGATAAGGCATGGCTATGTGTCATCTCATGAAATATAACTCTATAGGAAAGGCATTGCTGTGATTTTGATTTTACAGGTAAGGAAACCAAGCCCTAGAGCTAAAGTCAAACTAGTGAGGGGTGAAGTGAGGATTTTAAGCCAGCAGATGGACTCTCCAGACTGCGATGATAACCATAACACTAGCTACCCTGAATCCCTCAGTGCTGGTGGAGAAAGGAGGAAACATGCCTCGGAGAATCCAGCAGCAGAAAATAGTGCCTGCATACTAATTCAACTTCATTTATGACTCTGGTCCGGCATGATATGACCAGCACTGCAGGGAGCCCTTTTAAAAGGCTACCATCTCCCTCTCCCTAAGCCCCACCCCAAGATACTACTAAAACATGAAGCTTTTCCTTTCAGGGCATTTCTTAGGGTTATTAAGCCATCTCCCCTCATTAAAATGTAAATCTGAACAGGAGACACACTCATCCTCCCCAGCCATTGACACTGTCCTGCACGTGAGATCATCAGAAAGCCAAACAAAAGATCTTCCTTCAAAGACAGGGACAGCACAGGGACTTGTGAGTGAAGGAAGGACAGAGACGTGAGGTCACAGGTTGAGGAAGTCTGCCACAGTGGATAGGAGAAAGGACTCAGGAGACAGGGTAGGACAGGGGAGAGGAATATTTAAAGGGAAGAGATGGGTCTGAAAGAAACCTCCACCTACTTGCACAACTGTGCCCGAGACCAGCCCTTCCCTGGGCAATCCCCTGACCTTCATCATGGACTTCAGTGTCCTTGTTCTATCAGGGGTTCACCAGTAGCTTACATCAGAATTTAAGCCTGCTCAAAATTTTTATGAGTGACCTGGCTAAAAACATTCATTGGCATATGTCTAGATGTTGTGATGAACTAAAGCTAAAAGGAATAGCTAATTTGTTAGATATTAAAATCAGGGTCCAAAAGGATATGAACAGGCAAAAATGAGATTGAATCTTAAGGGACAAATGTGAATTCCGACACTTAAGCACGACCCCCTCTTCTCCCCAAAATAAAAAGAAGTCAATAGTCCAATAGTCAACATGGAATGTACCAAACATAGGGTTTGGGTTCAGAGAATGGTGCCATACACTAGGAGGGACATTAACAAGGTAGAATGTGTCCAAAGGAGAAGAATCAGAATGGTCAGGGGTCCAAAAGCATGTCACATACAGAATGGCTGCAGGAACTGCTACATATAGTCCAAACGGGAGCAAGCTAGAAAAGGACATGAGAACTGCCTTCAAGTATTTTAAAAGTTGAACATGCAAGATAAGGGAGCAAGCACATTTGGCCAGAACAGAGAGTCGAGTAACAGTGGAAGCCTCATTTGCCAGAAATGCTATAGAAGAGAGTCAGAGTAGGGTTTTTGGAGGTTACTACCAAAAATCCATTCCAACTTGAAGACACTATGCCTTTATGAACCAAGTTGATCTCCGATGAGGCCAAGTAACTATCGGGTTGAATCATACAAAACTGATAGTTGACTGCTTTTGGCCTATAAAAATGACTATTTTAAATGATTCAAACAAATAGAGTATTTGAGATCACCACCCAGAATCAAAAAGGTAGAGACTAAACAAAGCTTCAATCAATCACCTAACAGCAATCATGAGCTGACACTTGGGACAATCGCCTATTTACATATATGTTTTTGGCTTTCCTATGAGTCTTGAACATACTGGGGATGAACTGAATAGTTGGACTGGTGACAAAGAGAGCCTGTGGCTAATTCTCCAAGGCAGGTGCCACCCAGATTCCAGCTTCTGGATTTGTCCTTCCATGAAGCCACCATGTGTCATTCTCACCACTAAGCCCTTTGTAGGATATAACTGTACGAGCCCACTCACTGTTTGCCTCTAGACCAACTTTGTTCTACAGCTGGTCGCTGGACTGAACAGAAAGTATTTCTTCCATTGTCACCCATGAATCACTAATAGCTTCTGTATGGTATAACCATGGGGTAGAGGAAGGAATGCAGCACCTTCCTGATCTATTCCATCTCTTCAGCAGGATGGAAAGAAGAGAAATGGAGGCAGTCATGTTTATCACCCTAAGGGTTCAAAGGATTGGCGACTGTGTCTTTTAGAAAAGACTCTTCCCAAAGGAAAGGTTCTTACACTCCAACTGTCATGAACTTTTCTAAAATTGCTCTTTATTCATAAATGACATGAAGCTGGAAGGGACAGCTGATGTGCTAGATGAAAGAACCTTACCCTAACAGATTATGGTGTGCTAGACTTTAAAAATCCAGGGCTGAATTGAACAAAATGAAAGAATGATCCCAACTAAGTAAAATAAGCCATTGTAAGTGCAGGAAGAGAAATGGTTTAGCAGCAGTGCACATAAAATAGTCAAGATTTTCAGTGACTTTAAATTCAACTTTATGCTATAGTCATTTAAAAAAACAAACAAAAGTCTAGAAAAGGGGAACACTGGGATCATTCCATAACGAACTGGTTGGGACATGTCTGGAATACTGTTTATGCTGTGGACATGCTTCTTTGGAAGGGATGCCCCCCCAAAAAAAGTCATTTTTCAGAAAACAGTGACCTGGATGAAAGAGTTTAAAACCCTTGTATGAGAATGCCCAAGGAAACTGGAGATATTTTGGCCTTTAGAAAAAAAAAAATCCTTAAAGACAAAAAGCCCTGTCTTCAAACACTGGGAGTGTAATTAGATCTATTCTGTGTGTCTCCAAGGGCTGGAAGCAATACAGGTGGTAAAAGCTAGAGTGAGTCAGAATAAGGAAGGCTTTGGAACATTCAGTGCTCTTTAGAATGGGATGGAACGGCAAAAGGAGCAATGAGCTGCTCGTCACTGTAGGGGTTCAAGCCAAGTCTGAATGAACTCGTATAGAAGAGATTCAAAAATTAGGTGCACAGAGAGCCTTGACAACCTTTTGGATCCTTTCCACCCCTCAAATGCTGTTTCTAACGATAAAGTTTTATGAGCACATACAATGTGGCAGGTAGTGGGGATGCAGACATGGATAAATCCCTGGTCTCAAGAAGTAAGATATCCCATGTCCTTCAAAAGCCCACAGTGGCCAATGAAGGGGCTTGTGGGAGACAATACACAACTGACTATAATGTATCATATTGAGGGCTCTACAAGTCCCATCACCTAAGGTGCCACTGGAGCTCGAAGGGGGAAGCATTCATTCCATCCTTCCTTTCACCTGCCCCCCCCCCAACTTTCTGCCTTCCCTTAACGTTTATTAGGTAGGAAATAGTGGCTGATGCTGGAGCTTTAAGTCCCTTCACCTTCCAGATCACTTTCTTTAAAACAGTGGTTCTCAAACTTCGGTCATATCAGAATCACCTGGTGGAAATGTCCTACTTTAATGAGCCTGGATTTCCTTTATTAGTTCTCCAGGTGATTTTGATGTTTACCAAACTTTGCAAACCACTGCTCTAAATCACCCAAAACCTGAATTCAAATCCCAGCTCTATCTCTTACCAGCCATGGGATTTTGAGCAAGTTAAGTCTTCCCAGCCTCCTTCCTGTAAAATCTCTTCTCGGGATCACTGTGACAATCATGAGCAACCACGTATGAACAGCACTTAGCACCGCTCATGGAACACAGAAAGGGCTTGAAAGGATGTAGTCATTGCTGTCATTACCCAGAAGACTGGCATACCTGGGCCTTCTCTCTGCCCCGCCTCCCACTTCTTGCCAATGCCAATTTTCCAACAAACCGGCGGCAGTAGCAGACCACCTTCCCAGTGCAGCCTCAGATGCTTCCCTCCATGGTCACGGTCATCTAAGTTGCCCCACAGGGGACCCACGGTCCTCGACTCTTAGCTGTATCCCATCTCCCAACTCCTTCCAAGACCTAGCCCCACAAACTGACGAGCTTAGCTCGGGTCCTTACCAGACCTTGCTAGATAGGTCTACAGATGGGAAGGTTCTCCGAGGCTGCCATAACCAAGCTGTGCGACTTAACTGAGTTACATGGAAGTTCTCTGGCCTCAGTTTCGCACCTGTACAAGGAGGGAATTGGTCTAGAAGAGTTTCTCTATGGTCTCACCAATGGCATTTTGAGGACACAAATGTTTGAATGAGACTCTTCCACACAGTACAATGCATTTAGCACGCACTGCTTCTTAATGCCGCCAATGCCCGTTCATCATTGGAGCAAGAAATACATACCACAGGATCGGGGGTGGGGGCCATACTATCCCACTGAGACTACAGAATACTTCTAATGATGTTTTTCAGCTCTAACTCTGACCTTGTCCTCCAGAACTGAGAAACAAGCTGAGACTATAACCAACACCCAGTGGGTCTGCCTTGCCAGGACAGTAAAGGACATGATTTCAAAATATTCTAGGAAAAAGCACTAAGGCCCAGTGGTCTGCTTCCTTGAGTTAGCTACGGCTGGAGGCAGGCTGGGAAGCAGCTCCCTACTCCCACTTATTCATCGAGAAGAGCTACAGCAGCCAAGGGGGTCTTCCCAGGCCCCAGTGGGCAACTGGCTGGAAGCTGATCCCTGTTAGCCCAGCCAAGGGCCCCCTTCCAATCCAATTACACATAGCCATGGTGGATTCCCTACTGCCTGCAGCCTCCACTGACCCAAGCCCAAGATGGGCACTGAATAAAATTCAATTACCTTCTGGCTCAGGGTGAACCCCTATATGAAAAAGCAGACTTTTAGAGAAGCGAGGAGTAAAACTAAGAGCTGAATCCCAAGCATTATTTACCCATTGAGCCAGTATTTACTCCATTCCTACGATATATTGGCAATTTTCTAGGCCCAGAGCACAGAAATAGCGAACAGGAGTGTACCTCTGTGGCATGTACATTCTGCTGGAACTTGCCATGAGTCATCTCCCGGGCCAGACATACCAGGGTTTGCATCCTGCTCTGCCACTTTTTCTGGGTAGAATTGGTGAGTTGACATCCCTGAGCCTCAATTTGTTTGTGGGTGAAATGGGTCTAATAATGAAATCTACCTCCTAAGGATGTCAAAAGAATTAAATGATGCGTGCAAAAACACCATTTTAGCGCCTGGCTCAAAATACAAGCTCGATGCGCGTCAGGTGTTTTCCCTAATAAATTAAGGGAGAAAAGCAAATGGGGCTATTGCCCAAAAGAAGAGGAAGGAAAAGACAAACTATGTTATGGTTACCACTGGAGTTAGGAGCTGTAAGTCTTCGGTAAAGGAGAAGGCATTTTCCTGATTGCTGTTCCCTGACGCATCTCAGTCGGAGGCCTAATCATGGATCCTCAGAAGGAAAGAAGCCTAAGTGGACATCTGATTCAACCCCTTCACATTAAAGAAAAGAAGCCTAAAGCCCAGAGAGGTTTCATGACTTACCCAAGGCCACACAACCCCCAGGGAAAGTAGCAGAGGCGGAAGGAGGCAGAATGACAGAGCAGAAGTCCCAGATATGTGTTTCAATCCTGGTACCTACCATACCCGTATCTGACCTTGGGCAAAGGATCTGATGTCTTGGAGCCCCAGGTTCTTCATCCGTGATGGGTGCCTGGCATACAGTGGGACCTCTGTAAATATTGGTCCCTGTGCCTCCCCCCCACTCTCTGGGATTCCTCAGCCTCATTTCACAGCAGTGGCGGCCAGGATCTAAGTCTGAGAGACCTCTTCACTGAAGGCATGAAGATCAGGACAGATGGGAGAGAATGTGTGACAAGGGAAGCATTGCGAGTGTCTTTTGCGGGGCTCTTCGGCACTCGGAGCATGCCTCTGGACAGTGTGGGAGACCGGACAGGCAAAAGAACGCCTTTGGTTTTAAACTTCTCTCAGACCACCTTCATCTGTGAAATGAAAACGTGTGGAAAGGATGAAATGAGCTAACTTAGAATACTAGCTAAGTAATACGTGGCTTACTATGGGCCAGGCACTGTTCTGAAGACTCGACACGCATGAGCTCACTTACTCTTCACAAGAGCCCTGTGAGGTCGGTACGTACTGTCCCCATTTTACAGATGAGGAAAGTAGGGCCCACGAAGGGAAGGTACCTTATTAAACAGGTCATACTGTTCATACTGGGAGAAAGCCAGGATGTCAACCCAGGCATCTGGCTCCAAGTCTGTGCTCTAAACAGGGGTGGCAAACTTTTTCTGTGAAGGGCCAGATGGTAAGTCTTCCAGGCTTTGCACGCCGCACAGCTACTCCGCCCCGCCTTCGCAAAGCAGCCAGGGACAAAGCAGACACAAGTAAGCGTGCCTGTGTTCTGATAAAACTTTATGAACACTGAAATCAGAATTTCATTAAATATGTGCATCACAAATTATTCTTTTGACTGCTTTCAACTATTTATAACGGGAAAAGCCATCTGTAGCTCAAAGGCCGGATGGAAGCAGGCAACGGGCTGCAGTCAGCCCCCGAGCAGTTCAGGGAACCCGTGCTATCCTGAGCTACCCTGCCTCACTTTGTGGACTCTGACATGGAAAGTGCCGGAACAGGGATGGTCACAGACTCAGTGGTCAGGAAGCATTCATTTCCTTTCCCTTCCCTAATCCCGGTCACCCTCCCAACCCCTGTCAACCGAGAAAATAGCCACATTGTGCTGTGTGCCCAGCAGAAGAGATGAGAAAGGGGCATTCGTGGGGCGGACCGCAGCTTCCTCAGTCGGCACAGCCCGGCTGGCCCCAAAGGGGAGGAGAAGCTGGACGCTTCAGGTCAGTGTGTCTCGAGCGATCGTGTGTGTACACCTGGACGTCTTGGTAAAAGCAGATTCTGACTCAGCAGGTCTGGGGTGAGGCCTGCGATTCTGCTTTTCTAACAAGCTCCTGCGTGAGGCCAGTGTTGCGGTTCTGGGGCCTGTCTCTGAGCAGTCACTTCTGGGGCAAACCCTCTGTGTCCATCACACAAGTCAGACACAACAGTGCTGCGTCCTGACCTCGGGTTCAGAACAGCGTCCCTCAGGCTGGACTCTCTGGAGACAGGGCAGGGCTCAGGATCAATAAGCAGGTCCACTCTCCCCAGACAGCCCTGAGATGACTTCAACTGAAGGGGGGAGACACCGAGGGCAGAGATCAAGAGCGGGCAGAGGGAGGCTCCAGCAAAGGCCGTCAGCTGCTTCGGGCAACAGCACGCCGGGCCTCCTCGGGGGACCTGGCAGACAGCAGCCCCTCCTCCTGCGCCTGCCAAGGCTCTGATGGACCGAAGCAAGAGGCCTATTTCCTCATCGGGCCTCTGAATAACTAGGGCACTTCCACAAGGTCACAGTTATTCATTTAAATTCCAGCTCTAATCAGCAGGCAGAGCCTGAGAAATTACCCTTCTGAAGAGAGAGACTGTCATTGGAGCACCAAAAGCAGCCCCTCATGGCTGGAGGGGGAGGCGCTGGGGGAGGGGAAGAGGGGGGTCTTACCCCCACAGGCCCCAGCACTGTTCCCTGCCTCCTACATCCTTCCTCTCCTCTGCCCTCTTCCTCACCTCCAAAGGGCTTGTTCTCCTTAGCAGAGACTTGTGGAATCCACAGGAAGAGGGAGAGCGCTGAGGGCATGACATGGCCCAGAGGGGGCTGGGACTGCCCACTCCTGACCCCCAGGCAGCACAGGGAGACCAGTGACAAATCCCAGTGGGCCAGGGGCATGGGATAAGTGCCTGACAGGGGTCTCCTCCAGGCCACAAATGGGTTACCTGGGGTTGGAGATGTCCCTCCCCCTCCCCGGGCCTCAGTTTCCTCCTCTGAAAAGTAAACTCGTTGTCCTCTTTGGACAGGATACGCTTTGAGCTCCAACATGCCTCAGGACCCTACAGATTCACAATGCCCTGGTACTTGTTCCCACACTGTCTGCTCAATAAATATTCTTGAGGCCCTACTATGTGCCACGCACTGCACGGAAAGTGAAGAACGCAGACACAGAGAAGAAGAACCCCGGCCCACAGCTCTGCCTTGGCAAGGCCAGGTTTTCAAAGATAAACAGCACCAGCTTCGGAGGGAGACAGCTGAGATCCTGGTCTTGTACTAGCAGCTGGAGACCGCGGGCAGTCACCGGCCCTCTCTGAGGCCTCTCTCATGTGAGAGAGGATGGGAACACCTGCCTGGGAGGGTTGACGTGAAGCTTAAATTAGAGCTGAGCGTCCCTCAGCTTCTTCAGGTCAGCACCGCACAAATGCCTGATGCTACTCTGTTATCCTAAACTTCCCTCCTAAAGACGGACCACCTCTCCGCGCCCCCAGCCCACCTCCTGGACCTAGGGGAAGGCGCTGCCTGCTGGCCCCCGTCGCCAGCTACGTCTTCCAGTAGGTTACCTCCCACCGATATCCCCAACATGTAAAATTAATCAGTCATCCCTCACAGTCTTCCCGCGGCCCCTGGGTAAACAGTTACATTAGCTCATAAAATCCCCAATTTGTTTTCCTGTGGGGAAGGGGAAAAAATCAGAGAACCACTAAAGGCGTCTTGTTTCAGAGCCACAGCACGGCTGGCTCCACGCTGCCGGCCGGCGGCTCAGAGAGGCGGGAGGCGGCCGCTGACCTCAGCCTGGGCCAGGCAGCCCGGCCACCTCCAGCTCTGTCCCGGGCCACAAGGAAAGGTGCTGAACTAGTGACCCGTGTCAGACTCAGAAACCACCAAAAAACAAGGGGTTGGGGTGGGGACTTACAGGATGGGTAATCAGCTCTTGACACCCCAAGGGCAGCACAAAGATTTGGAATCAGGCTGGAATCCCCTCTTGGCCCAGCTCCTCGATGGCTGGGGGACCTCAACACATCACTTAACCTCCTGGCCTCAACTTCCTAGCAGAAAAATGGCACTCTGTGGACACACCTCAGAGGGTTATTAAGAGAAAAAGATGAGAGAATGGCTGTGCAGCTAGAACGGGGCTGCGTTGGTCTAGTTACAGGGGCTGTTATGTGACGGAGGGGCATCCACTGATCTCCACCCCTTTGGAAAGACAGACAGGAGCCTGTGTGTCTCTGCCATACTGTTTCATACTGTTTGGTCAAAAGGACCAATAGGCACTTTTGCGAGAATTACAAAAAAGTGCCCCCCCCCAACTCTTGGTCAGAGGCAACCCCACGACTGCAGGCTTGGCAAGAGGAATGCAGGCAGGATTTCAGCCCCCACTCATTCCCACAGCACACACAAGCCAACGTGGAGACCCCAGGTCACATCTCTGCCAGGAACCAGGAGGAGGAGGGGTTGAGCCAAGAGGCACTCCTACAACCGATATTTGAGCTGTTGGGTTTGCTACCTCACCACCTCAAGGTGTTCCAGAAAGCATCATCTTAACAGAGAAGCCTTTCCTGAGCATCCTCTATACGTTAGCAACTTAGTTTTTAATAGTTTCATTCTTCTCCCCTGTGCTCATCACCTACCCTCTCATACAATATATGTAATATATACATATATGTACTATGTGTGTGTTCTTTACAGTTCTTTAGCTCATCGTCTTCCCTCAAGTAGAATAAAAGATCCATGAGGACAGGGATTGTCTTCTGTTTTGTCCACTGTTTTATCCCTAGTGCCTAGAACAGTGCCTGGTACACAGGAGGTTCTCAATATTTGTTGAGTAAAATATTATTAAATAGATTAATTTAATGGAATCTTCCTAGGAAATGCTGTCCTATGCATCAGTTGGAACACCATTTATTTTGAAAGGTAGGGTGTGGACAGAAGAAAAAGACAGGGAACCGTATTAGCTGGGAGATATCTGTATTATTGTTTTATGTTATGTAATATATCACATAGATCAATGGTCAGAAACCCTACTTAAGTCTGGTTGATTCCTTTAGACAGTCAAAAAAAGGATAAATTCATTTGGAAAAAGGACTGCTAATAATGAAGATACCATATTATTTCTAAAGAAAAGTAGACAATAGTCCCATTAGGAAATGTTTACAAGACCTTCAATTGCTGAGAATTTTCAGTGATGGAATCTTCAGTGCATTCCAATGGAGCGTGCATGAACTTTGGAGTCCCAGAGTCCTAGGTTCATATCCCAGTGCTACCGCTGATGAACCCTATGACCTTGGGCAAATGGTGTAACCTGCTGGCCCTCAATTTCCATTATATTAAAATGGATATAACAATACCTAGGCCTTGTATTGATACTACAAGAATTCAATATTAAAAGGACTAAACAAGAAATTGTATGTGAAATAGCTAAGAATGATGATATTCCCTTCTCATTTGGTAGGGTTAATTACTCCTCTTAACTCAAAATTCTATCCATTTTAGAAAAGTCTTCAAATCCTTCTAAGTCATTTGACACTTCTTATCCATATATGTTATCCTCTCATATGAGTCTCTGTGTGTGTGTACATATGTGTGTGTCTGCACATATGAACACACACACAATGCTTACAATTAGAACCCTGGATGAATATGCATTTTAACAAGAGAAATGCACAATTAGCATAAGAATGGTCCTTCCATTTGTTCATTGACAAAAACCATTCCTCTTTCTTTTCTTCTTTTTTTTTTTTTTTTGTTAATACAGTGAGCATGTATTAGTTACATAACCATTTAAAAATTGCTAATTTCATTGTGGGGTGGGGAGAAAGCCATTTCTTAGAATAAAAAGAAAGAAGACTTCTTTCACCCACATATTTTCCACGCTAAGTATGTCAAATCTTCAACTTTCAACCACATGAAACTATAGAAGAGAAGTAGATCTATATATGATAAGGCAAAAATACTCATTAAATTGGGGAATTCATATCTTACGAATATCTTAAAAAAATATTTCCAAAAATGCTCATTTTCCACTTCTTTGATTTACCCAGAAATGTTAATCAGAAGGAAGTGACTGTATAAGCACAGGAACCACATTCCTTTGGTTTTAAAACAGTTTTCAAAACCAATACGAACGCATCAATTCAAGGCATTTCTTCCCAACCCCAATCAATGAAAATGCAATGTACTTAGATCTCTCTTCTGTTTAGAGTCCCTAGAAAAAGGTCTCACTCCGAATCAAACCATGCACAATCTGGCAGAGGGGAAATTTCCACGGCAGCTGTGCAAACATGGAGACTCACCTGGACCTTGACTGACATCTGTGGCAGCATTTTCAAAGAGAGGGAAAGGCAGAGGAGAGAAAGGGGGAGAAAAAGGGAGAAGAGTGTTAGAAGCACACACACAGTGCAACGTGCCTTTGCATGACTATCATGTTCATGCAAGACCCCAAAGGTACTCAGCTTCTGGCACTTAGCTCCACCTTCACCCAAAAACCACCCATGCAAGGCAAGGGACTAAGCTCCCTTTCCACTGTGCATGTAGCAAGACAGGTGAGCTTCACATCTGTCCGGAAAGACATCATCCGGGAATCAGATAGGACTCTGAAGAGCCGAGCAGACTGGAATCCTGCAAGAATATTGGTTAAAATATTCTGGTTGATTTCTGCGTAACACCACCCAAGCAAATCCTCCTCGCCTCCAGATACAGAACACTGGACATAACGTCAAGCAAGTTTCCCCACAGAGAGAAAAAATAAGCCACTTTCTTGAGGAACAGAGAAAAAGAGGCATGAGAATTAAGAGCCAGTTGCAGCATTATTTACCATATAGGACTGAAGGATAGAAGATAACAAAACATGCATAATCCCCTCCCTCTCCAGTATTCCCAGTGACCATCCTTCATCACAGACAGCAGTGCGTACTCAGGAGATCGTGCGTGAGTAGAACATTTGCCATACAAATTGAAATTCTGCCTCCCCCTTTAATTTTTCTCCTTGCTTTTCACCCCATCATTAATGACAGGAATTGCCATTTGAAACCACTTTTGACAACTACAAATAATCATCCAGCCCTAGGAAGGTTGACATTTGAATTAAGCCAATGAACTTTCAAAAAAAGAAGAACGGTTCACTCCCATCAACTTCATGGACACAGTCTCCTCCTCCTACCCTAGAACGTAGGCTAGAATCCTGCTGAGAAGGCAAATCAAGAGCAAGCCAGAGCTTTGTCAAAACCTCCAGACCCAACCTGAAAGGATATACCTCAGCTGAGAAGGAACAGGGGACTGCTTCAGGAAACCACTGGCCATCCCAGCAATCCTGGGTGACTCACTTAGAATCATGGGACGGTAGACCTGGGAAGCCCACAAATATCATCCAGCTTAATTCCTTTTTGGTTAAGATGGGGGATGAAAGAAGTTGAGAGACTTGCCCAAGGTCACACAGTTCAGGTACAGAGACTAGATAAGACTCCAGGCCTCTTGAATCCCACCCATTTCAACATTTATTCCATGGAGACCCAGGTCCCTCGGAGGCATATGGGACCCAAACTCCATTTGTAGGCTAAAGTGAGCACCCTGGAGCCATGGGGGAGACCCTCCTAGCCACCCTGTGAGTGAGTCATGGGTTTTATCTACTGTGCCTCTAATTTGCTGCAATCAGATTTGTAAAGCTTCAGCAAGATCCATAGGAACTAGAACTCTTGCCCCAGGAAAATCCAGGCACTGACCTAACAGAGCTGTGCCCCCACATCCAGGAGGGACAAACCCACAGCAACAGCTAAGCATTTCTCCAGCCCACACCTAGCCTACAGCCTAGAAGCTGTATCTGCCCAAAGAGACTTCTAGAGAGCTCTGAATCATTCCTCAGCCACACCCCCTTTCAGATTTTCTGGTGAGTTGTTAGATTCAGGGGTACAGTGGCAGCAAGAAGAAAAGTGGCAAAATAGAAGAGGTGGGAAGGGAAAACATTCTGTATAAATAACTAGGCAGGGCAATTAACTGTGATTGATGGATTGCCTAGAATAGTGGTCGTTAAAATACCCCTTCATTAAACAGGATATCAAACTATTTACATGTGGTGGAGTTCAGTGGTGGGACTGTCAACACCGTTGTTCATGGAAACATGCTCTTTGGAGGCCCCAACACCCAAGGGAGGCACGATACCTTGGAACCCCCAAAGTTCTTTAAATACTAAGCTGCCCATTTGAACATTGTGTTTAGAATCTTAAACTCTGGAGACAGACAGATCTGGATTCAAATCCCTTCCTACTGAATAGCTGTGGGTCAGTCACTGAGCTTCTGAGTTGTTTTCCTCAGCTATACAATGGGAAGAGAACAGAACCTCCCTCGTGGCAGTGTTATGAGATTAAATACTTGTAAAGCACTTAACTCAGTACAAGGCAAGCACTGCATAAATATTAGCTGTGCTGATTGTTACCATTTTGAATTACCAGAGACAGAATTACCAAAAATTGTTGACCAGAAGGCTCCCTGGAAACACCAAGAGCCCTCAGGAATTAAGGCGCTGTGTGGGTGTGTGTGTGTGTGTGTGTGTGTGTGTGTGTGTGTGTGTGTGTGATTTCAGTTCAACTCTTCTACTTCTAAATGGAGGTTCCAGCCCTCTCGTCTCTTTGGTCTTTTTCCTCCCTTCTCCTCCTCAGTGGGAAGTAGGGCAAGGAGGAGGTAAAGGTTATAAGAGAGCAAGAACAGTGATTCAAAAAAATTCCATTCCCTCCTGAAGCTTTAATTGGCCTCAGTTCTAGTCCTGAGCATAAAACATACAGCATCTCTTCTTGCCAAAGAGGGGCAACAAGAACACCAAGAAAAACCTCCTTCAGTGAGGGGTCAGGGTGCTGACTCAATTTCTAGCTGTGTCACTGAGCTGGAGGCAGTTCTGAGCATTGTGTGCAACATGCAGAATAGAGACACACAGTGTCACCTGGCCCCTGTCCCAAGAAGCAGTGAGTAACCTGAATCTCCACATTCCATTTGATTCTTACCAACAGAATGAAATGGCAAAGGCTGACTGGGGAAGCGGGGGGAATCAGAACCTCAACCATATTCATCTGTTATACTGTCTGTCCATCTTTCACCCCTTCTTTGTGTAATAAGTCCCAGCTGTCCTTTGGGGTATCCCTTTCCCACACTTAATCCATGTGGCTTGGTAGAGATAACCCCCACCTTAACTCCAAGTGTAGCCATGTGACTCAGGCCAAGTCAGAAGACTTGGCACAGAGAGGAAGAGCCACAGCTGGATTGCCAGGATTCGGGCTCTGGGTCTATGTAGATCTTGGGTCAGGTACTGAAGCTTTCTGTGCTTCAGTTTTTTCATCTGTAAAATGGGTATGAACATAGTTTCTACCTCCTAGGGTGGTTGTGAAGAGCTTGAAATAATACCTACATTTAGAAAACTCTCAACATTAGCTAGAAATTTTATTACTTTCATATATGAGAGCACAAGGGTATTAAAAGTCTTTCCTGTGATCACACAGCAAGAAAGGCTGACCTACGATGAACTGCAGATGTTTCTGTCTCCATGCCTTGCTGCTGTCCCACTTCCAAGACGACCATCCCCAGAGGTCCCTCTGTATGTGCTTACTACTGGTCTTCAGCCTGGAGTATGTGTCTGGGGGAGCAGCATTGGGCCCCAAGACTGGTCAGAGGAAAGTTAAATATGTAAATGTGTGTCTGTATATCAATTTTTTCATGGAGAAAAATGGGGGCAAATTGCAGAAGAAAAGTCAGTTGACAACCAGATAAGAATTGATCCAGGAGAGGTGGCATCCTCACCCATACCAGCACTTCCTCTGCTCCCCCCCACCACCGTTTTATTTTCTCACACTGCTGGGCCTGTAGTTTTCCAGAGCACCACTGCATTTAAATCTATATTCTATTTTCTCTCCTAGAAAATAGGTCAGACCCAAGACAGAGTTCACCAGGTGGGGTCCCAAAAGGTTTGGCTGGGCCTCGCCTCCAGAAGGCTGGCTGTGCAGCCTGTCCCACGCTCCCCAGAGCTTATCCAGGGGCGTGGGGTGTGTGTTTGTGTGTGTGTATATGTGTGTGTAAGTAGTGAGTCGGGGATCTCGGACTCCTCCCTTATGAAATTATGTAGTCCAAATGAAGGGTAAGACAGAAGGACTCCCTGGCTGAGCTCTCTTCTGTAAACACAACAGCAGCAGATGGAGGGTCCCTCCTTTTCCCCCATGGTTAGAAGAACCAGATCTCCCCCAAACTACAGGAAAATGTTTCCCTTTGAGCTTTAAAATAAGTGTGCTGATTTTACGCACTTGTGGCCGAGGTTATTGCTGAATACAGGATAAGCGTCTGTGGGGTACTGAGTGAAGGTGGGAATGCCCTAATTTACTTCTTCCTGGTTGTGATGCTGAAGGCAGTAGGTGAAGGGTGGCAGCCATGGTCAAATCCTTCCTCTCCTGGGTTGCTGCCCCAATCCCTGCTTTGAGCATGGCATTCCTAAGAGGTAGCCCCAGACTGGGCGAGAATTTGTTTTTCAGAAATTTTTTCCACCAAGATCAGCATTGAGTGCCAGAGTTAGGGGGACAGAAGAGGGAAGATGCAAGGTCATGAGAGCCAGTCTTCAGACCTGGTCATAATAGAAGTAACTAATACTAATTAAGTAGGTCCCACCGCAGCCTGGGCATGTGCTAGCCCCTGATTGAATGGTCTTTGTCAGGCACTTATAAGACAGTTTCTCATTTTCTTTAGGTATCAGCTCAAATATTACTCTCTCAGAAAGACCTTCCTTAACCACCTTCTCTAAAATAGGGACCCTTCTCTGCCACTTACCCTGCTTTTCCTTCCTCATGGCACTAATCACTATTTGACATCACAGGATGGGTCTCTGCTTTTATTGTTTATAACCCCCTTTAAATACAAGATTCATGACAGCAGTCTTGTCTGTTTCATTCACTGCTTGTATCTCCAGTGTCTAAGCTGGGTCTGGTCTACAATAGGTGCTCAGCAAAACGTACTAAATGGTTAATAGATCATGTGAATTGATACTGGAATCTGCATTTACACACAAGAAAAGAAATTAAGAGAAATTAAGACACACAACTATGGACAGAGAGACAGAGTTGGTATTGGACTCTGAGTCTGTCTTAATACCCTACTAAATTAATAACAACTGTTTTCTCCAGTGCTGCCCTCATGATCACGTGGGTTCTCCCCACGATGTAACAAAGACAAAACCTGGCAGTACTAGAGAAAAGAGAGCAGCTGATTTCCTGGTAATTTTGGTAAAACTCCCTGGGAAGGCTCTCACTGGTTTAGCTTAGGTCATGTGTCTCTTCCTGAGCCAATTACTGTATCCAGCATCACATGTCAAAGGGTAAAAGTAGGGATAAAATGGGTAATGCCTATCTATCCCTGACACAAAGCACTACCAACTCATAATAAAGCTTGCACTTATTGAATATTCTCTGGGTGCTGGTGCTAAGTGCTTTATATATCTCGTCTTATTTAATTCTCACCAAAACCCTAACAGGTAGGAATGTTATTCAAGCTGTTTTACAGGTATGGTAACTAAGACCCAGACTATCTTAGTAATATCTCCCATACTCAGAGTAGCATAACCAATAAGGGTCAAGCTATATTTCTGGATAAAAGAGCAAACCATCTGACCCATCGAGCTACAAATTAGGGATAGGAATATAGGGCATCTAACAGAAGTGACAAAAAGGCACAGCCCAGGGCAGAGGGAAGGCGTCAAATGCAATATGACCATAGGCCTGGCCAACTGGAGTCTTTGCCCTGGGCTATATGCTGCAGAGGGTCATTATCTGTCCCTACTGCCGCTATATCCCACCCGGGGATCTGAGGAGTCCACAGGGCCCACAAGATGTTCTCACCAAGAACCAGCAACACCTGCCACTAACCCCTTCGTACAGTACAATCAGGTACTCAGAATTCCTTGCCCAAATGGCCCCACATTCACTGGAGTCCAGTCTCCCAAAAGCTGACCAATCCACTGATGTGTGTACACTAGTGTCAAGAAATGGCCAAGGGAAAGCAGTTTACAGGAGCTGTGGACTTCCACAGGCTGGGGTGTCCACACAAATGTCCACAAGCATCCTCACAGTGCTGGAAGTAGAGAGAAGGGAGGCTGCCCACTGGGAGGCAGATGCCCATGTATGTTCTTGCCCCAGGCCCATGAGCATCAGGTCAGGCCTTCAACTGAGGAGTACCCCTGACTACATTAGGGGAGGAAAAAAAGGCATGTGCTCCATCTCTCCAACAGCCTGTCGTTTCTTGCCCCTGGGGAGAATGAGCACAAGGTTCTTCCCTTGACTTCAGGAACAAATACAGAAACAATCCTGTTAGTTGAGCTAAAGCAAACTTCCAGCGGCGAAGCGGCTGGGCTTCCTCTGTTCTGGGGCTCTTTCCAGCTTTCAGTGTCTGAGCTCTTCAAACACAGGAAGAGATGTCTCCCCACAAAAGGCCAGGTGGTATTAGCTTCATCCCCAACACAGAGCCCATTTATCGGCCTTTGTAGAAGACTGAGCACCGCCCCCCAGCCCTGGTTCTGTTTGCTTTTGTTCTTTGATGCTAACAACTCCAGCTTGCAAGAGGAGCAGAGAGGTAGCTGCTGTGTCAGGTGCCAGCCAGCCCGGAAGGCAGGAGCAGGGAGAGGAGCGGGCTGCAAAGCAGGAAGGAACACGGATGGCACGCCCATGGGCTGGGTCACCATGGTGCCCAAATCCCTTAGAGGCTCTAACATACTTGTAGTGTCTGTGGCTTGAGAAACCAGAGCTTGACTGACAGTTGGGGGAAGAAGGAGTCTACTTGTTACACACGCAATCAAAGATCAGTTCAGACAACAGGGTTTGGTTTGGTTTGGTTAATGCTCTAGGGGTTTTGAGCACAGACATGGGGGTAAGGCAATCTGGGGTTTGAATCCTGACTTTACCACTAGTGATTACAAATACTTTTGTCAAATTGCTTAGTTTTACCTTCCACTTTGGCCACATGAAAATAATGGCAGCAGGGTCAGTTCTGCTAGAAGCACATGTACATTCCGAAAAGTCACCCACACGGTGCAAAATCACACAGTAAAAACCACAGAGCTAATGGGGAAAATCAAGTTGTGACAAGATACCCCAAAACCTTGTCAATGACCCATAATAGAAGATAGGAACCAGTTTTACATGTGTTAAATGGTTAAGAAATATATAAATACTACAATCAGTAGAGCCCTTGAAAAAGACTTGAAGTGTGCTTGTGGAAGCAGGAAGCCTGTGAGTTGCCGCCAAGTAGTGAGAGGAGGATGCGCTGATGCTGGGCGGAGTTGTAACACCAGATGTGCATGGGTGCGGCTCACAGCACACTTGGTAACTGAAGGAGCATGCATGCTTCCGAGGTGTGTGCATTCTGTGGATTTCTACACAGCCTGGTTCAGCAGGCAGCAGTTTTCTGCCTTTACCTCGTGTTTCTTGTGGACAAAATCATGCATAATCAAAGGCAAAATTATTATGCTCAAATCGTTCCCTAATATATCAATCGCATTGGAACAAATTTGCATTTTCAAAACAAGCTTTCTAGCAGAACTGACTGTACCTAATTTATGTGACTGTTATGAGGGTCAGATGAGATGATCCACATAAAGTGCTTAACACAACACCAGGCACAGAGTAAATGTTCAGTAAACACTTACTGAAATTGTTATTATGAATGCCTCTGCTGGCTTGTTGATATACCCTTTGTAAACTGAAAATGCCAAGTTGAGCTCCTATCCAGCTGTTTAAGCCTTGTAAACAAAAGGCATCTCTAGCTAAATAGTACTTCCCAGCATTAGGCCATGAGGCTGGCACCTACAATAGGATCCCACCCAACAGGCTTTAGAAAAGTCTTCATAGCAGGTGGGCAGAGCCAGGAGATAGAGCCCAAATGCCAACTTCCTAGGTAAAGAAAATGGATATCATCCTCCCCAGATGAGCATGACCCACCAAGGAGAAGAGTACACACCTGCATCCCAGAGAACACCAGGAAATCAGGAGACAAACTGACCTATACGAGAGGATGTCCCTCATCTTGGTAGGTTAGAGAGGAGTGCATCACAGGAGGGAAAAGAAATCAGTCAAACCTCATGGAAAAAGAGCTGAGATGAGGACAGCTTCAATTTCCCTGTCTCCTGCAGATAGCACAGGGGTTAAGAGGCAGGGTCTGGAGTCAGGAAGACCTGAGTTAGGGGCGCCTGGGTGGCGCAGTCGTTAAGCGTCTGCCTTCGGCTCAGGGCGTGATCCCAGAGTTCTGGGATCAAGCCCCACGTCAGGCTCTTCCACTGGAAGCCTGCTTCTTCCTCTCCCACTTCCCCTGCTTGTGTTCCCTCTCTCACTGGCTGTCTCTGTCAAATAAAGAAATAAAATATTAAAAAAAAAAAAAAAAAGGAAGACTTGAGTTAAAGTCCTGGCTGTTCTACACACTGTATATGAGCTCAGCCATACTAAATTACATCCCTGCATCCTAACTTGGACTCCATCTGTAAAATGGGGAAAGTCTACCTATCTTATAGGACAGATGTAAAGGTAATAAGGAGCTGATTATGCAAAAGCACAGGGAGGTTGTCTGGCACAGAGGAAGCACTAATCAATATTAGCAAATCATCATTATTACTTGAACCGAGTGGTTTCCATGAGACCAAGGATCTGCCCTCTTTCCAAGAATTCCTTGCTCCCTGGAAAGACTAACTCCTTGGGCTTGTGCCAATTAGAAGAAGGATCTGGGAGAATCCAGTGAGTCTTCTCGGCAGAGGCGAGTTCTGCAAATTTTGTAATTCAGTACAAAGGGCCTTGGAAGGGGAGCCCGCCACCACTACCCACCCCTCTGTAGGGGGTGCTGTTATATGCAGGAAAGAACCCTGCCTTTGGAGTCAGATGCCCCAATTATTTTTGGTTTTCCTATATATTTTTGTTGTGGTGGTAACATACACATAAAATTTACCATCTTAACGTTTTTAAGCGTACAGCTCAGTGACATAAATACATTCACACTGTTGTGCAGCTGTCACCACCATCCGTCTCCAGGACTCCTTGCACCATGTAAAACTAAAACTCTCTTCCCATTAAACAGTAACTGCCCACACCTCTTCCCCCAGCCCCTCAGCCACCACCTTTCTCCTTTCTGTCTTTATGAATCTGACAACTCCAGGAACCTCCTGGAGGCTCCTACGGCATTCATCCTTTTGTGACTAGCCTCTTTCACTGGCATCATGTCCCCAACGTTTACCCATGCAGTGTGCATCAGAATTTCCTTCCTTTGCCACGCTGAATAATACTCTGTTGTATCTGTACACCACACTTTGCTTAGAGAAGCCCAGGTTTTGAGCCCTGACTTTCCAGCCAGCTATGTGACCTCAGGCAACTCATGGCCCTCCTTGAAGCTCTTTTCACTGTCATAGTTAGCATCAAAAGGATTAAATAGAATACCTATTCACAATGATATTATAAAAGAAACTTAAACATATGACCCAGAAGACAAGTGTGTTCATTTTCAGTTATAATCCCTGCTATTTTATGAAGACCTCCTATATGTATGTCACCTATGGCAGCATTGTGTATATATGACTTCATTTAATTCCGATATAAATACTGTTGTTATCCGCACTTAACAAACAAGGAAACCAAGACTCAGGGAAGTTCATACGCCCAAGTTCACATAATTCACATGTAGTGCCCAGGATTTGAACTCTGATTTCTCTGAATTCAAAGTCTTTTTCTTTCCCATACACCATCCATCCATTCCCAATTATTTCTTCCCTTGCTGGTCAACCACCCAAATCTAGATCCTGGGGGTATGGGGGCAAATGTCAAGAAACTGGTGTGGGCCTGCCAATTCCAGTGGCAAGAAATGATGGTCATTAGCCAAGGACACCATCAAAAAAACCCCAAAAAGACAACTTACTGAATGGGAGATGACATTTGCAAATGATATATCCAAGAATAGGTTAATATCCAAAATAAATAAAGAACTTATACAACTCAATACCAAAAACAACAACAACAACAATGAAACAATCCAATTTAAAAACAGGCAGAGGTCCTGAATAGATGTTTTTCCAAAGAAGACCTACGGATACATGGCCAACTGATGCATGAGAGACTATCAGCATCACTAATCATCAGGGAAAAGCAAATCAAAACCACACTGAAATATCACCTTATACCTGTCAGGACGGCTAAAATCAAAAAGACAAGAAATAGCAAGTGTTGGCAAGGATGTGGAGAAAAAGGAACCCTCGTGCACTGTTGGTGGGAACGCAAACTGGTACAGTCACTATGGAAAACAGTATGGAGGTTCCTCAAAAAATGAAAAATAGAATTACCATATGATCCAGTAATCCCACTACTGTGTATATACCCAAAGAAAATGAAAACACCAATTCAAAAAGATGCGTACACTCCTATGTTTACTGCAGCATCATTTACAATCGCCAAAAGATAGATACAACCCCAAGTGTCCATCGATAGATGAATAAAGAAGATGTGGTATGTACACAACAGAATATTACTCAACCATGAAAAGGAAAGATTTTGCCACTTGTGACAACATGGATAGACCCAGAGTGCATAATGCGAAGTGAAATAAGTCAGAGAAAGACAAATAGCACATGATTCACTCATATGAGGAATTTGAAAAACAAAACACACAAAAACACAGACTCTTAAATACAGAGAACTGGTGGTTGCTGGAGGGGAGGTGTGTGGGGGGAAGGGTGAAATACATAAAGGGGATTAATACATTTATCCTGATAAGCACTGAGAAATGTATAGAATTGTGAATCAGTATACTATACACTGGAAACTAATATGAGTGTGTGTTAATTATACCTGAATTAAAAAAAAGAAGGGTCAGTAAATATATTAGAGTATCCATGACATCAGAACCCATATTTCAGAGAAAGGATTATAATTTGAGGCAACATATCCAGAACAGAATTTCCCAAAGATACAACACCCAGCAAAATGTGAATAGGGGTTCCTTGCCAACAACGACGACAAAAAAAAATTGTAGTCGAGTAATAAATTTAGAAGCAAGTGAATTAAACAAAAATAAACAAGGTTCTCTGGCTAGACTTCAGAAAGCCTAACCTACACTAAGACACACTGCAAAGTCCAAGAGGGGATACAGTATTCAGGTTTACAAAAGTTTTTGAACACCAGACACTTCTCCCTCCGTAAAATACCTAGTAACATCTCATGGAAAAGAGTTTGAAAAAGGCTGGCTGTGAGGTTCTCAGAACAGCTGGGAAGGCTTTAATTTGCCATAAGCCTTTATCCTCACCCTTTCTGTTCCCATAGCGAGGTCTGTGTCGGGCTCAATTCGAAATAGCTAACGTTTATTGACTGTGATACAGGCCAGACACCGACTTAGGCACTGGAGACTCAAAAAACAAGTGCCCTGAGTGCAGTTAGTAGTAAATCTAATAAACCAAGAGAGTAGATAAACATGATAGGGTGACCCTATATGGCCTATTATTGCACTTAGTGCTAATACGGGATTTAGGGTTGACAGAGAATGCTTCCAAGTTATTTGCTGGAGAAACCTTGAAGTGGTCCCCAGAGAAGGAAGATACATTTCATCATAACTGACCAGGGGTCAAATTGACACCCCTGAGAGTGGGGCTCCCTGGGAGGCATGGTGGCATGAAAGCTTTGAGCTCAAATACCAGCCTTGCTATTATTATGACCTTGTATAAGTTGCTCAAGCTTCATCTGTAAAATGGGGATTACTCTCTCAATTTCACATTTGTCAGGAGGATCGAAACAGGCAAATACAACTAAAATGCCTAATGCTCAGCACATATTAGTTCCGCTTTCTTTAGTGACATTTTTGGAGTAAGGTGTTAAAAAAAAAAAGAGTCTGCAGCCTCATATGGGTTTGGGAAGAAAAGGGGGTTATGACTGATTAGCAGTGTCTGCCATGGGCTTCCGGAGGGGGTCACATATTGACTCATTAGCTGGAGACTTTCAACTAAAATCTTTCCTGAGGGCACCTGCCCTGAGAAATGGAGTTTCTAGTGACCTGGGAACCTCAGAAGAAAGCAAGCAGTCCTAAGGCTCACTACTAAGCCCCATCAACGTTTCTGCTTTCCCTTAAACACTCTGCTGTCTTTCATTTTCAGAAAATTAGCAAGGTTGACTTCTTCCCTGGAAAAGCAGGGTGTGTTGTGATGTGAAATTAGTATAGGATTTGCTCTGCACCTAAAAGAATCATTTTTGAGTCCAAGAACCATGCATGCAGCCTACTAATTAGTACCAGCCCTATTCTGAAGGGTTCAATAAGACCCTGCAGGCCCCCGCAGAAGGAACTCAGAAGGCCAGGCAGGGTGGCATTCCACTGCCAGGAACCACAGAGATCAAGCAAGCAGAGGGGGCGTTCCTAGAAGGAATTTCATATTTTATGTATCAGTAATGTGCCTTTTGAATTAAAGTGTTATTAGTCATCACCATTTTTAATCTTATAAATTCTGTGGTACCATAGCTCAAAAAGCAGTAAGAACACTAAAAAGGGGCTATTTCTGTGATTGTTTCAGAGAAAACAGAGTAAGAGAGACACAGAGGATTTTAGAAGTGGAAGAACTCGACGGTGTCAAGCAGAATCTGTTTAACAAGTTCATTCCATAGACACGTATCCAAATCACGTACCCATGTCTGGGGGCCACGCTGGGCACTAGGGGGATGGCAGGTGAACAAGGCAGAGGTAGGGCGTGCATTCTTGGAGGTTCAGGCCTAGCTGGGGAGATGGGCCACAAATAACAAGATAATTAGTTATGTCATCGTAATTGCGATCCAGGCGATAAAGTGGTACAAGATCCTTTGAGGCTCCGATGAGAGACACAAACCCAAGACCAGGTCATCGACATGTCCATCCCGCTGGACAACATGGACACTAAACCCAGAATTCAGGTCATCCGCGTCACAGTTCACCGCTGTTCCCACTCCGCCACCAGTGCCCTGAGAGGGGGGCTGGGAGACCAATCCGGCACTAAGAAGACAGCGGCGGCAACTGGGAGAGAAAAGCAAGTGGCCACATCTCTTCCAGCTTTCATAAAAGAACAAGAGTAGGCGCCTGGGTGGCTCAGTCGGTTAAGCATCTGCCTTCAGCTCAGGTCATGGGATCATCCCACGGTCCTGGGATCAAGCCCTGTGTGGGGTTCCCTGCACAGTAGGGAGCCTGTTTCTCCCTCTCCCTCTGCTGCTCCCCCTGCTGGTGCTTGCTCTTTCTCTGTCAAATAAATAAAAACTTAAAAAAAAAAAAAGGAACAAGAGCATGAACTTGGAGATTCTGCTGTCTTCCCAGACACTCACTCATGCTTTGTAGCAGTGGAAAATGGTTTCCACTACCCTACCCCAAGTGCTAGAGCCTTCAACAATCAGGACAACAAGGAGGGGAAAGGAGAGCCTCCCCCAAAACCAATTAGAAGGGGCAGAGAATGGGGAGTGTAGACCCACTGCACCGGCTGAGCTCTAATCTATCCGCTGTACTTTGCTTGGGAATTAATCACACAAATCCCTAGATAAATCTGAGGCCGTTATTAGACAACACTAATATCCCCCTTAGAGTAATCCAGACAAACACAGCGAGAGTGGGGGGAGTCCCGAGTGGCCGGAAACCAGACCGCTTGCATGTTCCCACACATCTGCACAAGAACACATGTCCAGGCACTGCCCCCCGCTCCTCGTCCCCAAGCCCATATGTCTGCTTCCCAACAGCACCGTGGGCCTCTGCCCTGACTGCTTCAGGCAAGTGGGGCGAACTGGAAGATGGCAGAACCAGGTCTGGATTCCCTCCCCTCCCCAGCTCTGCCACTGACCTAATTCTCCACAAGAGAGGATTTTTCCTTTTTGGTCCTGCTTGTTTGTAAATCATGCCACCCCAGTGCACACACAGCTTAAGGCGGGCCTCGCTGGGAAGCAGGGAGAAGCCAAGAAGCTTCGAAATGTGGCCCAGCTGCCATTTCTCAGAGACGCGAGTCGGTGGAAGTTCTGTTAGGCTCAGAAGAGGGACTGAGAGGGTAAGGGGGAAAGACACCATGAAGCACGTCCTCATCCTACATTCAGACTCTGCCCTTCACTGACCTAGTGGAGTCGTAGATGCTAACATAACCCAGCAGAACTCTGCCATGAACTTGATGTATGACCTTGGGTGGATTTCTTAATCCCTCCGGATCACTGGTCTCTCTCAGCGACACAGGATATTTGGACGCTGGATTTTTGACCCCTCAAGTATGTTTTAGACCTGCTTTAAAAAAAAAAATCATTAGGAAAGAGGCTGACCTTAGCTGTAGGAAGATGTGAGTGTTCTAACTGCAAAAATTGACCTGGAAAAAAAAAATCAGACCTGTCAGGGAAAAAAATCAACACAAAATGGAACTGACAGCAGCTAAAAATGCACATGGTAAAATTTGTTATTGACTGAAAAATTGAAGGAAGAATCAAACATTCTTGAGAAAATTTAGACTGGCAAATTTGATGTGAGAAAATGAGATGTGGTAGAAATAACAACCACAAAAGAATATTCACAATGGCAGAAGCTATATAGGTAAAATTTGATAGGCACGCCAAAAAATAACTGATCGATGAACCAAATCTGCATTGTAGAAGACACATGGAGCAGAACTGATCTGGTTAAAACTAATTCAGTAAAATAAAAATGAATTGGAAAAATAAATGGTTTAAGGATGCTGGAGAAAAAGTGGATTGAGGAATCATACGAGCTCCACATCATTTGCCTCCAAAAAATACCCCTTTGGTAAAAAAGTTTCGGTTTGTGTAATCCTGACTACACCAACATAGAGTTAAAATGCCTCAAGGTCAAACTGTGCAACCGAAACACCTTAATAAATGCTGGAGAAAAATAAATTATATGATCTCAGAGGTCCATTCCAGTTGCAATTTTTTTTCTGATAGAAGACCAGACTAAAAAGTGAATAAAATTATACAAATACTTTATTCATAGGAGGAAGGTAGCATGGGAACCACCTCTGACCTGCACTAATCATTGTCACACTAATAGATTTTACGTTCTTACAATATATTTCAAGCAATTTAGTAATTTTGGAAACTAGCATAGGATGACTATATTTTTATCTTGCCAAGAAAAAGCAAAAACCCCAACCTGATGCTTTGTATTACCACATTTTCTTTTTTCTTTCTTTTTTTAAAGAATTTATTTATTTATTATTATTTATTTATATTTATATTATTTATTTATATTTATATTATTTATTATTATTATTATTATTTTATTTATTTTGATAGAGTGTGGAAGCACAGGGAGGGGCGGAGGCAGAGGGGGAGAATCTCAAGCAGACCCCATGCTGAGCATGGAGCCCAAAGCAGGGCTCAACCCCCACGACCCTGAGATCATGGCCCGCGCTGAAATCAAGAGTCGGAAACTTAACCAACTGAGCCAGCCAGGTGACTCTGTATTACCACATTTTCTTAAAAAGGCATTTTAATATCAAGAATTAAAACGGCATAATCTCAAAGTTTAAAAAAAATGAGACTTGACAAGAAACTTCCTACATTATATTTATTTCTCTTATTTTCCTGAAGAATGGTAGAACTCCATTCTCGTCCCTCTGCACGCCTGTCGCAGAGGGTTGATGGGGAAAAGTCTCTGTGCTCCCGTCTCATCACTAACACGGGGACAAAAGATAAAGCTACTCACACTGCCTGAAACATAGTAATTTTTCAATAAATGTTAGCCTAAAACCTAGGAAGCCTAGGGCACTTCGGATCAAGTGGGTTCCAGCCTCAGACTGTACTCCTCCAGGTACGGAGAGTTGTTGACGTGTTCTGGAATATAAATGACCCGGGTAACAATAACTGAAGAATGTGGATGGACCAGGGCAACCCCTCTATTCCTCTCCACCTACCAGGAAAACACGCGTGGCAGGCAGGAGCGCCTGGGAGGGCAGGCGCGAGAAAGTCAGCGCTCAGGGGAAAGGCAGCTGTTTGGAAATGCGGTGGGTGGTCCTCACACTGTATGGCTATTTGGGGAACAAGTGTCTTTGGACTGGCAGCTAACGACACTCCCTGACTTTCTTGTCCTAGCAGTCTTTCATCTTCACCTTCTCCACACAGAGCTTCCTTTAGACAGAGATTCTATCCCCAAATCCTCACCTCTAAGGTTCTGAACTCCAGATGGCGGCGTCCTTGTATATGTCCATTTATCAGCCACGGTCAGTGTCCTTATCCCATCGCACTGAAAGCTTCTCCCTTTCCCCATCCCCGTTCTCCCTCCTTCTCTCCCTCCCTCCATCCATCCGCATGACCCATCAACCATATTCCACACAAATATTTACAAATAAAAGACACAGATCCTGCCAGGATATTAGACTAATCGCACTTGTCTTGTCCTTAGGCCATACAAGTGACAACGAAGAGTTGTCGCCCCCTCCAATGCTTCCTCCCTGTTCCTTCTCATCTTTACCATCACCTCCTCAGAGGGGCCTCCCTGGGTGTCCTTTTTCTCATGGGATCTCCCCCCACCCTGCTCTTGCCGTCTGTGGCACTCATCACAATTATAATTATGCATATATTGGGTTAAGTTTTCCACAGCTATTTTCCTCTAACTTGTAAGCTGCACTGAGACAGGCACTACAGCTGTTCTGACCACCACACACTCTGCTCAGGAACCCGTGTTGTGTGGCATCAGCCAGTTCTCTTGGGCCACCTACCCCTTCTCAGCGTGATGTACGGGACTGGATGCCAGACTGGGAGTTAGAATACCCGGGCTCTAGTGCCAGGGCCCCAGCCACCTGCTGGCAGAGTGGCCCATTGTAAGTCACCCCGCACTTATAATACTCTGGTGGATGCTATAGGAGTCCAGCAAGGGCCACTTCATCCAGATGGAGCGGGCTGGGTATGGGGTCCCAGGAAGAGGTGAGGTCTGAGCCGAAATCTGACGGAGGAGTAGAAATCGGTTGGGTGGATAGTTCCTCGGGTCCAGGCCTGTAGGAGGTTGGTGATTGGAGGTGAGGGACAGGATAGCAGGCTCTCTTAGGCGGAGAGTGAGTCTGGGGGACGGGCTGAACTGGAGAAATGCAGGGTCTGAGCCACGGTTTGTTGTCTGCTGTGTGTAACACTTTCACTTCCACGGTGCTCCTCTATTATGTTTCCTTGTTGTCATAATAACCATGACATTATCATTTCATCCTAAAAATTGTTGAGAGGCCCCACTTGAGAATGAGCTCTTGTGAAACAAACCTCTCCTTAGCTACATATTGGCTTTAAAAAAATCAGTGGTGTAGGGGAAGGGAAGAAGGGACCAAGAAGAGACAAACAGGTCCCTGGAGGCTAAATGAACCCCCTGTTCTGTTTCAGGAGTTCACGTAGGACAGCCATGGATTTGGGGCTGTGTAACTACCTCCCATGCAGCATTATGGCTGAGAGCACGTGCCCTGGAACTCAAATGCCTGCTTGCAATGGAGAATGACTGGCAGTGTGAACTTAGGCAAATAAGTGTATGTCTCTGGACCTCAGCATTTCCATCTGTGAAATGGGACTACCACAGCACTTCCTCAGAGAACAGTTGTGAGCATTACATGAGCTCAGGTGTGTAAGGGGCTTAGAACAGTGCCCGGTGCGCAGATAGTCCTAACTAAACGGCTAGCAGCGACCGTCACAGAGCCTGATGCAGGAATCAATAGCTACAATGGTTCTCATCGGTTGAGCATCTTGTTATTTGACAACAATCTGCTTCCTGCTTTGCCTTCATTATCTCATTTAATACCTGCAAACACCGTATAGGGTAATCACCCGCTTTTGCACCCAGGCTTGTTTCTTAGGCTAGTAGGTGGCTTTCTCTCTTCAACCCTAGTTCCCTCATCTACAGTCAAGAACAACAGAACCTCCCTCATAGGGGTAGTTGAGAGAATTAAAGGAAGTTATGTTTGAAAGCACATAGCCCAGTGCCCGACATGAAGAGTAGTAGTAGTAGTAGTAGTAGCAGTTCTTCTTTCTTCTTTCTTTCTTTTTCTTCTTCTTCTTCTTCTTCTTCTTCTTCATCATCATCATCATGATTAAATTGAGTCTATCAAAATAAGCAAGTGATAAATCATAAAATTTCCATGAAATTAAAATGGCATCATGGAGGCCATACTCAGTACTAGGATTAGAGCCAAGCACAAAGCCAAACTCAGCCCTGAGCCTACCAGCTTCCCCTTGTGATTTACAGCCAGCAGACTCAGGCTGGGACAGCCAGCCTGAGCACAGGGTCCAGAAAAATCCCTGGGCCTCCTGTGATTCCTTGGAGTGTCTTCAGCGCACCCTTGAACTTCACTGAGTCTTTGTCTGCCAGGCTCGAAGAGGGACCCCTGAATGCACAGGGCACTGCTATACTATGCTTCCCTTTCCAAGGTACCCATCACCTGATCATTGCTTGGCGAATTGGGCAGCATGAAGGCGTGCCTGTCTCGTTCACTGCTCTACCCCCATGCTTCTGCTGACACACAGTAGGTCCTCAGTAAGTGCTCATTATTGTGGAAGGGTGTGGGAAGAATGCCTTTGGAATAACATCATCACTAAGAGACTTCATGTGAACATGCACGCTCACGCAGGCTCCATTTCTTGGTTCCCATCACACGCCAGCTGGGCCCCTAACACCTCAATTTCTTCTGCTGAGAAAAATGTTCGAAGGCGTTCCCCCTCCTCCCGAGGCTCCCCATTCTGACTTGCGCTGGGTAAGCAACTTCAGATTGCTGAACAGCAACACACAACACAGCTGGGCGAAAATTCCTGTGTCCTGAAATTCCTGGAAAACGGTGATGCATGGCAAGCATTCGGAGAACGGACACAGCACCACCCCCAGCCCCAGAGCATCAGAGACAGGAGGAAGGCAGAAATCAGACAACTAGAACGGAACCTCAGTTTCCTTAAGGAATGATTTCGCTTCCTTTCCAAACACCCCACCCCTGGCAGAGGTAGAGAAGTCGCAAGTGAATTAATTACCAGCATTTACATCACTGGCTGCCGAGCCAGGGGCTACCAAAGCCCCCATCGTGGGGGATCTTGCTCTTTCAGCTTCCAGGGACCAGAGTCAGAGGATCTCTCACTCAATCCCAGGAGAAGGTGTGTGGCTTTGAACTGAGCACCATTGCCGGTGTCGTCTAGAGCTTGAAGTCCAACTCCAAGAAAAACGTGGACAAGGCATTTCATGTGTAACTCACATGGTCTCAAATGCAGAGCACAAATAAGAATGCCAACTGGCTGATCTTGGGCAAGTCACTTCTTTTTCTTTGGGTCTGTTTCTTTCAGATCTTTGAGTTGTTGATTCCCATGGGATTCTCATGTTCTGGGAGCCAAAAGTCCATCATGAGAAGAACATCCAAAACCCTCTGTTTCATCATCTCTATAGGAGACCTCACTTTCTGTTTGTAGAAGTTTTCTTAAATGAACAGCATACTACATTGAAGGTAGAAGAAAGGCCAATGTGAATAGTCTTTGAAACTAAACTACGCAATCTTGCGATGCTGTTCTTATGTTCAAATGGGTGCCCCAACTTCCACCAAGTTATTTATTGACCAGTGAAGAATTTTAAGGAACTTTCCTTTATTCCTAGTTTCCTTCTACATCTCTGGTCATCCACTTTCATCGAGCTCACAGATTCCTTTTTTCCTACTATCTAAATATTAAGGTTCCCGAAGGTTCTGCACCTTCTTCACCTCTCAATTATATTCTTTGCCTAGAGACCTCATCCACGTGCAAGCCTTCCCTCACCCGCACAACAACCCTGATGTCTGTCCCCAACCCCATCCTCCCCCCAACACCACCACTGCCCCCACCTGTCTCTGCACAGCTCCTTGCAAGCATGTTACAGAGTCAAAAGAGAAGGTGGGGTGTGGACAAACCAAAATTGATTATTACCTCGCTCTTGCCTTTGCTCCAGATCTGTTCCTCCCACTGACATTCTTGACCTAGTTATACCTACAACCAGTAGGGCATGTCATTGAAGTTCCTCCTTCCCCTTTTCAAGAATAATTGAGGGACACCTGGGGGGCTCAGTTGGTTAAGTGTCTGCCTTCCACTTAGGTCATGATTCCAGGGTCCTGAGTAACTATATATAATCAACTAAAGAGAGATCAAGCCCCGCGTTGGGCTCCCTGCTCAGTGGGAAGTCTTCCTCTCCCTCGCCCTTTGCCCCTCCCCCCACTGTGTTCTCACTTGCTCTGCTCTTTCTCTCAAATAAAAACTCTTTTTGTAAAAAAAAAAAAAAAGCAATTGATACTAATTAGTAATAATGGCTAACAGTCACTGAATGCTTACTATGTGCCACGTATTGTTCTAAGCATTCTAAGTGTGCTATCTCATTTAAACTTTGTAGCAATCCTAAATGGTGGGCACTGTTATTACACCCATTTCACAATGGAGAAGTTGTCCTTTGTCCAAGTTTGCACAGATAGTATGTGGCAGAGCCAGGCAGCCCGAGTCCAACAACACTCAAAGTCACTTCCTCGCAAATTATTAACTTCCTCTCCTTAACATCTCTGCAGTTGACCTTTCCTCCATCCCTACTGCTCCTGTACAGGCTCTCTGTCAACAAAACCACCCAATAGCCTCCACCTGGCCTTCCTGCTTTAAGCCTTCCAATCACCGGCCAATCCATCATGCAAACTGCCCCTAGAGCCATCTCCTTAAAATTCAAATCTGTTATTACTCACCTGAAAAATGTCCAATAGCCCCCAACTGCAGGAAAAAATGATGTTCCAAACCCTCACAAAGCACCAAGACCCATCCTGCCTAACTCCCCTTAGTATTTGCCCATTGGCCTCAGTCCTTCAATCCAGCCGCATTTACTACTGCAAACTACTGGTTCACAAGGCTGCCCTGAAACGCCCTTCTCCCCCCCCCACGCAGTCTACCAAACAAATCTTCCAAGTCCAAGTGTGAAATGTCCTCCCACCCCAAACATGGTGGGACGCTCCCTTTTGAGCTACTCTCCTTACATTCTACCTCGTACTTCAGCAGCTCCAATGCGTGCTGTACCTCCTGGCTTGACAGGCTTCCCAACTAGACCACAAGCTCCAGTTGGGCAGGGACCTCGCCGATACATAACAAATACTCCCTCCACGGATGTCAGAAGAGTGTACTTATTCCAGTAAACAGATGACCTTTGTAAATGCTTAAAGATACCTCAAAGACTGTTCTCTTCCACACTCCAAAATTGCCCCTGCAGATGCCATGATTTTATGGTGAAAGGAGCTCTGAGATAGTATTAGTAATTCCAAACAGTGAGGGCTCTGAAGGAGGGAGGTAGGACCAGAATGTGTTCCCGTGGGGCCCTCCAAAACCTGCTGGCCAAGTCAACCTAGACCACCACACACAGGGCTGAAGACAGAGAAGAGTCCGATACACATGCCACCGGCACCAGCCTCCACCTGAAAGCTGCAAGCCCCCAGGGGGTGAGCAATTGTAACAGGAGACCAAGAGCAACTATAATCAACTAAAGAGAGATCAACGTAAACCTGAGTATTAATCAGCGGCCTCCAAACCTTTCTAAACAAACTCCCTATTAGAAAAAATAATTTTAGTGTGTTCTTCCAAAAGATGTGTATTTATTTACAAATAATTTGCGAATAAGTTAGCTATACATTTCATTATTTCTTTCCCATATCCCCAAAGAATGGTCTTTCATGTGCCCATTTTAAGGCCAGTGACCTCGAGAGTCATCTTCCCACCCCACCCCCCCCGAAAGCCAGAGGACGAACATGATCAAACAAGGGCGGTCCTGCAGGCTGAGATCCCCAGAAGCATGGTGTCCTTGGTCTGAAGGCCCATACGTACACAGCAGCACACACTGACAGCTATCACTCCAGCACCCACTGCATCCCCTCCGGGGACGGAGGGACGCATGGTCCAACAGCTCTAGGATCAGGATTCTTTCTCTGTAGCTCTGATCTCTCAACCCTCCCGCTCAGTGTCTACTCCCTCCTCTTCATGGCAGCTCTTCTGATATCCGAGGACAATTATCCTGTCCCCAGTGAGCCTCGTCTTCTCCAGGGAATCCACACAAGCTAATGGGGCCTCTCCATCTCCACTGACAACCACATGTCTGCCTCAAACAGCCACTGCACAAGCATTTACATGGTCCCAGGCTGGCTGCTGCCTGTAATTGTTACAGGAAACCATTGGTTTGTAAACAAACAAGGAAGTCTTTTCTGTCTTCAACTGGATCAAATCAGGTAGAATGTGTATGTGCTTGGCACAAATTCAATGAAAACTGCCCCACAGGACACATGCCACTTTTTCCATTAAAAGAGAGAATGTGTTTCCAGCGGTGGCCCATGCCACTGCAGTCCAACTCATATCTGACACACTGGTTAAATTATTAAACAGATATTACTAAACTCACATTGTTAGGAACCTGCATCCATGCATCAGATGTGCTAGTGAGCATGTGACACATATGTATGCGTATAAAACCTGAAAGCACTCGCACACACACATATAATGTGCTCTATTAATGCAACATTTATTGAGCACCTGCTGTTTGTCACAAACGGAAAACATGCAGTTTAGCACACAAGCCCGTACGTGCAGTAATTAACAAAGGGAAACAGTATTCCCTCAGTTTCCGGTCTCAGAGTTCTCAAAGAGAGTACCTCCTTACATACACTCCTGCAACAAGAATCAGGAAACTCAGCTGAGTTACCGCAGCTTGCATTTAGAATATGAAAGGCAAAGGGAGCAAAAGGACACGTGAAAACACAGCCACTGGTTATATATTCTACATGGGGGAGAAACGGCCCCCACCTGCATGAACACAAGGCTGAACACTCCACATCAGGAGGAGCGAACTGCAAAGTTCCTACAGCCACTACACTCAACCATCTGCCCACGTGGCAGTTCTTACATGACTATGTGAGATGGCCATGCCCACTTCCCAGCACATGCGTGTGGTCCATGAAGCCTGGGGGGACAATGAGACCACGGAATAGAAGCCTGTGACTCTGGGTACATTTCAAGCTTAGATTCAAAACGATCTGTGGGCTTTGCTCTTAAAAGTAAACTATTTTATGTTCTCTCTCGCTCTAAAAAAAAAAAAAAAACTATTTTAGAGGTGCCTGGGTGGTTCAATTGGTTAAGTTTCCAACTCTTGATTTTGGCTCAGGTCATGATCTCAGGATCATGAGATCGAGCCCCACATCAGACTCACGCTGGGTGTGGAGCCTGCTTAAGATTCTCTCTCCCTCTTCTTTTGCCCCGCCCCCAACCCCATGTGCTTTCTCTCAAAAAAATAAAATTTTTTTAAAAAGTAAACTATTTTAAATCACCAAATTATGAGATGAGTTCTCCTTTCTTTGCCGCAGTGTCAGTAAAATGACTATCAATGAGGAGGTGGCTGAGCGCCAAGATAGCCTCACCCCCTTTAGGGTGCAGAGAGTTTGTTTGGCAGGTTTCCAGTCAATGTCAATGTGGGAGCAACATCTTCCAGCTCTCCCTAATCCCGCTCCCTAGGAGACTTCTGCCCAACAGGGCCAAAAACATGGGCTACCCAGGGCAACCTGGAGGGATGGAAGCATTTTTGGATAAGGGCATTTGCTTCAGGGCCAGTTTCCAGGAGCAGCTACTCAATCCTGCTTCATCTCATGACCTTACCTTTTTCTTTAAAACTATCCTGTTAAAATTTTTAGCAAAACCTTGAAATCCGTTGGGTTGTCCAACCCTGGATGCCAGGATAGGCCTGTTAAGCTAGTCCAATCCAATTCCACTTTATGCTACTCCATGGCATTCTAGAACTTCTCATCTTACTATCGAGCTATTAGAGATTTCCGGGGGGGGGGTCAGGGGAGGGGGTCCCTGGGAAATCAGAGATGCTGCAAAGCTAGCTGGGTATGAAGATGGGGCATCTTAGGGGGATGAAATGAGGCACAGACAATAGAGCCAGAGATGGGGCCAACCATGACTCTTTCAGAGGGCAAGCTCCCTAGGAACAAAATGACTGGAGCGTGAATCACCTGCTTACCTCAGAGTCTCTTCCCACATCAATCCCTCCTACATTGTTTAAGATTAATCACAAGCAGTTAATTCTAAATAACTCAGTGGTTTGTGTACCACCAGTGCCTATTAGAGAATCCCTTATGAATTTTTCTTGACACAAGAGTTAACTCTTGCAAAGCATCATCCAGAAATGTTATGACCCATCCATCCCCTCACCCGCATGGCCCGCTGCAAAGGTCAGACTGCTTTAATTAGAATGGGGACCAGTGAGGAAGTGGCTAGAAGATGACTGCAGCCCCATGGAGGAAGAGCTGGCTCCTGATCCTCAGCAGTGACCAGAGATACGTTAGGCTGCCCTGAGAAGCACTGAGCCCCAGCCGTCACTGCAGTTGACGAGGGTTATTTTGGAGAAGAGGAGGAATGTCTTACACAGTGGAGAAGAGGATGGGAAAAGAGTAGTTGGACCCAATGACACTGAAAATCCCCTCCAAAGTTATCATCCCATGATTCTTGACAATGTATTCTTGACGATGCACTTGGTTTCCAGTGCATTACACAGGCCAAGCCATGATAGAGGGTGATGTAAATGTCTTACTGTCCTCCACATGGGTCATGGGATCTGTGCTTCATCCCTCACAGAATATTTCTTCTCCAGCACCAGAGTCCCCTCAGATTTCCGTGTGGCTCCTTAAAAGTGAGAAGGGCCTCCCAGCACATCGCCTCAGCCGGAACTCCACCCTTGCCTTTCCTGACCTAGACGCAGCAAGTATACTAGGTGACGATTAGTCTTTCAGGAATCCCATGGGTGAGAGGCTTAACAGCCTTTAAACCCACCCTTCCCCATTCCTTTAGCTGTCCAAGGCTAACCATGCAAGAGGCAGGACCCCTTCCAGAAAGGGAAGAAGCCTGAGGGAATGAGGAGGAAGGAAAAAATCGTGAGAGTCTGGCGAGCTCCCTGCCTTGCCAGCCCTGTTCCACTGTTTGGATCGCAGACACGTGATGTCAGCCTGGCTGGTCCCTCCTCACAAGGGTGGGTATCGTTTTTATTTTAAAGCAATTTATTAACTAAAGAAGCTCTACACTCTCTCACTGTACTTTGTCTATTTTCCAGGGGCTGCAGACAACACATTCCCAATAACACCTGGAGGAGACGTTATAGAATTGCCTGGAACGCACTACCTGAGAGAGCGAAGACACCAGCCTTAGCACTGCTGACAACCATGGGACTATTGAAACTCTGTCTTCTAAGAACCTTGCACCTGCAAACAGAACCACTTCAGGAGAACCAAACTGGCAGACAAGGGGCAAAAATGTCAGGAGAAGATTCGATGCATAGAGTCTCACGAGAAACTTGAAGGAAAAGCTCCTCAGAATCATCTTAGGTAACAAAGACACTTCAGTCAGAGCCTCTGTAAAACTAAAAGGATCCTAAATGCATTTCGTAGCCTAAACCGGGAGTTTCCCATTGCCTCACGTTCCTGCCTTTCTTTCATTTCCACCCTCCCGAGGCCCTTGCGTACCCTCGCAAAGTACAGCATTCCCCCCACCCCCCACAAAAGAGCTGATACGTTCACAGTTTCTAGGACCACATGCAAAGTAAGTTTTATCACAGAGCAGAGCTGGGCGGTTTGACTGGATGACTGGGAGATCAACTTGTTTTTAAAAGCTTGCTAGTACTGGTTCCTGAGTTAAAAAAAATTTTTTTTTTAATTGGAAAATACATTATTTAGGAACATTGTGGACAGCGGTGGAGGTCTGAGAGCAGATATAGATGATGACACAGTTAAAGGGGGCCCCGTATTGCTTTTAAATAGGTCACCCAAAGACATCAATTTCTGGAGAACAACAGCAGTAATGACAACCCACTGGCACTGTCAGTTTCCAAATAGATCATGGAGACAGGCCTGCAGAGCCATGCTTTGTCCCTCTCCTCTGTCAGCCACAGCCTGTCACCTGTAACACAGCCCCCCAGCGAGCCGCAGGGAACCAAACATCCCAACTTCAGCGGGAAAAGCTCAGGAGGGGGATGGGGGTTCCCCCTCTTCTGACACACCAGCATGTTCCTCTGCATCGACAGCAAACATTTCCAAACACGTCCTCTCTACGCACTGGATATCCTAGACGCCTTCCCCTGCCTTCCCACACGATATTCCTAGATGCCCTTCATCCTCCACGCTCCCTCTCCACGGCTCTTCCTGCCCTGCTGGTTAGGAAATGAAGGAAAATGTGTCTGTGATGAAGGGTCATAGGTCACTGGGGACTCACAGGTACACCCAGAGCAACATTGCTGTCACTGGGCAGCAACAAGTCTGAACAGAGACGGAGCCACAGCAGTGGGGTTGGAAGCTTATGATAATGGGGATTCCTTAAGAAAAAAAAAACACGAATACAAAATTTGTATTCCCACCTTGGAAGGGACCACGTAAGTGAGGATGTATGAAAGGTCTTATTTTGTGGTGAGTCCGCCTCTGTAATGGTCTCCCCTCCCCCACACACAAAGGAAAAGAGAAAAATAAACTCGGAGAAAGAGAGTTTGGTTTTGTTGCTGTGAAGACACTCAGAAGGCAGCAGCAGGGCAAAAAGGAGTCTGACGGTGTAATCCAGGGGCTCCATCTTTTACCGCCAACCCTGGATGGGGCGCTGCGCGATTCCTGGTACTTGGGAAACCAAAGGTTAGGTCTGAAGAGGTGATGCCATCCAGCGACGCTCCATTCGGTGTAGCGCAGTGCACGGTGCTCTGAGGGCCTCGGGACCCGTGGGTCCAACCCCCGGTCACTTCACTTCAAACCAGCGTCTTGAGGGTGGGAATCAACCACTCAGAGACATTCATTTCATTCTCTCGCATTCTCTCATATTCTCTCTTTTTGTCTGCCTGGGAGGAGCAAGGCTCCCGGGACTGACCAAGCTGATAACCTCCTACACCAGGAGTTTGACATTTTGCTTATCACCAGCATCCAGGGAGGCAACGCTCCATTTCACGATCGAGACACAGGCCATTTGTGTTAATGAAGGGAGGCTAGGAGCAGAAATAAAATGCCATGTTGGGGATCTGGGTTTCCAGGTCTCAGAGACACCTGCCAAACAGGCAGCATCCAAGCTTGCCCTCGTACCCACAACAAGTTCACCGGCACCTCGGGTCTGAGTCCCCTCACCTATTCAGTGGATGATAAAGGCTGCCCGACCTGCATCACTGGGTTGCTCTGGGGGCCAGAACACCACACGTTTGCAAAGAGGTCCGAATACAGTCCAACAGGCACGACCATTATCAGTGTCCCAGTGCTCTTTGGCAGGGGCAAAATGGCAACAAAACTGGATTCCCCTCCTTTTATCTCTGCCATTTCTCAAACTGGGGTGAAGGAAAATGGCGGAGGCGGGGTACTCACAGGGAAGCTCCAACCTTCTGTGAAACCAAACTGGCACACAGTTCATTCTTACAAGCACCGGGAGACCAACAGCCCAGAGTCCGGACGTGTTCTTTCCCAAAGACTGTGTAGATGACTCAATACGTTTCATCTTATTTCATGCTCTCGACAACTCCATGATGTAGGATTTCTTATCCCCACTTTGCTGCAAGGCAGAGTGTTTTGGTTACCTGTGGGCTCTGAAGCCAGCTTGCCCGGATACAAGCCCCAGCTTTGCCTCTTATTAGCCGTGTGACCCTGGAGGAATTATTTAACTCTTGTCCTTGTCTACAAAATGAGAGTGACGGTGTATTGAGTGGTTGTGAAGTTTATGAGAGTTAATTCCTGGAAAGCAGTCAATATGTACAGACATGGAACAAGTACTCCTTGAGTGTTAGCTGATATTATTATTATTATTATTATTATTATTATTACTACTATTGATGAGACTACTGAAGCTTCTAAAACCTTCTCCAAAGACACACAACTTGTCAGTGGACAAGCCCAGATTTAAGTCCAATCTTTTTCACTCTAAAAGCCATGCCCTTAACACCCACACTAAACCTTATTCAAGTTCCAGATTTCTCTGCTCCTCATTTTCGTCTGTAAAATGGCACTAGGGAATGGTATCAACCACACAGGAGTGCCTTGAAGATTAGATGAGACAATGTATATAAAGCACCCAGACTGTCAGGCACATGGTGGCACTCAGTAATAGTAATACTAACATCATTATTAGTTTTAGCCAAGAAAGGATACCTGACCCTCACAGCCCTGCCCCAAAGCCTCTCACGCCAGCTCTACCTCTGGGCCTGTCGCACAGGACACACACTGCAGGACAATAGGAGTCATCGGGGAGGGCATGTCAGTCCTATCCTCCAAGCACAGCCCCGGCCCATCTCTTCTGTCCTGTGAAGGGGGCAGAGGACCCAGCTGATGGGCAGCTGCCCCAGGAACTGGAAACCATCTTTCCCAGGCAGCCTGCAAGGGGAGATAGGGGCCATGAAGATAATTAGCCCCCAGTGCCGGGCCTGTGGTGTCTCATTACCAAATGCAAATGCAAGCTCACGTGCCACTCCAAGGCTCTTGGCAAAACGCCTGCGTGACCCTCAACTCTGCTGAATTCGGACGAAGCATTTACCCGGCGTGCACCCCCTTTGCAGCCTGCAGCTGGTGTGCAGACTGCACAGGGAGAAAGAAGACTGTTCTCACCCCCACTGAAGGGGGAACAAGGGAAAGGGGTCTTATTTCTTTAAAGGAGGCAGAGATGCTACTGGGGAGGGGGGGCATAAAAAAATTGCTCTTCCCTCGGCAGTTAAAAGAGGGATAATTGGTGCAAGTGGCGGGCGGCCGCTCTGCCATTTAGTATACAGCATACCCAGGAAATCTCACTTGGTAATCAGGAGAAGAGGAGGAAAAAGGAGCAATCAGACCCCTATTCAGGCTCCGTTTAGCGACAGCCCCTGCTGGCTGGCTGGGCTGGTCCCACCTAACGCCTGAATGCTGGGTGGGAATCAAGTCTCCGAAGCCACAGTTCTCTTTTGTGCATGTTGTAAGGCCTCCCGTCTGTGCCACCGTCTCCACACCAGGGAGAAGGATTCTGCAAGGAGACAGTCTTTACTCTCTGATTACTCACCACTCCCCTCAGCCCCCACCCCCAGGCCAGACAGGGGTGACACAGGTTAGGGACAACAATGCCATGTTACAATTCTGGCAGGAAGTGCACTGGGAGGGGAAGGAGAGATGTTTGAGTTCTTACACAAATGCCCAGAACAGAGGGATCAGCTGGGGCCAGCATCCTTTGTTTCTGGCCCACGGTAAATGCTCAGGGGCAAGCAGTCTCTTGGTGTACCATTCCATCCCAGTTCTGGCTTTGATAAATGGGAGAAGAGTCACAAAATTCTCAATGAAAAGAAAAGTAACTGAAACCCACTTTCAGGAAGGCATACCAAAGCCACACAGCGGTGTTGAGCCATCAATCCAACCAACCTGGGTAGGGTATCAGTTTCAGACAGCAGGAGGGATGGGAAAGGGAGGCCCTTGGGTACCACTCGACAATGTGCTTGTAATAAGGCTCGGGCCCCCACCACTGACACCCACCCCTATACCTCACTGTGAGATCGAAACACCTGAAAACTTCAGAGCTGAGACTACAGACAGCAGCTTCTGGTCTGGGCACCTGCCCAAGGCAGCAGGAAGAAATAGCAGACAATGAACTTTTTTTTTCCCCAAGTGAATAAGACCTCATGAATCTTCACTGAATGAACCTAAAAATGTGGACATACAAGTGGTATGTGACGTAAGCTGGCCCACGTAATGAGACTTGGAAGGAGAAATCAACATGTGATGCCTTCTCCATCTTTCCCTGGCCCTACCCCACCGGCAACAGGCTGACGTCACGCTAAATGAGCTCTTCAGTAAGCCTGGTCCCGAAACGTACACACCTTAGAAGTGAATCAATTCTTCCTGACCGTTAAGACTGTTAAGAAATTCAAAGCATGCACATTCATAACTAAGAATGGTTTAAAAATAAACACTCAATTTTAAACTCATTTCAAGGTAATAATAAACTCTCAATGACCCATGCGGGGATGGTTCTCTAGGGGGAGCTCAGGATACCTCTTCATTGCCCAATGAACTCCCAGGCTACCCATAACGGGACAGACGGGGCTAGACCAAAACCAGTGAATACGCTATGCGGTAGCCCGACTATCTTCCATGACAGGTATGCATAATTTTAAAATCATTTTGAACTATCTGTCCTTCTTCTGTCCTCCAAGACCCTTACTAAAAAGGCAAGATTAAACGTCAACATGAACAAGTCTGAAGTTGAGCACCAAAACATTTTATTTATAAACCTAACACCTAGAAGTAAAACTCTGGGACCTCTTCTCCATCACATGCTAGAATGTTCAATGTGACCGTTAATTAGGTTGGGAGTCTTGGAATGAAGTTTTCTCAAGCAGGCTGTGTGGAGTTCAGCCTGCAGCCAGAGAGAGTGACATTTCACCACATGATAGAAGACCATGACCTCTGACCCTCCAAGCCCAACTTGCTCATGACAGCTATCTCCAGTGTCTTGTGGGTCTTCCCTAGAGAAATACCCACTGGGGGATCAAAACAGCCCAAAGCACATAAAGGAGATGGGCCCATCTGTGCATTCTTCCCAGGGTGCAGCGTGGAAACATTTTGGAGCCATCAAGGCATGGAGAGCCAGACAGGCCAAGCAAACATCAATGCCGCGGGCATGCTAGCAGCTAATGGACCAGAGAGAGCGCCTCCAACAGGCCCCGACCACATCCATCCAAAGCTGCAGGAGCCCTCCCAGCTCGTCCTGCTCCTGAACTGCTAAAGCATGAACTACAGAACGGATCTTCCAACCTGGGTACAAGCCCTCACACGATCACATGTCAAGGCCTCTCCTACAAATGGGGACAATCAGATGCCTGGTCCACAGGACCCACCGCTGGGAATAAGTACCTGGCTTTCAGGTCTATGACATGTGTAGTTGAAAGGGGGCAGGGTGGGCAATGGCTGCACCCTCACTACCCACTTCACCACATCATCTTTAGGAAAATGGGGGGGGGGGTTATTTAGGTTATTTATTTAGGGTATGCACATCTGCTTGACAATTAGCAGCTGCTGTAATTTTTTCCCCTTAATATTTTACAGGTGAGTATCCTCCCCTCACCCCCACTTACTACCTAAGAATTAACTATGTGTGGAGAGAGAGATCTTTTCTAAAAGCCTGCGATGCGATTTTTGTCATTGGTTAGACATGATGACAATTACCAGGATCAACAGGCTGCAAGTTATCAACAGTGAATTCTGCTATATCCCCCATCACCTACACTCCCCTCAACCTTTGCACTGCTCTGTTCCAAGCCAACCAAGTGTTACTGTTCCTACAGAGTTCATTTACTCTATTTATGTATCAGGAGACTAAATGAGCTGTGCTGTGTGTTTGCCTTCTTCGGATAGAAGTATCAATCCACAGCCCCTAGACGATCTGAACCCTGCAGAAAGAACTATTATTAAAACATCCATGTTGTATTTCGCTATTTAAAAAATTGACTGCCTACAATCTGCTCTAAAGAAATGTCGCTGGAGACCTGAAACATACACAGACACACACACACAGACACACACACACACACACACCCCAAAAGAGAGAGAAGACAAACTGTACACATATACAGCATAGAGATTCTTCCTGGAGAAAAGTGCTGATCCAGACCTGCCCAGAGGAAATGAGTTCTTTTTAAACACAAAAAATGCAATCAGGGATAATCAGCAAGTTAACAACACACTTGCAAACACCCTAGTCCCTAGAAAGGAAGAATGCCAGCTTTCAATGCAAGTTCTGAGAACAGAACAGATCCTTTGGGCGAATGAGAAAACAAGTGATCATGTCAGCGTCTTCAGGCAGAACTTTCTCCAAAGCCAAGAAGCTTTGGAACAGCAGTCAGCTCCAGAAGGCACCTGCTTGTAAGAAGTGCTTCAATAACCACATTCCCAAAGTGGCTTTGTGGTTGGGGTTGCCTCGGCTCCTCTTCCCATCCGCTTTTCCAGTGGGCTCCGTGGGGGAAAAAGAAGCCAAAAAAAGGTGGCATCATGTCTTGAATCTCCCTCTCCTGCAGCCCACCCACGGGAAGGGAGACGCAATGCCCAGAGCAGCCCAGCTGGGGAAAGCAGCCACAGAGACCTGGGGAGGGCTTCCACAGAAGCCCCTACATGACCTACAAAGGGGCCTCCAATAAGACCCATCAAGGTGTCCTAGTCACCAGCATGAACCACCTGTGAAATAAACTTTGCTTTGATTTAAAAGAAAATTTAATAGTTGTGGCTAAAGTTCATATCAATTACAACCTGCTTTAGGCTGGCTGGGCTGCTGTGGGACAGTTTCAGGAACCCTTGAAGACGCTCTTTTTAATTACAAACCACAAGGCAGGTGCCGCACCGGAAGGAAGAAATCCTGGGAGTCAGTGCTGAGCCACTCATCTGGCCCCACCTACCTGACGGTCCTACTGCTTCCCAATCTTGGCTGCACAACGGAATTACCCAAGGAGTTTAAAAAAGGTGCTTGGATCCCACCCCCCCCAAAACGCTGATCGAATGGGTCCAGAGGGTGGCCCGAGAGTTGTTGAACTCCCCTAAGTGATCCTAACATGTGCAGCCAAGGTTGAGAACCACTGTTCTGCCCTAGACCATCCCACCACCTCCATGGAGAGACACATTTCTAGAAGAATCCAGGACTTGACACCAAAAGAATAGGAGAAAAGAGACCTTCCTTACCTCTTCCTCATCCCAGCCTCCCAACACACATACCCCTGTGGTCAGTTCTCATGTTCTTCGTCATGTCAACACTTCCTTCTGCTCAAAGCTAGGCCTTCAGTGAGTCTTGGAGTCCAGGAATCTGGATTTTAAGTATTTGTCAAAGTACAGTCTGGACCACTTCTCTCACATATAATCCCAAACAGTCAGAATTCAGTGAATGAGGTGAGGACAGTCCAAGTCTTTAGGCCTGAGTTCCCGCTTCCCTTTCCCTGGGAAGCTGTAGTTGAACTTGGGAGGCTCTCCAAGGTTATGCTGAGTATTGCTAGCTCCCTCAGGCACTTGGCTGGACAAGGGTCCTGTCAGTCTCTGTGCTTTCCTGTACCATTCTCAGTACGGGGACAGGTGAAGGGAGGACAGGAAAGAAGAACCTCATGTGAAAAATCCTGCTGCTAGAATGAGGTGGTGAGGAGGCCCATCGCCAGTCGCTTCATTCACCCTCCAGACACTTCCCCCAAAGACTGGGGAGGGGGAGCAAGTGGAAGGGCTGGGGTCACAGCAGGCCAAGCATGGCCTGCAATCCATCCACCCTCACTCTCCTTTGCATGGGCATTCTTCATCCTGGGGGTTAAGGAGGGAATGATGGGGAATCTCCCACCCGTCCTAAGGGTCCAACTCTCCAGGGATCAGGAGGGACAGACATAGCCACTTTGCCCATTTCTACTGGACTTCTTACTCTGTGCTAACCCTGCTGAGCTATGCTCCAATGGAAGGAGCTGGGCTGGGCCGCACATCCTGCAGTCTGCTCCATCTCGCCCTTTGAGTAAGGAGCCCGTGATTGAGCAGCCAGGACCCTCCTCTTGCTGAGATCTGGTGGGTGTTCCATGGACAGCCATCAAAGGACTTCCACCCCCTCCTCAGGGAAAGGGACCCGATCATCTAACACGTAACTAAAGGTGGCCCTCAATGACAGTGTTGGTTTCTATCAAGGGTCTCAGGCCTCACCCAACCCAGTGGGTGGGTCTCCAGTAAGAGAGGGCTAGGGAAGAAGGTCTTACCTTCCGAGCAGAGCTTGCCTCCATAGCCGGTGGTGGAACAGTCACAGGTGGGGTGGCCATCCAGGAGAAAGCAGATGCCCCCATTTTCGCAGGGACGCTCACCACAGGGCCCCTCGGCATCCAACTGGACTCCCTGGCTCCCCAGAAGACGAGGCTCTGAGTTGCCATACTTGAGATCCAGGATTAATCCTCTGAAGCCGGGCATGGCCTGTACTCCATCAAGGGTCAGGGCAGAAGGTCGTATGTCCGCGGGGACCCCGCCAAGGAACAAGTCACTGACCACATCCATGTAGGGCCGCTGAGGCTGCAGCTCGCCCGCCTGGCCCTCGCCGTCCAGCACCAGCACCGTGCGCAGGCGGTCGCGGCTCACCATGAGGAAGTGCCAGCTGCTGTCGTTCACCTGCTTGTCGGACAGCACGGCGGTCTCCGCACAGTCCATGCTGAAGCGGAGCTGCACGCGGCCGTCCGCCAGGGAAAGGCAAAGGAAGTCGCAGACGCCGCCGTCGTCCAGGTAAAGGAGCAGGCCCGTGGACACGTTGGTCTTGAACTGGAAGCTCAGGTCGCTGCGCGTGCTGGCATCCCAGCGGAGGTAGCGGGCCCACTGGTTGGGGAGGCCCATGAACTCGAGGCCCAGGCAGAGCCCCAGCAGCGACCCCAGCAGGACGCTCACCTTCAGGGTGAAGAAAACCGAGTTGGCGGTGAAGCTCATCGTGGCAGCCAGGACGGAGCCCGGAGGGGCAGGCGGACGGGGGGAACAGCCCTCGGGGGACAATCCCCCTTGGCGGCGGAAGGGAGAGAGGAAGAGGAAACGGGCTGGGGGCACAGAGAGCACACGAGAGGAAGCAGGCGCAGGCGCACGCGCACCGATACCCAGAGGGTGAGGAAGAAGGAACGTGAACAAGACGGCCCCAGATGGGCGCACGAGCAAGAGATTCAAGGAAGCGGCAGAGGAAGGCGGCAGGGCGGCAGAAGAGGAGGGAAGTCAGGTGGGAAAGTGGGGAACGGGAGTGAGGAGCAAAGTGTCCTTCTCCAAGAAAAGATCTCAGCTATCCATGTGGATCCGGAGGCCTTGATTCGAGGAGGAGAAGGTACACGGCGGGTGGAAGGCTTCAGCAATGCACTCCTCCCAACGGACCCCCAAACGCCCCAGCCAGGGAGGCCGGGGAGAGGGCTGGGGTGGGGGTGCCGTGATGGAGGAGGTGTGAGTGGTGGTGAGGTGAGCCAGGTGAAGGACAGAAACAGGCCAAGGACCAGCGCTGAAGTTTTACCTCCTAGCAGCAGGGGGCTGCAGGGAGCGGGGCAGCCCAAAGCTGAGTGCTCAGGCCGAGCAGGGCCCAGGGCAGAGCCGAAGCAGGTTCAGGCTTCATGGTGCGGGCCAGAGGCAGTCCTGCCCATAACCTGCCCCTCAGCACTCCAGAAAAAGACCTGCAGGGAGAAGGGGGGAGGCAGAAAGAAGAGAGAGATTAGGGTGGTGTCAGGAAAATATTACACCTATTTCACAAATATTGATGACTTCCTGACCATGAGCCAGGTTACTCTAGTGATTTCCACTGTGCCTGGTGCTTTAAATAGGAGAGAGGGCCCAAGTTCTTCCTGAGCTGTCGCAGGACCCTGAGCTCAGTGCCCAATGCTGCACGTGGTTTTTCCATATGCAAAAATAGTATAAAACTCTCAAAGCCCTATCAGCACATTTTTACAGGATCCGTATCACAGGGTCACATAGCTAAAATTTATTTGTAAGGTAAGTGCTAACATTTTATACACTCGAATACACACATATAATTTTAACTATTTACCTACTAAAAGGCATGAAATGACATGGATATCTTTTTAGATTTCTCTTTTTCAATTTGACAACCCAATGCCTGGGTGTAGGCGGTCTAAGACAAATTCCCACCTTTATGTTTTTGAAAGAAATATTTCTAAAAATCAGCAGAAATAAATTAGAAAGTGAGTAATGAGCAAAACAAGTCTCATCTCTTAATACATGTTGGTGAAAAGTTCTTATAGAAAAAAACGCGTTCTGAGACTTAAAGAAAAGCTGTGCCTGCATCCTAGTTCTTTTAGGTGGAACTTTGAGCCAACTTCTTAACCTGTTTGAGCTTCTATTCCCTCTTTGGTAAAGCAGAGGGAAGTAGTTTTTCTAAGGCTGGAGAGAGGAGACAACGAGGTCATGTATGGGAAGATCCTAGCATGAGACTGTATGCACAGTAGGTGATCAATAAACTCTGTATTCTTTACTTTCTTATTTCTAGATTGAAAGGGGTGGGAAGAAGAGTCGCTGTGTGTCTGTGCATGCGTGCGTGTGTGGGTGTCTGCGGACGAGGGGCAGGATTAAAACCACAAGTACTTTTGAAAAACTACAAAAACTGCAGAATGAACAACAAATAAGGTATAGCACGAACTTAGAGCACATTACATATATTTTATTCTGGTTGGAAAGGCACCAACACCCCGTCAAGTGGGTGATCCAGATGTTGACTCTAGCAGACTCTGGCCCACCTAGCCAAGTGGAGACTTCTTTGTTCACATAAGAGCAATGAGTATAATTTCCGAAAGCTGTGCAAATGGCTGCTTATGAATGGACACTTTTGATAGTTCACCATAGTCTCTATTAGACCATTACTGTCCACTATTTTTAGGATGATCGCATTAGCAAAACTAGCTATTACCCCTGCTTTGAAGAGGAAAATCCTCCTTAGCCAGGAACAAACGTCTATTCCCACTGAACAAACAAATCCAATCAATAACAGGTTGATTAAATCCAGTGCAAGGAAAGCCTTTCTTCTATAAAAGCAGTGTTTCCCAAAGCGTGGCACAATACCCCCCACAGTGCAAAAGAAGCGTCACTGGAACACAGACACAGCAGTCTGGAAGTGCCAGATCATGTGCGTTTTGTCAGAGCCACCTGTTAAAACTTCAGAAATTTTTGAACTGGTTAAGGTCACTTTGGTAGCATGAAATCAACCACGCTAGGAGTATTTACACCATGGAAACAGTCAAATACTACAAATTTGAGTCTTTGAGAAAGTGAGATTTAAGGAAACCCTAAAAAGAGAGTGAGGGATTAGCCATGGGAAGAATGTTCCAGAAGTAACAGCACAAAGTCCTTGAGACTGGAGCAGACTGGTACAGGTGAAGAACAGCAAGTAGGTTGGTGCCATTGGAGTGAGAAGAAGACATGAAGCCAGAGGCAGATGATCAAGAGGCCAGGTGATGGGACATGACCCAGTCTCTGCGAATGTGATCATCGTATGAGGTGAAGTATGCCAACCAAGGAAAAAGGCAACATCCCAGGGGGAGACGAAACCCTGGTCTGAAAAGAGGACTCCTTCTGGTTTCAACTACAGCCACAGCCACATATTTCCTTAAATCAAATGGTTGAAAGGGGCCACTTTCAGGGAATGTGCTCAGAGGATAACAGCTCCTCTGTTCCCTCCCCCCATCATGCATTTTATTTACAGAAGTGGGGGGAGGGGGCAAGAAAAGGGGAAGCAAGGCAGGTATGAGCAGAAGGAACAAGCTTCTTACAGGGGAGGTACTCCAATCCTGTAATTATTAATGAGCCAAGAATATAAAAATCACGTGGCCATAATGGAGCCCAGAGTGTGTAAGCCCAAGAGGCTTGGGACAGTTTTCTCAGTGACACTACTCTGGCTGCTCCAGCTCTTGGGGGAGCTTTCCTCTCCACTCCCTGTCCTGCCAGTTTAGACCAACGAGTCTACTGACTGACAGGCAAGGCCCAGGCTCAGATGGCCAAAGCCAATGGAGCCCTCTGCGGGAGGAAACGACGTAAAGATGGAGGGCCCAATATTATGGATGAGCAGGGACATGGGAAACGCTTGAAACTTCCAGACTGGTCTATACTGTCTATCAACTTACCTCTGAGCCTCTGAAAGTCACTTATTTGTCTGAATAAATTAAATGACTTGCTCAACTCAATATGTTTATTGAGCCCTGATTCATTCAAGACACTGGTCTATCAAAGCAGAATAAGAAACCACTCTTGTCCTCAAAGGCATCAAAAAATAGTGGGGTCAGGTGTGCTGCAGAGACTCAAAGCACAGTGATGAAGATCCTGGCTCTAGAAGCTTGATGGGGAGCTCCCTGTGGGCAGGGTATGCTTCACCATGGTGCTTGCCACAGGGCCTTGGCACAGAGTGGGAGCTCAGGAAACATGTGTACAGGATGGAAAGAGAAAACAGAAGCTGACGAACATCCCCGTGGATCATCTGACTTCTGTTCCATGCAGTGGCCTCCACATCACCCCACTTTACACAACAACAGCAATCCTGAGCCCCCACACTTCTCTGGATGCCAACCTCAGATGACCCCAAAAGGCAAAGCAGCACATGCCTAGTGATCTGAGGAAACCCATGAATGAAGATCTAAGCTTCCCAGGGACACTCCCATCCAAGGAGGATCATGGGAATTTTCCCAGCCTTTTCTGGGGTGACAGCTCCATCCGCCTGAGTCTCTCACGTCGGAGTCACAGTCCTGCCCTCCGGCCCAGACCAGCACTGGAGACACCGACGTACTCCTGCCGACATCCAGAGCGATCAAAAAGGCTGGCTGAGGAAAACTTAAGTTTTCTTTCCCGCACGTGCCAGGCAGAATCTGATTTCAGGACTGGGAATATCAGAATTGGGTTGACAGACTTGACACCATATAGTCTGCCCTTCCATTGCTTTCTTGGATTGTGGACATGCCCATGGCTTCTGAGAAACTGCCAATACGGCCAAAAGCTAAAGATGACCTTACATTGAGTAGCACAGGCCTTGAGCCACCTGCCCCACCATTTCTTCTCCAGCCTTCTCTACCCTTCTAGCAGAGCTACACAAGGCTCAAGAAATGGGGAAAATGGGAGCAGAGAGCCCTCTCCACCCAGTCAGCCTCCTTCCACCCTCTCCTGAGCCATCGGATGGCCTAGGCAGCTGTAGGTGTATGGGTGGTTTGTCCCAGAGCCTGCAAGGAGGGCCGGGGCTGGTGCAGAAGCGCAAATGCTCATCTGTTATGTGGGAATCTAGCAGGAAAGTGAGTGACATTATCTAATTGCCAGCTAATTTACATAATTATCAAATGGCACACTTTTTATGTGGGGTTAACATCTTTGCAAATGTCTCACAATCCGGCTGCTCAGGAGGCAGGGGGCCCCTCTCACAACTCTGACACACAGGCTATTTGCCATAGGCCTGGCTTGGAAGAGCTGGCTGCCATTTGCCCTTCCACCTGCTCTCTCCAGTTCCTCCACTCTCTTGAGACAGACTCAGGAGAAAGTGGGGTCTGTGTCTAGAATCAGGATGGGTATGTGAAGGCATGATGATAACTGTCCCCAAGCCCAGATTGGGCTTGCCATTTCTCCCTTTAGAAATTCTCATTCACTTCCCTCTTATTCCCTTCACCAGAACCAGAAAACCCATATAATGGCTCTCTGTTGGTTTTACTCACCTCCCCCTTTACCACACTCCTCACTCCACTTTGAAGCTAAAATGATTTTCACCAATCTCAGTCCTGGTCATTCAGGTGGGGTTTATCCCAATCCCGGATCCTGCAACCCAATGTAGCCAATTAGGACCTTCCAATCTCCTGCCACAGTGATTAGTTTAGGCATCAGCCTGTCACCCAAACAGAGTCAAATTAGAATTAACCCTGGGGCTTTTGCTGGAATTATTGAGAGAAAGGTCCTCTCTTCTCACCATCCTGTCAAACTATTAGAATGAAGCCCAGAGTTGATGAGAGAAACCAAAATGACCTTGTCTAAGAATAAAGACAACAGGGGCGCGGGGGTGGCACAGCGGTTAAGCGTCTGCCTTCGGCTCAGGTCCCGGCGTTATGGGATCGAGCCCCACATCAGGCTCTTCCACTATGAGCCTGCTTCTTCCTCTCCCACTCCCCCTGCTTGTGTTCCCTCTCTCGCTGGCTGTCTCTATCTCTGTCGAATAAATAAATAAAATCTTTAAAAAAAAAAAAAAAGAATAAAGACAACAAACGAAAAAGAGCCAAGAGATGGCTTAAGAGAGACTTCTAGTGATGTTTTAGCACCTAGATGCAAACAGGCCTGAAGCCCAGTGTCCAGTAGATCCTGGGATTTCCGTTCTATGAATCACACTTTTTTTTTTTTTTGCTTAAGCTAGTTTGAATTGGGTTACTAGACCTGCAAACACACTGCCATTGACATATTGATAAGAGCTTTCATTTCATATGGCCGCCCATACCTGTCAGGACTCCCTGTGACCTGAGACACATGTCAAATGGCTCACCCTCCCCCCACCAATGCTCCACACTCCCATTTGTCCATGTCCTTGGGCGAAGGCATAGGATGCAGGCATACACTACCCCTAGGTGCTTTGGGGGGGAGTGCAGGCTTGCTCTTGTACAATAGCCTCAGAGATTCACTAAGTCAACTAAACTGTGCCCCGCCTGATACTACACAACTAGGGCAGCCCCACATGCTTAGCCCTCTCTACCTTAATGCAACAGTAAAGACTCTACAGCAGGCGGTGAGGGAGGTGAAGGCACGAATTCTCTCCAAGACATGAAAGCAGTTCAGGCTAACGATGTACAGCATGGGCCTTGACATAAGGCCAAGCTAGATTTAAACCCAGACTCATTATTATAGCTATTTAGCCCAGGGCACTCTCTGAGCCTCTGTTTGTTCATCCAAAAAAATGGCATGATAATACCTATCTCATAGGGTAGTTTTGAATTTTATTACATTTTTAAAAGTATAGAGGTACAACTACTTCTAGAAAATTGTGTGACAGTAACTACTGAAGCTGAGTATTTTTACCCCATGACTCTACAACTCCCTTCCTAGGTATATACCAACAGAGATGCTTACATATGCCCAACCAAAGACATGCATGACAATGTTTATAACAATGCTCTTCACAATAGCCAAAACCTAGAAAATAACCAAATGCCCATTTGCAGTCGAACGGAGAAATCAGTTGTAGTCTAGTCATGCAAAATGCTGTAGGGCAGTAAGAGTAACTGGTCTTCATCTCCAGACAGCAGTATGGCTGAAGCTCACAGCAGGGTACACACCGAATGTGTTCCATTTATATAGGGTACGAAAAGAGGCAAAATTACTCTATGCCATTAAATGCCAGAATAGTGGTTACCCTTGGGGAAGTTGCTGACTAGAAAAAGGCAAAGGGGTAAAGAGTTCTATTTCTGGATCTGGGAGATGTTGCACATTGGGTTCAGTTTGTAAAAATGCACTGGTTGAGCACGATGTATGTACTTTTCTAATACATATGTTATTCTCTGAGTCAAAGCCAATCCCTTATCTGGGAAAATGCGGGCAAACATCCACCAGGTCTTCCAACAGGGATCCCACTGTCCTTCTCTCCTCCCAGTCCATGCTGCACCTCAGATCCCTCTTTCACAATTTATTCATGTCCAAGAATACCACCGCTCCTATTTTCTCTTCTTCCCCTGAAATCTGCTGAGCTGTGTCTAGTCTCAAAGGTCCTTGGCCACCAAGCTTACCCTACCCTCTGTTTGCTGGCCCTACCCCTCCTGGAAAAGGAAGGGGGAGATAGGGAAGGCCTCCAAAGACCTCAATGCCAGTCTATCAAATAGGCCTCTAGAGAAGGGTGTTTGAGCCTTACATTATGTTGAAAAAAGGATAGCGATGTGGAGAGAAGAGAATTTTTTAAAGCCTTGAACTATAATACCTTTTTTTAAAAACTCAATTTTCCATAAAAACTAAGAAGTAGTCATGTCAGACTAACCTAAATTCCTTTTCTGTCAAGAATACTAATCTATTACAGTAGAGACACACAGGACTTCAGCCAATCTTTTCGAAAAGTTTCTCATGCTTTGAGGAATATAAGGTGGACAGAACCAAGAAAAAGTGTCACTGGCAAAACAACAGCATTCAAAGAGGGTGAGCAGCTTCTGGTGTGAGGTCAGGCCTTGCCCCATTCCTCATATTCATTAAGAGCTTGGGTAGGATCGGTCATGTTTCGGGGTGACCTTACACTGACATTCAGTGAGCATCCCAGATGATGCTGTGGGATCTCAAGAGGTCACGTAGGCTTAAACAGCCTAAGTCTAGTACGATGAACTTTGATGGAGATAAATGGAAAACTATAAGGTTTGATCCTCCAAAATAATCCACCCATAAACATGGAAGCTATAATTTGTAATCGTATGGTAAACTAGAACTGAGGAATCAAAAAGACAAGATGAGGCGAGAGGAGTGCGTGTGTTCTGTGACTGCCAGATAACAAATGCAATTTTAGATTACATGAATTAAAACATAACTTACAGGGAAAGAGAAATGATCATTTGTGTCAATTTGATCATTAGATTTTTATTCTGAGCCCCACTCTTTGAGAGAGGTGTAGGTAACCTGCTAGGTAGTAAATTGAGAGGAAGTCTTTTTGTTAACTTTTTTTTTTTAGCCATAGAGTACCCATGGTATAGAGAGAAAGATTTAAAAAAAAAAAAAATAGCTCAGATCCTGCAAAGCACTTACATGTTAGTAGAAAGGAAAGACATGAGCCTAAATCATATAAGGAGACAGATCAAAGTTGAGGGGTAGGCTCTATCTAGTATGGGTTCAAAATGGCAGTGGTCCATCTCTAGGGTCCAATAAAATGCTGGTGCTAGGGTAAATGCCCCTTTCATGGAAGTCAAAAGCATGGGCTCTGGAGCCAGACTTCATGGGTTCAAATCCCAGACTCACCACTTGCTGCCTGTGTGACCCTGAGCAAGTCACTTACACTCTATGTGCCTCAGTTGCCTCATCTGTAAAATGTTGATGATATTAATGAGTTGCCATAGTAAGACAACTACTACAAGGTAAAGCCCTTAGGACAGAGCTCAGCATGGATAAGTACTAAGCGAATGCAGCCACCGCTGCTGCTGCTGTTACTGTGGTCCTTGATGTTCATACTTCATCCCCGCAGCATGGCTGATGCTGGTACCTCTCCCTGGCCTGCTCAGAGAGTGTAAGCTGGGTAGACGGACATCTTTCAAAATTCATCCCAATGACAGAGACAATGTTAAGAGTCATACCTGAGTCTCTTTAAATGAGAAACTTTTGGAGATATCAGGGTGTCTGGGCTTATGGGGGCAACTCAGCAGTGGTGTGAGCAGCACCTTCAGGGGTCGGAAGCATTCCTACATTGGAAGAAAGTTTCCACAGGTTCTCTATGGCCCTCAAAGATAGGATTCCGTTCAGTGAATAAAGTTGAGGAAGAGTATTTGAATCTTTACACACAGACCACCTCAAGATAAAGTGGGCTTCTGTGTCGTTGGAGATATTCCAGAAGAGGCTAGACAGCCTTTGGAGTTGTCTGTCCAGTACTCGATAGGTGTGCATGTAGTGTAATAGGGTCTAGAAGAACAGGAGGTGACTGGCCTGGTGAAGTCAGTGAAGACTTCTCAGAGAAGGGGAACTTATTGGAAACTTGAAGGATCAAGTAGAGCATAGGCACCTGGAAAGGAGAAGTCTGGTGCGGGGGGAAAGACCATTGGACTGGGGGGTCAGAACGAGGCTCTGTCTTTCCCTTAACTATTGGCCAAATGACCTTATGGAAAACTATTATGTATCCAATTTTTAGTTCTTCTCTTGTAAATTAGAGAGAACAATGAATACACCTTCCCGGATATTGTGAGCATCAGAGGAGGTAAAGGACTACATAGTGTAATTTAATAATCATGCCTTCTTACCATGCCTTGACAAGTCTCTAAGGTTCATATCAAAAGCAAGCCATGCCTTTAATCTCTCCCCTGTCTGCCACCTCCACTCCATCGCCAAGGGACCCCCTAGTTGTCTTGTGGGCAAAACGCAACAACAAACTCTTATCCGCAGATTGCAGGACTCAGCACTCGCAAGGTGCCAATAGCTTCCCCAGCATCCCAGGTGCAGCCAGGAACCCAAGAAGCTGTGGTCATTCGCAATTCAGGCTCCTCCCTTCTCCTATCTTTTCCTCTCCCAGCCAGCGGGCCTCTCCAGCCCAGAGTTCTAGGCCGTGGATTGGGAAGCCATCTGGCTGTGGGGAGAGTTAATAATTTATAATGGAGATAATCACCCTTCAAGATCCTCACCTCCTGGGACCATTAAAAAGGATTCAATTGAGAGTCAGTGAGTTCTTTACGTGAGGGGACAGGGAGAAGGAGGGAGGGGAGGGTTGGAGGTGGGGAGGAAAAGAGGAGGAGAAAGGGAGGGGGAAAATCAGCTAGATTTTTAGCCGATCTGACCCCCTAAAGGAGGCAGGGGAAGAGGGAAATTATTCAGTCCAAGAAGACAATCTTATCCAGCTTTCACAGCACCAGCCCAGCAAGAGTGCAATTTATGGGTCTTTTCTCCTAGCCAACTCTCTATATACAAAGGGGAAAAAAATCAAACACATGCAAGAGATGGGGAGAGAGATGCAGACAAGAGAAAATAAGCCTGCCCAGCAATCATGTCTGGGGCTGCTGGGATGGCTCTCTCTGTTCTCTTTCCAGGGCACAGTAAGGCCCCCACTGTGCTAATTATTCCCATTACTTGACAAATTCTCCATTAACAAAGCAAGTAGTGCCAGAGCTGGCAGGGGGATGTGCAGAGGCTCCGGACAGACTAGAGCTGTTCAGACCCAGACCAGACAGCCCCCAGCTTCACCATGGAACAAAAGTAGGGCACAGCCCCATCTGTGGGGTTTACCTCGGAGGGGTAAGGTGCAGAGCATGCTTCTTCCAGGGTCATGCAATGGTTGAGGGTGGGAAACGTGAGTGTAAGAAGCAGGGATAGGGACATGCCCAGGAATGGGTTTATAACCCTTTATATGTGGATGAGGGCCAAGCCTGGGAGTATGGGGCAAGCTAAGTGCAGCCTCTGAGAAGGGGGTAGAGCTGATTGGTGTCTTCAGCACCAAGGACAATGACCATTTGGTGCTCCCATGATTTTGGAAAGCCACTGGAAAGGCTATTCCACAGTTCTGGATGCATATGCATCTTCCACCAGCAGTACTCCTACCATACTTACATTGTGCAAGGCACACTCTAAGTGTGTTACACCTGAAATCATTTAAGTCCTGAAGAAACTGAAGAAGTATACCTATTATTATCCCTGTTTTATAGATGAGTGAACTAAGATCCCCAAGAGATAAAATAATTTTTCCAAAGTCATGCAGTTCATGAGGGGCAGAACTAGGTCTGGCTACAAGCCCAAGCCATGGCCCCATCTAATCTACCACATCCCCTTCTCCACTCTCAGTTTCCCCAGGGTTCCCTGGCTCTTTGGAAGAAAATTACAGGCTTAGCCCAGTGACCCAAGACCTTATAGGGGAGAGCTTGGGCTACGCTGATCAATTCAGCTTTCCAGAGCTCTCTCGTAGACCCTGTATCAGCCTCGTACACAGTGTCCCTGCCATATCCTTGCCTCTTACAGGCTATCTTCTGCACAGCAGTCAGAGTGACTTTTAAAATAGAAGTCACCGCTCCCTCATTCAAAACTCTCCAATGATTTGTCTACATACTCAGAATGAAATCCAAAGTCCTCCCTGTCAATATAGTCAATGATATTGTAATAGCAGTGTTGTATGGTGACAGATGGTAACTAGACTTGTGGTGAGCATAGCATAATGTTTAAACTTGTCAAATCACTATGTTGTACACCTGAAATGTGCACAACATTTGTAGCATAATATGGCATTGTGTGTCAATTACACTCAAATTAAAAAAAAATTTAAAGATAAGTCCTCCCTGTCTTCCACAAGACCCTACTTGGTCTGCCCCCCAGCTATCTCTCCAAGCTCATCCACTACTTGCCACTGGGCCCCAGACATGCCAGCCCCTTGGTGTTTTCAGAAATCCCTAGTACAATTCAACCTCAGAGCCTTTGCTTTTGCTGTTCCCACTGCCCAGAATGCCCTTCCCCCAACCCTCTCATGTTGTATTCCTTCTGCCCACCCCAGGCCTCCACTCCAGTGCCTCCTCTATCTAAACTAGCTTTGGGGGGGAAACAATAAAAAAATAAAATAGCTTTGGGGGTACCAGTTAGTACTCTTCAGTCTTCTCTCCTTCCATACTCTGTGGGAGAACTGTCCCTCTACATCTTCCCATCCTACCTGTTCCCAAGGAACTGAGAAGTGGAGGTGCAGCTACCGTCACCAAATGACCAGACCTCAGCTCCTACTTTTACTCGAGAAGTCACTGCCTGAGAGAGAGAGGCGGCCAGAGGACAGGGATCTAAGCCCCATCGGTGGCTGGGCAGCACACAATGCATCAACGAGCCCACCTGTTGCAACACCCCCAGGTTCCCACTGACCACTGCCCCCACTTCTACAGGGTATAAATTGTTCCAACCCTCTTACTCTGTCCTGAAGAGAGGCATAAACACATGAGGCAAAAAGGGAAGAAAGGAAGGCTTGGGGCAGCAGGAGAAGACACAGCAAGGGGGCAATCTTGGGACTCTCCCTGACCAGGGCGAGTATTAACAGCTCAGGACCTTTGAAGGTGGGCATGGTACCTGGCACAGAGTAAGCTATAGATGAATGTTTGTTGACTCGACTAAGGGGAGGAAGCAGGTGAAAGTTTGGAGAATTCAAAGGAGTGACTTGTGGGTTAGACAATTGGCAGACTGGCTCTAGAACTCTACCCTGACAGTGTAACAGGGACAACCACTCACCCTACCACACACCCACACAGAGAGAAAGAATATTGTAGCTGGAGAGGATCACAGAGACCTGGTTCAAACCCCTCATTCTGTAGGTGAGGAAGGAAGGACTCCAGGGACAGACAAGCAAGAGTCTAAGATCATACAACTGGGCAGTGGCAGAAATGGCACTAGAGCCCAGGTATTGGGAAATTTGGACCAGAGATATTTCCATGTGAAAGGGACTTTCCTATGTTAGGCTACCAAAGCCTTTATTTCAAGGAAGGAAGGAAGGAAGGAAGGAAGGAAGGAAGGAAGGAAGGAAGGAAGGAAGGGAGGGAGGAGGGGAAAGAGGAAAGGGAAGGAAAGGAAAAGAAAGGGAAAAGAAAAGAAAAAAGAAAAGAGTGTACCGAACCCCAAAATATGACAGTTAGAAGCAGAGCTGCTCCGTAGAAGCAGAAGGCAATATCTTGCCTCCAGGACTCCACCTTGATGTGGACAATGATCCTCAAGATTTTATCAGAAAAAGCTCTAAGGTCCTAGAGGGCACAGTTTCAGAACCACTGTACCACACTGACTTCAACCTCTAAGGGAATAGCCCTAAAATCTCCTACTTTCCCCTCAAAAAGCCACAAAGGAACTGTCACTTATATAAACTCTTCTTGAACAGAGTTGCCTTTTCACTCATACTAACTTGAGACTGTCATAAGCCTGGCGTAACAGAGGTCCTACCATCGGTAAATACGCATGCGAGAGACACAGTCCTTGAATTTACCCCCCCTTCCCCCACATGAAACAGGGCCGGTCATTATTTGTCCTAAGCCTCTCTCCAATAAATTTCAAGGGGCATCCTTGCCCCCAGGTTCTGGTGTTCTAGGATTTGGTTAAGAGCTAGACTCTGGAGTCAGACAGAACTGGATTCTTATCCTAGATCCATCACATAGGAGCTATCTAACCTATGGCGATTACTTAATCCCTCTGAACCTCAGTGTTCTCGTTTATAAAGAAGAGGTAATACGAGCACTCACAGCAAAGGCTGCTGTAAGGATTCAAAGGGTGAGGGAATGCACATAAAGCTTCTGGCACAGAGACTGGCCCACAGTAAGCATGCAATAAATGTTAACCATTACTATTATCATCATTGTTATTTCTCTGTTCACCTTATTCGCACCACGGTATTCGAGATCTCTCCCACAGTGTTGTACAGTAGTTTGATAGTATTAAGGACCCAAATTCTTCACCTCTCCCTATCATCACACCCTTTCCCATCCATTACAATGCCCAACCCTTGACACCTAGCTCAGACTAGTGAGACTTGCCATGGCCAAATGGGAGGTTAGCAAAATGACTCAAGCAGAGTCTTGAAAACCACAGAAAACCAAAAAGGTGGGAGCCTGGTGAAAGTCCCAGGGGAAGTGGTGGGCCAAGTCAGTGAATCAGCACAGTCGGTGTGTACTGTGAGCCAAGAATGTCAAACAGGCAATACGTACAGAAACCATCATGTAACATGCACAGAACCAACAAGAGCTACTAAGTACATACAGCAATAATCTCATAAGCCACATTAAAGATAGTAAGCACTGTGTGTGTAGATTTCTTCAGAGTTTACAAAACACTTTCTCATCTAACCATCATGGTGACAAATAGGGTGTCAACTTTTTCAACTTTCTTTTACATGTGAAGAAACTGAAGCTCAGAGAGAGAACATGGTTTGCCCAGGGCCACAGAACCAGTAAGTGATGTAACTGCATCTTAAATTCTGGCATTTGAACAATAAGTCCGGTGTTCCATTATGTCACGCTGATTCACATTAAATCACAGTTGCTGGGGATCTTTTATTACTTACTTCTTACATGCATTTTTTAATTTGTTAACATTTAAAAAATTTTTAAATTCCAGTATAGTTGACACACAGATTCATATTAGTTTCAGGTGTACAATATACTGATTCAACACTTCCACACATCACCCAGGGCTCATTATGATAAGCACATTCCCTAATCCCAGCGTCTAATTCACCCAACCCCCACCACCCTCCCCTCTGGTAACCATCAATTTGTTCTCTATTCTTAAGAGTCTGTTTCTTGCTTTGTCTTGCTCTTTTTTTTCCTTTGCTCATTTTGTTGTTGTTTCTTGAATTCCACATGAGTGAAATCATATGGTACTTCACTTTCTCTGACTTTTCTCGCTTAGCATTATACTCTCTAGCTCCATCCATGTCATTGCAAATGGCAAGATTTCTTTCCTTTTTATGGCTGAATAATATTCCATTGTGTGTATACATCACAGCTTCTTTATCCGTTCATCTATCGATGGATACTTGTGCTGCCGCCATAATTTGGCTATTGTAAATAATGCTGCTATAAACACAGGGGTGCATGGATCCATTTGAATTCGTGTTTTTTTTTTTTATTTGGGGCAGCATAATCAGTCTCATAATCTGGGGCTCTTTTAGATAAGGAAGGTAAATACATGAATCCTCCCTTCACGTGTCCACAGTACACTTCACTAGTCAATCACAGAACCTTTCTATTGAGCCAGATGGAACCTCCGATCCTTCTCAACCAACCAGTCTAGGCATGTACTACCCACCCATCAATACAACGGGCATGTGAAATAAAGCCTTTGAGCTCATCCTGCAGTAATTAAACACATATGGATGGTACACAATGGACCCGTCTATACCAGACTCTGCCCTCGAAGAGTGAGTTCTTATATAATGACAAACCTCTCCATCTAGGGCTGCTAATCCAGAATTTGCAATCATTCAAACGCAGTTCTATTATCCTCAAAGGGTTGAAAGTTTTAACTACATCGTTCTCTACAAAGTTCTAGGTTTTACTTAATAGTAAAAATATTTTAAAGTTTTTCAAATTAAAAAAAAATCAACAATTCTACCACCATGGCTTCAACTTCAGGGCTCTGTGAATAAATCTGGAATGTTTATGGTCTTTTGTTTATGATACATTATTACACAATCAGGACTAATACAACCTGTAATTTTGCATTAATTTTCCACTTATTAGTACCTATTTATAGCTTAGCTTTTAAAAATATGCTATGCTTGAAAGATAATAAAACTACATCTCTTTTTAAAAATACCCTATAACTCTATCTCTTTGCTAATCCAGGTTGGGCTTTTGTTATTCCAAACCAGGGAAGTCTTTTTATATGTTTCAAACATGAGTGCCTAAGACAGGGTAGCCAGAGGACACTAAGAGGTCACAATATTTATTATATTCAATACAACTCACACTCACTCATTCATTTATTCATTCAGCAAACCTCCAATAAATATCTGCTATTCACCAACCAACATGTAAAGCCCCAAAGCCCCAGAGATCCCAGCCAAAGCTTAGGGAGTGAGGGGAGACAATATGTGAGCAACAATCACAAGAGGAGTTGATGGGTACTTTAATAAAGATATGTACAAGCACTATATGAGCACAGAAGATGAGACAGTGACTGGCCAAGAGATACACGAAGGCTCTGAAAGGTGCTTCAAAGAACGAGGGGGTTTGCTAGACCAAGCCACAGGGGAAGTATATCAGCAGAGGGAAGGCATGAACAATGAAAGGGAAATATGAAAGATCAAAGACTATTTAGGAAGGAAAAAGAAGTCCTATCTGGGGGCTCCTGAGTGGCTCAGTCAGTTAAGCATCTGCCTTTGCTCGAGTCATGATCTCAGGATCCCAGGATTGAACCCTGTGTTGGGCTCCCTGCTCAGCCGGGAGTCTGCTTCTCCCTCTTCCTCTGCCCCTACCCCTACCCTCTACTAGTGCTCTCTCTGTGTCAAATAAATGATAAAAATAAAATCTTAAAAAAAAAAAAGTTCTATCTGGCTGGAATGTAGGGTGGATGGGAGGGAAGTGTGGAGGAAAACATTAAGCTAAAATGTCATGTTAGGAACAAAATTGTAAAGGTCCTGGGTATGAAGCTAAGGAGGTCTTGGGGAGCCACTGTGTTTTAAGTAGTAGGGAAACTGGTTTTGAAGCAGAGACACCAATTAGCAGATCATTGCTGTTATCCAGAGGAGATATGAGAAGGACCTGAACTTGATCCCTACACCAAGTCTTAACGCTACATGACCATTCCCCATACACCTGAACAGCCACATTGATCCCATACCTGAGGCCACATCCCACCCAAGTAGATAACACACACACACACACACACACACACACACACACACACACACACACATTTAAAAAAAAAAAAGGAGAAAGAAGCTAATAGCTCCTGTTTTAGATTCAGTGCCTTAACCTGGAAATGTCTGATTTGTGGAATTCTTGATTCTAGTCTATGTTGACATGTCCAGACCTCTCAGCCTCTGTCCACACCCTTACACAGCCCAATCTCTTTGTCTCCAAGCCTCTAAAGAGAAAGTCATCCTGGGTGCCTCAAATCCTCCCTGGGGTACAGGGTGCTCAGCCGCTCTAGGAAGAATGGACCAAAATAGAAGCTTAGTAGGTATGAACCAATCCTGAAACCTTAACATCCACTTCCAACATCATCAGGACAAAGATTAACCAGCTGTCTGAACACTTTGGGTGCTCTAAAAAGCACTTCCTGGGCATAGGAAAAAAAACAAAAACAAAAAGCTTTAAGTCTGGTGAAATTATACCCATGAAGATGGGATGGTGACGACCTTCAGAAGAAACTACAAGGATTAGTCCACCAGAACTAGCCTAAACCCACACTTCTTAAAGTATGCTTCTCAGAAAACCAGTCCCATGAGATGCTCTAAAAACAAAAACAAAAAGAAAGAAAAAATCTTCGTCATAAATATGTTTCAGAAACATTGCTATTCATACAATGTTTGATAATAGCAAAATTCATATTGGAAGCCTGGTCCACAGTGTGATGATATTAAGACACAGGGCCTCTGCGAGGTCGGTAGGACCTGAAGGAGAAGCCCTTGTGAATGGAAATAGGACCCTTATAAGGGCCAACATCGACGATCTTGCTTCTTCCTCTCTCTGCTCTCCACCATGTTTGGATACAAGAAGACGGTCATCTACAAACCAGGAAGCAGGTCCTCACCAGAAACCATATCTGCCAGCACCCTGATCTTAGACCTCCCATCCTGCAGAACCGTGAAAAATAAATGTTTGCTGTTTAAGGAACCCACTCTATGGTATATTGGGTTATAGAAGCCCAAACTGACTAGCCATCAAATGGCTTTCCCATTTTAGAGACTGGCAATGAACAACAGAATATTGAGGTTCCAGGAAGCCTTATAGAAGAAAAACCTGAACGAATCTGGTCAAGCCTCCTTCTTTTGCAGATGAGGCAAACTGAGGCTTGAGTCATTTCCATTATAGCTCTGCACTGTTAGCTACTGTTCCCTAGACTGCAAGTGAAGGTAAGTGGTCATCTGGCAAGAACTATATCTCAGTCTCTGTGAATGCCCAGAGCCTGGGCACCTGCATGACAGTTGCGATCCCTGAATATTTGTCGACTCTGTGACCAAAAGAAAGTGTGGAGTTCTTTTAAGTGGAGATAGATATACAAGCTTTTAAGTTTCTTATCACTCATCCATTCATCCACTCAAAAACATTTATCGTGCACATATTATCTTCTGTATGAGCTGTCAGCAGTGGGGATAGAGCTAAGAATAAAACAGCCACAGCCTTTACCTTCAGAGAGCTTACAGCTTAGTAGGGGAGGGAAGGTCAAGAACACTCAAAATTATTAAGAGGCTCTCCAGAGAGAGAAAGTATAGGTTTGAGGTGCTCCACCCCCATCCATCTTTCTCCTGGAGTCTCTCTTTCCAAGGATGGATGTGATTGCTATTACTGGATCTCCATTAAAATAGTTTCCTTCCCACACCCACCCTCTTGCTTCTTTATTTGTAGTACAAAAAAAAAAAAAAAAGTTCCCAACACCCTGTCAGAGTAAAAGCAATTGTGAAATCCCAAGTATAGTATGGAGCTGTGACCGCCTCTCCCTAGAAACATCTCCTCCCCGGGAAGCATCTGCCCTCCGCAGTTAGTCAGAAAGATCCAGCACGCAGAGCCCCATTCAAGGCAATGTGGGGGCTGGTCTTTACAACACCTTCCCAAAATAATAAGTCTCCCAGCGAGTTTACCTTGGGTCAGCCCAAGCTCTTCTAGCAGCCGTGTGTGTGTGTGTGTGTGTGTGTGTGTGTGTGTGTGTGTTCTGCCACTTTTATTCCTAAGTCTAGGACTGTTCAGGCAAGTGCTTTCTGACTCCAGGTAGCCAGATGCCTCCTGATGCCTCTTTTGAACCCTTCCCTCTGTGGTCTCTGGAATACAAAATCTTGTATCTTCTCTAATCAAATGATTTCTTTGCCAAACATTCTCAGTTGGGGCCACTTGTATCTCAGGATGGGAGCAAAGCAGACAGTATCTTTTCCTCCTATTTTTTGCCATTCAAGGGTCCCATGGCATCTGAGACCCATCTTCTCTCCATTCTCTGTGTTTATCTACCACTTGTGATCAATTAGGTTATTGTGTAAAAAGATTCACTCACCATCCCGACTATCTCCATAGTTGGAGTACTTACCCACCCCTTGACTTGGGCCAAAGAAATGTTAGCAGACATGACATGACTAAAGGTTTGGAAAATACTTGCTCCTCTGCACCTCTGCTCTCATAATGAAAACAGCCTGGGCTAGCCTGCCAGTCCCAAGAGGTGAACGATGAGAGCCATTCCAGCCAGCCACCCCAAGCATGACCAACCTAGATCAGCCAAATCCCATCCAACCTGCAGATGCAAGATCAATGAATTACCCAGATGAGTCTGGCCTAAATCAACCATCTCCTGGTACAGAAACTGAATCAGTGCTTACCACTGCATGCCACCAATAGTTTTTGTGGTTGTTTGTCTTACAGCAATAACTGACCAATACATCACCCCAAGATTACTCTGTCACATTCACTGATATGTTTAACTCCTAGCTAACAGTCCCCTTCCACACCTTGACTCCAACCACTGTGTTTAATGTCCATGTGTACAGTTGCTCTAGTTTCACAGCGCCACGGTTTCTTCTGCTTTAGTAACCTTCCCATCATCCTCACTCCCTTCATACCCACCTGGACTTTGACCTCACTCAGAACTACTTCTCCACTAGTTATCTCAGGAAAACCTTATTTCTATTTTCCATCTCTTCCTAATTATCTTCTTTAACCTTATAAAGACATAGCACTTCCAACTCTTCACTCTCTCCATATATCACCCCTTCCTCACCCCCTTAATTCCTGACCTAGACGGGGCTTCATGGCCAACCATTCCCTCACACTGCAGACTCCCAACACCCCCACCCTGACAGTCCTCCACCATGGAGGACATCGAAGCATCCACTCCCTTGCTCCTGAGTAACCGATCAATACCAGAAACCAACAGCCCACCATGCCAGTGAGTGCAACTATAATTCTGTCCCTCTTGATCTTGATGGCTCAATAACCCTTAAACTTTTTCTCAATCTGCTCTCTTCTTCAGTTCTTCCAAACCCTTTTCCCCCTTCTTCACTCAGTAGATGCTGTAGGACCTTCCGTTTTACTGGGGAAAGTAGGCTTGTGGATGTACAGGCCTACATGTCTCTCCCCTTCGGGTCCTCATTTTCTCCCAACTGCTTGCCCCACTCTTCCCTTCTTTCCTTCTAGACTGACTCCCCCATTCTCTATCTCCAAGCTCTCACCTCCCAGGACCTTGTTCTATCACTACCTTTCCTGAACTTTCCTCCATACCCCCTCTACTCACCCCTTTCCCACATGACCCTCTAAGCCACAGGCTTGGAACCTTAAAATGAAACAAAACCTTTCTTCTTCCTTCTCCTCTGGGATATTCTGCAATTCTTCTTTCCATCAAGACATATAATCCCCACTTCTCCCTTTTTATCCTCATCTTCTGTATCTGGCTTTTGTCCCCAACACATCCTCGACTCACGGAGCTCTCCCAAGGTTACCAGTGGCTTTGGAAATACCCAGACCAGAGCCTCTTCTCAAATCCCACCCTCTAAGACCTGTCTGTTTGTTGCTTTTGGCCCTGTTAACCCCTTCTGTGAATCTCCTGCCTCCTTGAAAATCACTCTGCCTGTGAAAGTAACTCTTAGTTGCCTTCTCCACACCTCATCCTTTGGATGTCAGTGTCCCCAGGAGCTCTGTCCCCAAATCCCTTCACCACCTACCCACTCCTGGTCCTTGATGTCCCCCAGGCAACTCAGACATACCTTGACGAAAACCTATTTATTACTTTCCTTGTCCACACCCTCCCTTCACTATTCCTTCTGATTTGCTATCTTTCCTAATATCATCATCCATTCGGTAGGCCCAACTAGCAACCGGGCATTATCCATTATCCTCACCTCTCTCTCACTACCCCACATCCAATCAATCTTCATGTGTCCCTACATCATCTCAACACCCCCTATTTCCCTCTCTCTCTTCTTTCTACATCCCTCTCCCCTCCTTCCCGTCCCTCCCCAATCAGTTCAAGCACATATCTTTCATTTGGATTATTTCAAATGATCTTTGTACTTGCAACTTCTTCCTACCTCCTACCCTCCTTATACACTGCTTCCAAGACAGAATTAACTTTCTAAAATTCACATTTAAACATATCACTTGCATGCTTCTAAAGAAACTCCAAAGGCTTCCTTGTTGGTTGCCAATAGGAAAGAGTCCAATCTCCTTAGATTCAGACTCCAGGATCAACTAACATTTTTGAAAGCTTACTGGATACCAAGCACTGTTTTCATTTTATCCCTGCAGAAATCCAGTGATGTATTATTACCTGCACTTTAGGGATGGGGAAATTGAGACTTCAAGGCTAAGTAACTTGTCTAAGGTCACACGGCTAGGAAGCAGCTAAGATCAAACTCAAGCCTTCCCATTTGGATTGCCTTCCACTGTGTCCTGTAGTGGTAAGTCTTTGAGATTAATAATTTGGACTTTGGCTACATGATGACCTATATTTATCTGATGAAGTTTCTCGAAAGTGGCCTCCTTTTTCTATATTTGTCACCCTATTCAATTTCTGCTGGAAACCTAATCTGAGTGGACCTCACTTTAATCCTGGATTTTGTGGTCCTACCAACCTTTAATTATTGTACTGTTAAAAATCCTCAGGCAAACACCAAAACATTCTCAGCATCAGACATCACATAAAATTTCCAGTAATTTCCACCATCCTCTGGAAACAGTCACCTTTTCAACCTCCTATACTCCCAGGAAGGTCTTCATTCTCCCACCAACTGGTAGAACCTTTGTCTATAGCAGACTTTCTTTTGCAAGCCACTGTGAAACTCAGGGGGACTATTCAGCTAGAGTTCAAGGGACCCTCGTGGCTTTACCACCTCTACTCAGAGCTGTGGGAGGCGGTGGAACAAGGCTGGAAGGGGTAGTGTCGGTACAGGAGTCGGCACTAGCTCTGTGAGCTTTACCAAGTTGCCCTCAGTTTGCTCATCTGGGAAACAAGAACAAAAACCACCACCAAGCACAGGCACATCTGGAGGACAAAATGAGATTCTGTATATGAAAAACACTTACAAACGCAAATTATTACTAGCCCAAAGCAGTCTATTCACACCTGGGCCAAAGAAAAGACAATTAGCCCCAGAAAAGACAATTAACGTGATACTTTAAGCGGGGTAAAAAATCTCTTTTGACTATAATTACTTTTATACTTGCTTGGGAAATCTCTATCCAGTCTCAAGAGGGTTAAAAATGAGGAAGGGAGACACATCCATGCTGAAAACGCTAGCAAAAATAAAACCAATTAAAGTTTTTACATCATGCTCTCTAAAAATTTTAATCAAACTTGCTCCTCTTTTTTCTCTTTCACTGGTCATCTTGGCAGAAAATTCCCCACGTTAGCCTTACATAGGAGCCGTTATCAGTAACCATGCTGAGCTTTTATTATCTGGAGTAGCTGCTGGAGGGTTGCTTTTGTGGAAAAGGAAGTAGTAAACTGGGAGGAGGAGCCCAATATCAGAACACAGAAAACCGGGGATGTACTGTATGGTGACTAACATAATATAATAAAAAATCATTATAAAAAAAAAAATAATAAAAAAAAAAAAAAAAAAAAAGAACACAGAAGGAGGTGGGAGGCCCCAGGAGCTCTGACCCAGGTACAGGAGCCTTGGAGTGGCAGCAAGAGCAGGAAACAGGCATGCACCACAGGAAAGAGTGTGTGGAAAGGGCATGTCAACCCTGTAACCTTGCAGCATTTTAGTCAGTGTCCCTTATGCGCCGGGTGGAAATCACTTCAAAGGCTTCCTTGTCCCAAGCCTTGTCAGCAAAGGCTATAGTTGGGTATTTCTTCTCTTCATAAAGACCTCCCAAAAGCAATCTGCTTTTGTGGCCTTCTCCTTTTCCAGCATTTAACCACCCTCAGTGCCAGAAAGTTCTTTCTGGGATGTGAAGAATTTCTCAAGCTAGAGGCCAGTCTTCTCTTGCACTGTGTTTGGGAGTCTGTCCAATGATAGCCTCCTTCCCATTCATGAAGGTTTACAAGGCTTCCTACTTAAAGGAGCTTTTAGACATCAGTCACTACTGCTCCTTCCTTTCACTGATGAAGGGACCCAGGCCCAGGGAGGCTAAGCGATGCCCCAACCATATGTCATGTTTCCTCTTTTCTTCATAGAGCTGATGCTCCAAAAATTTAACTTTTTCAGTTCCTTGGAAGAAATTCATTAAAAAAAAAATATCCTAACCACAGGAGAAGAGGAGGCTGGAATGGCACACAATTAGCAACAGGGCGTGATGCTATCCCCAGCCACTCCTGTCACCAGTGGCTTTGGGCTTCTTTTATCAAACAGTAATAAAACATAATACAGTAACAACATTTGTAAAACACTTAAGAGTTTATGAAAAGCACTCCTTCACATATTATCTCATTTAATCTTCAAAGTTTCCATTTAAAATTGTGCCCACTTTGCAGATGAGGAAACACCCAAATAGGATAATGACATATGTACTTAAGGTCAGATCAACAGTGAGGACAGGGCCCACCCAGAAGCCGGGCCCCTGCCACTAAATCACATGCTATGTGACCATACACAGCCTCCCTTGGCAATGACAGCACTGGAGTCAGAGTTAAAAGACTAAGGTATGAGTCCAAGCCCTGGCACACACTAGCTGTGTGAACACAGGGAAGTCATCTTGCCTCCCCAGGCTCAGTCTGTTCTAACATGAGACAAGAAGGTTGGGCAAACAAGGACCTCAAAAGCGACTCCCAGCCCTGGAGAGCTTGCCTCACCCTGCCTTATATTTTGTTTCAATGCATACTTTATTTTTACTTATTGGATACCCAAGTACTCTTGTCGTCTCATCTTCCATAGATTATTTACTAAAACAAAACATTTGATTGAGTATGTTCAGCATTCTAGGCATGGAGGGATAAGGAACAGCAAAGATAGATATGGTCCTGCCCTTGTGAAGCTTCTAGTCTAGTGGGAAAAACAGGCATTGAATAAACAGCCACAGAAGATATACAACTGTGCCTACAACAAATGCCACCAACGGAAAAAAACATGGTACCGGGAGAGTTGCTATATGGGGACTTTGGTCCTCCCTGAGGAAGGGATCCTTGGCTGTTGTAGGAAGAAGAGAAAAGAGGGAGGCAAGAGCAACCCAGACAAAGGAAGCATCATAGACAAAGGTTCTGTGGTGCGAATATAAAGGCCGAGACAAGAGAATGAACAATCAGTGGGGCTGGAACAGGGACAGGGAGGAGGATATGGTATGTAAACAAGATGGAAGAGTGGGCACGACCCCTGGACCAGGTGAAAAAGGATAAAAGGTATGGCTTTATCCTAAGAGCAGTTGAAAACTATTGGAAGGGTTTAGGAAGCAAGGGGATGACCAGCCATATCAGGGTCACTTCAGTAATGAACAGGGATCTTTACCATAAGCCTGCCTTCACAAGCTCCGATGACATGCTCAAACAAGCTGAGTGAAATCCCACCACTTGGACACTGAGCTCCTGAGAAACAAGCAGACAACAGTTCACTAGGGCTATCCCCTTGGTCTAGAAAAAGATGCCTGACTCTCCCCCTCACCTTCTTGTTTCAGCAAATGCTTCATTCCTAATGTGGGGTGGCCCACTTCACCATGTGAAGTGGTAGTCAGGGAGGTACACCACTCAGATCTCCTTCAAGAGGACTTGCTACAGGGAACAGAGTTGACAGAGCTCCAGTTACAACTCCTTTGGATCCATCACCGCACTCCCAATGAGGCCACACTCTCCCTAGCACTGCTCCTCACTAAGGACTGAGCATGTAGGAGCATGGTGAACTCTGTTTCTACAGTGGGGCACTCCTCTAACAAGCAACATTTGCTTGGGTACTTTCCATCAGAATGGCTGAGACTCTCAGAGCTGTGTTGCAGTGAGTTTCTTCATCCCCAGTCCTTCCTGCCTCACTCCCTGCACAGGTATTCGATCTGCACCAAGGTCTGAACACTCTCCCTGACTACTCTTGCTCCCTCCTCCTTTATCCTTCATGAGCATTTCTCCCAATAAAATTCCTGCATGTCTAATCCTTGCTTGACACCTGCCTCTTGGAACACCCTATCTACTATACTTGCCCTGCTTCTGTTCTCTTCCTCCCAACTCGGATTAGTACTCCTAAGAAGACTAAGAAGATCCCTACTACCCTGGTCTTACTTTCACAGGGGCTCTCTGGGACTCAGGCAGCACACTGTGATTTCTTATAGCACCTTGCCCAACATCCAGGCTTCCAGCCATCCTAAAATGTCAAGAACCATTTGTTTCCAGGGAAAGCAGCAGATGAGCTTTGCCAAAGCTGTGGTTCCTCAAAGTCAGTCAAACCAAGGTGTTCCTTAGAGCAGTTTTTCAAACCATACCTATGAAACCCAAGCACTTACAGATGTTCTATGTGGATCAAACAAAGGGGAGGCAGGTCTTCAGGGCCTCCAGCCCCACTATAAGAAGAACTGCTCCACTTTTATCTTTTCTGTTTTGTCTAGTTCTGCTGCCAAAAGTAAAAATATATGTAATTTAAAAACAACTACCAGGGACATTCTCTTTCTGGTAATGGCAGGTTATTACCATTGAAAACAATGAAAAATCTGGATAAAATATGCAGTGGATCTTCTGTAAATCATCAAAACGCTGATCAGATAGTAAGGAAATACTGATTCAACAGTGAAAGGAATCAGGAACCCAGGGAAGTATGGACATCACTTTTGCCCTAAAGGCATTTTCTGAATCTGGCAAATCTGAACTTAATTTTGACAGTCTGCCAGAGTTAGAGACAGAGATCAATGCACAGAACCTGCATAAGATGGAGAGACCAAAAGAGCTTTCTCACAATGAGCTGGGACTCTCCGGGTCAGAAAGAACCAGAAATTGACTCATCCTAAAGAGCACCTGTGGAGTGTGTTTAAATTGCCTACATTGTTGAGGGAACCTCAAGCTTTTAATGGTTGGGGGGAGGGGTCTCCTAGATTTATAGTGCCTTTGAGTAGCTGCCAGAAAAAAATAAAATTTCTCTCTGTAAGAAGGCATCTTCTTCATCTCAGCTCTGAATTTATAATTATGAATAACTTTCATGTATCATGACCAACACACAATCAAAGATAACCGGGCAGACTATTAAAGCACAAGTGAGAACCTGTGGAATCAACACGTAGGCGTGAGCTTCTCTTTCCCTCAGTTCTGAGACCCTGTTGTGACTAGACAAGAGTAACTTAGTTCTGCGAGCACCACCATCCTGGAATCTGACCAGCCCTATCTGTAATCTCCCTCCTAACAAAGCAGGAGTCTCGGGGCGCCTGGGTGGCACAGCGGTTAAGCGTCTGCCTTCGGCTCAGGGCGTGATCCCGGCGTTCTGGGATCGAGCCCCACGTCAGGCTCCTCTGCTATGAGCCTGCTTCTTCCTCTCCCACTCCCCCTGCTTGTGTTCCCTCTCTCGCTGGCTGTCTCTATCTCTGTCTAATAAATAAAAATAAAATCTTTAAAGAAAAAAAAAAAAAAGCAGGAGTCTCTACTCTCTGACCAAAAAGAATACACCCTAAAGGACACCTACAGAACCTGAGCATATGACCCCGGAGTCAGCCATGTGCTTTCACCACATGAAGAAAGTTCCACAGGTCTGTCCCCGTGGGAAGGTGGAACCATTTACACCATCAGGACAACAGTGCTTCCCCTTGAGGCCACGACCACCACATTATAGCTCTCCGTTTCCACTTTCTTCCCCCTCCTCAACAGTTCTGACCCTGCCTGCCTTCCCTCCGATCAAGACTGCTCTCCTAATTAAAATAAACAAATGTCAGGAAGCAATTACTGCAGAGAGGGAGGCAGATGGTAGAATAGTGGCACTCCGGTACTGCATTAAGCAGTAACTTGCTATCTCTTCAAAGTTTCTGCACTTTAATTAAGCATCGTTATAGACAGGTTCAATGAGCTTTGGAGTGGGGTTTATCAAATTAACTTCTCGCAGGGCTGATACTGTGTGATTGTAAAAGGTGTTCCTGATGCAAACTCAGCTGCCTGAGAGGGCCCGGGGGGGGGAGCAAAGGGCAAGAGGGCCCAACCTTACCCCTCTGCAGGCCAAAAGATGGGCCAAAACTCCACCCACAGGGGCAGGGATGGTGAAATCGATAGGGACAGCCTAAATCACAACGCTGAGGTCGTGAAGCCAGACACGCCCCAAGCTGAGCACCAGCTTTTCTCCTTGTGCGTGTGCCACACACTCAGGATTCTGGCCCAAAGGGGACAGCCCAGAATCTGGGAGGCAGTAGAACACAGAGGTTAAATCAAACAGACTTGGGTTTCGCTTCTTCCTGGGATCCAAATAACACTGGGCAAGTTACTTTACTTTCCTGCGCCTCAAGGTTTTTTCCTCCATTTGCAAAGTGAAAGCAAACATAGCTAACAACTGTTAAATACTTACTGTGTGCCAGGCACTACTCTAAGCCGCCTGTGTGTCTGCTTTGCCTCGTTTACTCCTCCTCTCGAAAATCCTATGAGGTAGGTATGATTATTACCCCATTTAACAGATGAGAGGCCTGAGGCACAGGGAAGATAAACTTGCCTAAATCCATGCAGCTGGTAGGTGGAAGAGCCAGATTTCCAACCAGACAGCCTGGATCCAGAGCTCGTGGTCACTTGTAGTCACGAAAACCACAAAACAAAATAAGAAACCCTTTTCTCCAACTCAGCAAGAAAATCAAACAAGCCACTGCCACATGCAACATGGATAAATCTTAAAAATGTTACATCGAGCAAAATAAAACATGAGTCTGAGTCCAATTTTATGAAATTCTAGAAAAAACAAAGCCAAAAAATAATGACAAAAACAACATCAGTGGTTGCCTATGGCCAAGGGTGGGGACAGGGATTTAATGCAAGAGGTACAAAAAACTTCCTGAGTTGACAAGAATGTTCTAGATCTTGATTGTGGTGTTTGGTTACACAGGTATATCTGCCAATACTCCTTGAACCGTATATTTAAAACAGATGCCATTTATTGTACATAACTTACACCTCTAACAAAAATGTTTTAAACCTATGTACTGAATGAATACAAATATATGAATGGCAGTTATCCTTGTTTGGTGGGATTCATTCATTCAACAAATATTTATTAGGTACTTACTATGTGTCAGGATTGTTCTGGGTGCCAGTGACAAAGCAGTGTAAACAGATTAAGGAACTTGCCTCTGTGGGTTGTAAATTCTATTGGAGAGAGATAGATAATAACCAAATACAAAAGTATAACAAATAGTATGCTCAATGGCGATAAGTACTCTGGAAGAAAATAAAGCAGGGCACGAGGAATTAGGAGAGCTGGAAGGAAAGGGTGGCAATTTAGGACAAGGGGCTCAGGGAAGGCCCCCTTCTCAGTGAGGCATATGAGCAGAGATAGGAAAGAGGGTGAGGCAATCAAGCCACCATGACAGAAGGCCTGTCCAGCCCCTGTATTCTCCCGCAGGATCCTTTACCCTAAAGCTTTCTCCCAAGTACACAGGCATCCTGGCTGCCGCCTCATTTACCTCCGTCTTCCCAGGCTCTCCCTGCCTGTCCTTCTACAGCTGGCATTGTCCTGCCTACCAAGGTCTCCAGCCCTCTTCTCCCTCCCCCTCCTCATGCCCCTCCCCTCACATAGACATACCTCCCAACAAGCCTTCACACCTTGCTTCACACCACCTGCTCAGTTTAGAATATCTTGCCATCTTCCCAGGGCAAACTTACCTCCCTCAGACGAGTTCTATCAAGAAAACAAAACCAACATCCTAGGGGTAAGATCTGAGAGGTCTGCGTAACCAAGACACCAACTTTGCCCCAAGTGAGATGGCCAGTGTCCAGGTCCAGGGCTTCAGGTAACCATCAGTAGTAGGGATCATCTACTAGGGGAGATACTAGGATTGTAAGCCTGAGTATACACAGCCCCAGTCTTCATGGAGACACATATCTGAACTATAAATTAAATAGCATATGACGCCTGTATTAATGGAAATACATCATTAACAGTATAGTACTTGCTGAGTATTGTTAATATATTAACATAAGTACTTACTATTATTGTTATCGTTAATGTGTTAAGTACTTGCTACAGTACTTGCTACTGAGATTACCTACCCTTAGTATGCACAGTACCACATAATCCTCACAATAACCCTATGAGGTAAGTAACCTATTCCCATTTTACAGATGAGGGTCAGAGAAGTTAACTAATGTGCCCAAGGTCAGATAGCTTGTAAGTGACTGAATCAGAATTGGAATTATGTCTATCTTACTTCAGAGCCTTCAGACTAACCACTATGATAAAATATGCCCAGGCATGAAAGTAGCTCAGGGGAAGAAGTGTTATTTCTGTCCAGTGTTGTGGGGACAGCTTCAGATAGGAGGCATTTTAATTCTTCAGATTCTGAAAGATTAATAATTTATCTGAAGGTTCATAAGGAGGAGAGATTGAAAGGGAAAGAGAAGACTCCAAGGATAAAGGAAACACAAGGTAAGATACAATGGTGCAAAAGATGACAAACTGTTGAGTATTGCTGGAGGTATAGTGCCAAGGGCAGGAGGATTGAGAACTTGAACTTAGAGAGGTCGACAGAGGCCCAGTTTTGAGAGGCCTCTATGTCAGGCTAAGGAGTTATGTATTTATTGTATTTAACCATTATATAGTATTTCCTACATGCTAAGCACTGTTTTAAGCATTTCACAAATATTAACTCACTCAACACTTATAAGAACCCTATGACGTATTATTATTATCTCCCATTTATAGATAAGGAAATTGAGGAATGGAAAGTTGCATAATCTGCCCAAGATAACTGGAAAATGGAATTTAAACACAATCTAATTCAAGTCTAGCTCTTAGCCACTACCTATGGCACAGTGAAGAGACTTTACATGTAAGGGAGTATTTTACATGAGGAATGGTGTGATTACGTTTGTTTCCTTAGGATGTCTCCTACAGCATGTGGGAGAGGAAGAGACAGTGGAGGAAGAAAAGAATTGATGGTAGGAAGACCACCCAAGAAAGTGTCAGAGTGTTGTAGTTGAAAGCTGATGAGGGCCCAATGACAAGAAAAACACAGAAGAGCAAACAGAGACCACAGCTATTTAAAAGGTAGAACCAAAGGGGTGTGATGACTCATGTGGTAGGAAGAGAGAGAGATTGAAGCTGGCTCCCAGCTTTCCAGCTCAGATTCTTAAGTAGACAGGGGTGCTGCCCACTCAGATGTGCAGGAAGAGATGAAAAGCAGACAGTCGTGTAGAGCTTGACTCTCAACTTGCTATTGATTCTCAAGGGCAAGAACCAGTAGGCAGTTGCGTAGGTAGGTCTGAAGCCAACACTCCTGGTTTTATAGCTATTGATTCTGATGTGCCTGTGTGAGGAGAGGACCAGGATGTGGATGATCTCAGGTGTATGAGGGAATTCGAACCCAGAGGTACCAACTGCGGAGTCACCCACCCTTGAATAACAAAGAAAACCATACGAGTAGATATGATCACACATAAAGAGGATGTAGAGTACAAGAGAGGGAAGAGGATAAGTGGCAGGTCTCTAAAGAACTCAGACATTTAACGTCACATAGAAGAAATGAATAAAAAAGAAGGGGTGGGTCTTTATACCCTTTAAAAAACAAACACCGTTGTAAATCCATGGCTGAGTAAGATTTTTTTTTTAAAGTCCGACATGGTGACATGAGAAAAGAATCCAGAAGACTAACTCATTGTGTGACCTTTCACAGGTGGTTTTATATCCCACTGAGCCACAATGCGGACTTAATGACCTTCAATCTCCCTACCAGTATGGATCTGTGAAACAGTTCAACAGCAGGACCATAAGGTGACCCCCCAAATGGGGTCTATTTAACCAACCTTGGGATATTCAGGAAGGTAACTCCATGGAAGGAGTGTGGGCCAATCAACTAAAGAGGCCAGCATCAGGGAATGGAAGCAATCCCATCTCGGTTGTCCACCCACTGCTGTGCTTGTCTCTTAGCTAGTCTGGGCCTTTGATCCTGTCTACTTACACAGAGAGAATCATTCTTCACAGGAGACAATATCAGGTTCTTTAACCACCCTAGCAGACTAGAGAAGGGAAACAATGGTGTTTCTGGGATATGAGTGACCAAGCCAGAGAGAATGAAAACCACCTGAGTGGCTATATTCTAAGAACACGCAAACACCATTTCATAGGATACTAAAGCCGAACACTGCACATTGAGAGGAACTCCCCTCCCGTACTTCACAGGAATTGTGTAAGGATCTGTGAAAAGTAGCCATGAAAGTTCTTTGGAAGAACAGTGCCACTGTATTAGAGAAACTCCTCCATGGTATCAGGAGACAAAAACGAATCTCTTTTGGGTAGTTTGCAAAATACAAAGAAAGAGTGTCTCCACTCCTGTGTCCCATGGACACTTCAAACACAATATGTCCCAAACTGGACCTATCAGCATCCTACCAGCCCCCAAATCTGTTATCTGCCTTGTTTCTCAGTCTCAACAAAGGGCACCCCAACCTCCCAGTTACTCAGTATGAACTCTCCCTGCCACCTCCCCACCCCTCTCTATCCTCACGGCCCCTGTAGTGGGTTAGCTCCACCATCATCTCTTACCTGAATTACTAAAACAGACTCTAACTGGTCTATCTGCAGCAAGACTTGGTCCCCCTCTAACCCACTCTGATGCTGGAACCAAAGTGGTCTTTGAGGCAGGTGACATAACCCTTTCCTTAAAACTCTTTAACAACTCCCTGTTGTTCTCAACACGAAGTCCACACTCTGACTTGGCAGGTAAGGCCCTTCGTCATTTGCCTCCTACCCGATCAGTTTCATCCCTCTCCTCACCTGCCTGTCCACCAGCAATTGGTGTCTCCAATGCACTGTGCTGTCCCTCCACCTCTCCACCTCTACCTGGAATACTCTTCGTTACCCTCTTGGCCTGCCCAAGTCATAGTCATTTTTTAGGTCTTTCACCTCACTTTTTCTCAGGAAGATTCCATGATTCACACCAAGCTAATCTGGATGCCCTTCCTCTAGAGCTCATAGCGCTCTATACTCCATTAGATTGGACTTTTACTTTGCAATAATCTATTTACCATTTATCCCCTTCAATTGATTACAAGCTCAAGGGTTTAATGTTTTACCACGATATTTCCAACACCTAGCAGAACACATGATAAGCATAATAAAAGCTTAACAAATAAGAATGATGATTGTGTAATACACCCAGTAGTTGACATAGAAACATGGAGTTCTAACGTGGCGGGATACAAAATCAATGCTCAGAAATCAGTTGCATTTCTATACACGAATAACGAGACCGAAAAAAGAGAAATTAGGGAATCCATCCCATTTACAATAGCACCAAAAACCATACGTTACCTTGGAATTAACTTAACCAGAGACGTAAAGGACCTATATTCTAGAAACTATAAATCACTCTTAAAAGACATTGAGGAAGACATAAAAAGATGGAAAGATATTCCATGCTCATGGATCAGAAGAATTAACATAGTTAAAATACAGACACATAGACCAATGGAACAGAATAGAGAGCCCAGAAATGGACCCTCGGCTCTTTGGGCAACTAATATTTGATAAAGCAGGAAAAAACATCCGGTGGGAAAAAAACAGTCTCTTCAATAAATGGTGCTGGGAAAATTGGACAGCTACATGCAAAAGAATGAAACTTGACCACTATCTCACACCATACACAAAAATAAACTCCAAATGGATGAAAGACCTCGATGTGAGACAGGAATCCATCAAAATTCTAGAGGAGAACATAGGCAGCAACCTCTACGACATCGGCCAAAGCAACCTTTTTCATGATACATCCCCAAAGGCAAGAGAAACAAAAGATAAAATGAATTTATGGGACTTCATCAAGATTAAAAGTTTCTGCACAGCCAAGGAAACAGTCAGAAAAACTAAGAGGCAGCCCACGGAATGGGAGAATATATTTGCAAATGACACTACAGATAAAGGACTGGTATCCAAGATCTACAAAGAACTTCTCAAACTCAATACACGAGAAACAAACAAATCAAAAAATGGGCAGAAGATATGAACAGACACTTTTCCAATGAAGACATACAAATGGCTAACAGACACATGAAAAAATGTTCAAAATCATTAGCCATCAAGGAAATTCAAATCAAAACTTCACTGAGATACCACCTTACGCCAGTTAGAATGGCAAAAATAGACAAGGTAAGAAACAACAATTGTTGGAGAGGATGTGGAGAAAGGGGATCCCTCCTACATTGTTGGTGGGAATGCAAGTTGGTACAGCCACTCTGGAAAACAGTGTGGAGGTCCCTTAAAAAGTTAAAAATTGAGCTACCCTATGATCCACTACTACTTTGCACTACTGGGTGTTTACCCCAAAGATACAGACGTAGTGAAGAGAAGGGCCATATGCACCCCAATGTTCATAGCAGCAATGTCCACAATAGCTAAATCGTGGAAGGAGCCGAGATGCCCTGCAACAGATGACTGGATTAAGAAGTTGTGGTCCATATATACAATGGAATATTACTCAGCAATCAGAAAGAATGAGTTCTCAACATTTGCTACAACATGGACGGCACTGGAGGAGATAATGCTTAGTGAAATAAGTCAAGCAGAGAAAGACAACTATCATATGATTTCTCTCATCTATGGAACATAAGAACTAGAATGATCAGTAGGGGAAGAAAGGGATAAAGAAAGGGGGGGTAATCAGAAGGGGGAATGAAACATGAGAGACTATGGACTATGAGAAACAAACTGAGGGCTACAGAGGGGAGGGGGGTGGGGGAATGGGATAGACCGGTGATGGGTAGTAAGGAGGGCACATATTGCATGGTGCACTGGGTGTTATACACAACTAATGAATCATCGAGCCTTACATCGAAAACCGGGGATGTACTGTATGGTGACTAACATAATATAATAAAAAATCATTAAAAAAAAAAAAAAAGAAAGAAACATGGAGTTCTAGAAGCAGACTTGAGATGGCCCTTGGTGGTCATCTGGAACAACCTCCCACCCAGTACAGAATACTCCGACAAACTTCTGGACACTCTGCTGGACACTTTCCATTAGTCCACTGACCACGGTTGGGAGGCTCTGGTTTTTTCCTTTCACTAAGCCACTTCATCAGCCACAGCTCTGTTCTCAGGAGTCATACAGAACAAGTTCACTCGTTGTTCCTTATGACAGCCCCTTACATATTTGAAGGCAGCTGTCCTGCCCTGCTCATTCCCTCAATTACCTTCTCTTCTAGTATACACTGCACTTGTTTTAAGAGCTCCTCCCTGGACAGGAATTCCAGTCCTCTCCTCCCATAATGACTGCCTCCTCTGAACAGATCCTTAGACTAAAGAGTGATGCCCAAAGAGAACTCAGTATCTTCCTCCTCAGAGCACTGGTAGCCAAAGGCAAACAAGGCAACACAGCATGGGGCTATAAGTCATAGAAGTAAATGAAATCTCTAGTTCTCAGAGTTCTCATTCACCTAAGATGAAACACGTAACAGGAGAAAAATCCATGTCATCAAGTACCAACAACTCAGAAAATAAGGGCATCTCCACATGGAAACTTGAGTCTGGGGAAAATAAATCCATTCTACTGTTGACTCATCTCTCTGCCAGCTGTCCTACTTCATCTTCCTTTATTACGAAGTATAATATTTCCTTTTCCTCTGAATATCATTTAATAACTCATGTTATGAGAAAAGACCAACACTGACCTTTCTTCCCACCAATCATACTACCCAGAACTGAATGATTCCCTTCCATCCAAACTCTAACCAAGCAGTTTCAAGGACTTCCAAACCATCCAAGTATGCTGTGAATCAGCTCAGCCAGTGAGACATACCCAACACATGATATATTACACCATTCCAGTGGGACACTGTGATGGGGCAAAAAAAAGACTTTGGCTTGGACAAGTGACTTAATCCCTCTAGACCTCCATTTCCTTATTAGTAAGTGACTAGACTGGCATAGGATTGTGTTCCAAGTATATTGGAATATTTGTCATTATCAGAAATACATAAACACAACCAAGTCAATCCCACCAGCTGACATTTAGACAGCCATCCTTTGTCATTCCCTGCCTTTCAGTTTCCAAACAACCCCACTGGTCCTGAATTCCACTGGTGCCTTGGATGGCATATCTGACATATTCTGTTGTCCAGGGCAGTGGGCACCATAAATAGGCTCCTTCCCCCACCATCTTGTGACCCCCAAGTCAACCCAAAGGACAGAAAAGCAGATAGACGCTATTCCCGATCTCCTTGTTTTGATGATTCTCATTAAAGCCCTGGCTGTAAAATGGTCCTGCAAACTTCCAAAGAGCTCCACTAACCTCAAAGAATGTAAAGACTTGATAACCTACAAAGTCCTTGGGAGAATCTAAGTGACCCAAATCCAATTACTCAGAGCTCTTTATTTCTATGCATAATATTTCAGAGTTCACTTGCTAACATCTGCTTTGTGTATGATTATAATACTAATACATGTACTTGTTAAAAATTTTTGAAAACACAAGGGAAAAAGTATAATTATAGCATTCAGAAATGATTAACATTAACCTTTATAGCCTTTTTTCTATGCACGTATTATTTAATTGAGATCATTATGTACATATTATTTTATAGCCCGATTTTCCCTATGCCATTAAATTATTTTAATGATTGCATAGTATTCCATTATTACCATTAATTTAACTGATTTCTCATTGTAAGCACTTAGGTTATTTCAACCTTTTTGCTCTTATAAATAAAACTGTGACAAATATCCTGTAAAAGATATGTAAATATACCTCATTTATTGGGGTAGAGATCTAGTATTTTTGCATTACCTTGACACAGAAAAAATCAAAGGAGGCCAATAAGGAAAAACAAACTGAGATAGTTGACATATTTTCTTTTCTTATGATCCCAACAAACCCATCCACACATCCTCAAGCTCTGTCTTAGCACTGCCTAAGGTTGAAACAGTGAATACCATTTTTTTTTTGGTCCTATCAAATAGGAGAAGATTAGCAAAAATATGTTATAAGGATATTAGCAAATGTTTGTTCTCCTACATTGCAGGTGGAATGGTAATATATCCTAAACTTTAGAGGAAGAAAGAGTAATACTTCTAATTACAGAAAATGTAAGGTCGAAATACCTAATAATAGGGGATAAAGTAAATTGTTACAACTATATAATGGAATATTTTATATCCTTACAACTTTTTAAATAAAAAGTTAAAATAAGGGACACCCGGCTGGCTCAGCTAGTAGAGCACGCAACTCTTGATCTTAGGGTTGTAAATTCAAGTCCTATGTTGGGTGTAGACTACATAAAAGTAGAATCTAAAAAAAAAAAAAAAAAAAGAGTATTTATTGACAGAGTAAGATACTCATAACATTAAAAGAAAAATAACAGTATATATAGTCTGTTTCATTTCTGCAAGAAATAAAAAATAAGTGCATACAATCTCATGCACACATCTGGGAAAATCTATACCAAAGTGTTAACAATAGTGGTACATTGTAGAAAAATAGTGATTTTTGCTTTGGCCTCTGTGCTTTCCCAAGTTTTTAAAGTCTTCAGTATTGGGTACTGTTTACATAAAATACTATGTGTTAATAGTAGCAATAAAAAATTTATCAAATTACTGAAGGAAATAAAACAAGATCAACCTGGAATTCCAGAGTCTGAGGTGGTCAATCCAACTCACTGTGTCTCCTTCCCCAAGCTCTCTGCCTGTGGCCAAACCCGCTAGAGAAAACAACAAAAACAGCAGGTAGAACGTGAGCCTGTGACATTCCCCACTTAGTTTTGAGAATGACCCAAGTCACTGAGAAAGACCGGGATCAAAGAAGCACATCAGACTTGAGAGCCGGAGCCAAGCACCAGGCTACCAGTTGCTGATGTCTAACTCCAAAACAGTAACATGAGCAGAACACTTTATCCAGATCCACAATGCCAACAATGAGTAATCAATACTCCCCCAGGCCCCAGGGGAAGGGGGAAGGCTGAAGCAGAAAGGAGGCGCCTCCCTCCACACAGCAGATACCTCCCACCTGCCCGGTAATTCACAACCCAGGCCCCCAGGGCATGCTCCTCCCAGGAAAGCCCGTTTGGAGAGCCTGTTGTCTGGACACAGATACAAAAGCAACCATCTCGCGTGTAAAGAGAAAGGCACAGGGGTCTCAGGTATGAACTTTGGTATGCCCCCATCTTCTTCATAAATGTCTTCAAAGAGACAACAAGCCCCTACCCCAGCCTGGGAGGCAGGGGGTAGGTCATGGCCCTGATCACAGCTGCACTAGATGTTTCCACGTGCTGACCATGGGACCATATTCAAGTGTTTAGAGGTCTCTACATCTCCATGACCTCACCTGGAACATGGAGACTAGAAATCCTATCCATCCCACCTGATCATCGCGCGGGTTGTTCATCACAAAGAATCTCACCCCATGCCTGGCACGTGGTACTTAAAATTGGTTCCATTTCCCTCTCTTGCCTTTGTTCCTGGAAAAGGCCAGGGAAGCTTAGCTGACAGGGACAGGCCTCCACCCCAGCCACCAAGTCTTTCCTCTCTGGGTGTTAGCAGGGGACCGGGCGCCATACAAGGAATCGGTGTGGCCCACCTGACCAAGACGTAGAACAAGAAGGTCAGTCACTTCCATTTACGTTTCCATTTAACAGATTTCTTCACAAGACAATAGAGTGGAGAGGGACTTTAACGTTCCCTGGCTGAACCTCGTCTCCACCGCCCTCATCCCCCTACCTCAGGCCTTCCGGGGAAGCCCCCGCCAGCAGCACGTTCTGGTTAGTAAGCCCACGCACTTGACGCCCCCCAGACACGGAGTCAATCCTGCTACAATGTGTTTAACTGACAGGGAATCCACAAAGTCCTTTTACAGAGACTGATTCAGATTTCCTTCGTTTCACATATTTTTATTTTAAGAACTCTGTCAAACCCTGTCTGGCTATAGACAAGAACAGGCGAACAGGCTTTCCCTTCATTTTCAGGCAGGGAAATGCTGTCCAGTCACTCGGCCTTTTGTTTCCCCGCCCCCTTCCCCCAGGACGGCACTCTACTCTCCCATCCTGGAAGACGGGACGAGGCTCACCAAGGGCAGCGTCACACCTCCTGAGTTCATGGTGGACAAGGCGACCCAGGAGGGATGAAACAGGGAGGTGGGATGCACTATGAGAGTCTCTCCTGTTCCCCGCCTCCCATTCAGAGCTGCCCCTGAATCAGCCACCCATCGGTGCCCCCGGCTGAGTCCCTAGCCTGTCCGTATGGGCCTTGGTCACTGCAACCCACTTCTGCCCTGCTGACCTCGCTCGGAGAGAGGCGTGAGTGGGGCATGTTCAGTCATGCTTTCTTCTTGTGGCCCCCGAGGCACCTTCAGAAGCCCCTCCCCCTGCGAAGATGGAAGAGCAGCAGGTCGGAGTGCCTGACAATGTTATAGCCGCTCTGGCTCTGCCCGCTGCTCCCTCTCTCTCCCCAGCCCATGAGCTCCTTCCCAAGAGAGCGATATTTCTCCTTTCTCCTCCACCTTCTGCCTCTAGCCTGAGATTTGTCAGCAGCCCCTTCATGTAGCAAACATACGAGTTGGTTTGCCTTAAAAGGTCAATTGCAGCAGATTTGTATGTGTTCTCTCCCTCTGACGCCAAAGTCCCATGGAAGCAAAAGGAGTACAAGCCGTCCTCGATGCAGGCACCCCCTGCTCCCACTCCCGGCTTCTCACTCCACCACCCCCATGCCTGAACAGTGTCTTCAGCCAGTCTTCTGCCTGAACAGAATGCTCACAGGCTGGATGTTTCTCGACCGTCCTTCCTGCCGCAGCTCCAAAGCTCAGCACACATAGCCATTCAAGTATCCCAGTGGAAGCCATCAGATCTGTGAGCCCCAGGGGGGCAGACAGAGGGAGACCTGGGGCTGGGGGATTCACCCTTTGTGGAGGTTGACCTCTGTGCTCAAAGGTTTGGCAGTGTGGGACAAAGCCCGGCAGCCTATTTGGCTAAATTCTCAGGAAGTCATTTCTATTAATGAGGCACCTGTCCGAAAATGCAGTTCTCAAATCAGGGTCCAGGGCCTTCAGTGCCCTAGGAGATTCTTCCAGATGGTCAGCAGGCTGTCGCTTCCAATATTAATGCTTATTATATGACAGCATCAACACTTCTGTCTCCAACATGATGTAACCATGGCCTCTACTTGGCATATCTCTGAGAATGGTGGCGTGTCACCATAAGTGGGGGACTCAAAGAGCTCCAAATCTGTGCCATGTCTCAGATGAAGAACGTGAGTCCAGGAGCCAGAAAGAGGCATGCCACCAGCAGGGAGACTAATACATGGCAGGGGCAGAATCCCCATGCAGGTTCTCATGCAACTACCCCCCCGAGGAAACATCAGCCAAAACCATTATCAAACCACTGATCTCCCCCCACTCAAGCCAGTGAAGGTTTTTTGTGGGTGGGGTATTTAGAGCATGGGGGCATTGGCATGAATCACTGGAGAACCACTGTTGTTAACTGGATGAAATCAAGGAGAATTAAGTATATTTTTCATTACATAATAGGAAGCCAGCAGATGCAAGGTTTTCTCTTCCCTCCCTGAGAGCTGTAAGCTCTGTCCAGGACAGCATATTGCCACTTACCCTAGTTTACTCTACAGCTGTGGTGCTCAACCATTAGCACGCATCAGAATCACCTGGAAGGCACTTTATTTTTTTTTTAAGATTTTATTTATTTACTTGAGATAGAGAGTGAGAGAGAGAGCACAAGCTGGGGGACAGAGGGAGAGGGAGAAGCAGGATCCCCAATGAGGAGGGAGACTGACGCGGGGCTCAATCCCAGGACCCTGGGATCATGACCTGAGCCCAAGGCAGACGCTCAACTGACTAAGCCACTCAGGTGCCCCGTGGAAGGCACTTTAAAATGCAGTTCACTGGGCCCCATCCCCAGAATTTCAGATTCAGGAAGTCTGGGGTAGAACCCAAGAATGTGCATTTCACACAAATTCCCAGGTGACAGGGAACCCACTTTGAGAACCATGCACTTGAATTTCACCAAGACTGACACTTCCATTTCCACAAGTCTCACTCCATCCCCCAAGGCACATATCCACAACTGATACACCCTTGTTCATTCTCCTCCCACGGCTACAACCCTATCTGATGGTTCTGCCCAATTAAGGCAACTCACTCATGCTACATCATAATCCATTGCCCCATTCACAGATGGCTGAAGATTCAGGCTGGCCCCCTTCCCAACATCGCCTGCCGTTGTACTACACCAAGTTTCCCCAATCCAGACAGAGCAGATGAACCAGAAAGGAGTTTCCAACCAACACGCTCACAGCAAACCTTTTTCCTGAAATACCTCCCATTACCCAAGACTTGCCAGAGATTGTTGACCTCACAATTGTTGACCTATCACAATCCAGAGAGGAGACCTCCTAAGGCAGCATTATACCCTTAGTCTCCTCCATCCACCCCCAACTTTCAGGGCTTTGCTTCATTTCCAGAAGCAGCTGGCACTCTCCTGCTGCAGGTATAAAAGTCAATGACACCCATTCCAGTGGGACAGCCACTCCTACATAATGCATTGAGTCCCTCCCTGGCTCAGAGAAGACTGGGTTGCCTCCAGCTCAGAAAGGGCAAGGCACCGGCTCATATCAACAGGTGTCTTCCAGCGGGGGCAGCCTCCAGGGCTCCACAAACCCCCTGGGACACCAGGTCAATTCACTGGGACGTGGCCAAGGCAAGAAAACATGGCCTCACAGAGGTTCCAGGTCCATATTAACCAATAAAGTAGCAGAGTGCACTTAAGAACATGGCCGCGTGGTCAGAGAGGCCAGGATCCATGGTCCACTCACCTTAGACCAGTTGTGTGGTCTTGGGAAAGTTGGCGAAGTTTTCTATACCCCAGTTTCCTCGACTATAATTTGAGGAAATAAGGATACCTGCCTTAAAGCTCTGTTCACAGGAATTAAAAAAAAAAAAAAAAAGCCTATGAAAGCACAGTCAGCAAAATAAATGTTAGCTGCTCTTACTATCCTTACGATCAAGGAAAACAAGAAGGCCCTACACCTGGCTCAAATTACTACACTTCAAAGGCCTCAGGAAGCAGGGCCTCAGATTCAACAAAGGCCCCTACAGACAGTCCGGCTGGATACCTGTGAGCACCCGGGGACCCTCGTGCTTCTCATCCAACCTCCAGTGGCTCTAGCCCGGATCCGCCCCTGGCCTCTGGCTGCTGCACGCTCTTCTCACATGAGGCCTCATCTTGGCCTCTCCTCAACGTCCATTTTAAGCTACACCACAGGCTCTGGCAATATGCTTCTGCTGACCTCGACACGTCTTCCATTTCTGGCATCACCAGAACTTTCCTTGGAGCCAGGAGCCTCACCTGCAGCCAGTGATGAGCCAGAGGTTTTCACTCCATCACCATAGGACAGAGACATGCCTGTTACCTGGCCCTGACAGGAATCTGCCAGCTAGACTCCAAGTGAAGGAATCTTCCAGAAACTTTCCCCCAACTGTAGGAAATGAGCTGACATCTGAAGTCTGACTGCAAGCTACCTGAAAGGAAACATTGCTCGAAAACCTACTCCCACACCTTCCATTTGAGACAATTCTATTCTGCTGCCCTCACCTAAGAGCTGGACGACTCAGAGAGAGGACTTGGACTGTTTAATAATCTTTCGACTTACAAGAAACAAAGGCATGGTTAGGTTAAGGGCTTGCTGGGAGGATATGAGGAGCAGGACAGGCAGGACCACAAAGCCATCAGCAAAGGAAGTAGCTACACCCCCTTTTCTTTCTTCCTTCCCTTTGTGGCATCGCTGCTTTGCTTTCTGTGTCATGTTCCATTCTCCCATCTCTGCTGGTCACCATTTCCTATCCTCAGGGCTAAATCATGGTCTTTGAGCTCAGGAACTGCCACCATCAGCTCACCCAATTCCAAAGAACCATCATGGGTGCTCACCACTGGTGTAATAAGCCACGGCTATGGGATGTGGGGTGGGCAGAGTCACAAGATACAGAGCAAGGCTGCCGTCCACTTAGCAGGCGTGATGGGAAGGGCGGCTTCTCTCAGAAGAGGGTGTGGCTGAGCAGGGGGAACAAAAGAAGAAAACCACACCCGTGTGCCAGGCAGAAGCCAGCCCAGCAGAGCACTTCCTTATCCAGAGCTGTGCCATGACCTTAGATTGGGACCAGCAAACCACAGCCAAAGGACAAGTGTGAAGAGTAGAGCCTGGTCCCAGGAATTTCCCAAAGTGGCATGAGTCCATCTGAGTCATATTCATCATCAACGGAAAGTATTTTCAAATGTCCCTTGCTCTGGGTTGGAGGAGCTATATAATGACTCAAGCTTTCTCAAAATATATAGGCAGCAATCTATGTTCTGGAATGGACATTAAGAAGGTATCAGAAAAGACAAACACATCTCCCACAGATTGGAGATATTTAGAAGCCATCTTTTGTCCTCCTTGATCCAAGGCCGAAGACGAGGGATTAAGAAGAAAATGATCCCAATGGTGTTTCGAAGAGATACTTGGTCACGGACACCCCGAGGAGGGGGGTATCAGGGCCAACACAGCTCCTCTCACCAAGAGGGGCAAGAAAGACTGCCCCACCAGTAAATATCCAACCAGGAAGGAAATAAGAAAGGACATACCCTCTCTTACCAGCCTGTCCAGCAAGTCTTGGATACTTTAAAGGGTCAGAAGCCCCAGTAGCGTCATGGAAAGCAGAGTGAAAGGCTCAGCATGTGGTTGAGCTAAACAGCCAAGCACCTCTCCAGCTGGTGGGCATGAGGGTTTGGGGCAGTCACAGGAACCGTGGCCCACCTGCAAAATCCTGCCACAGAGCCTCAGAGTTAGGTGGAAGCCAGAGGAAGGCAGCAGGAAGGGGACAGGGAGAATAAATGCCAGCGTGTGGCTGAACACTGCGAACACGGAAGGGCTTCTCCAGCACCCCAGCTAAAGGCAGTGGCAGCCTCCTGTATTGATTATGCATGCATGTCACTGAGCGAACAGGCCAGCTGGGCAGGGCCAAGGCCCACTGGATAATTTATATGCTTAAGTTGGCACTCTCAGAGCCATGGGCATAGTTCAGAGGAAGGAGCTGGAGAACAGACATTCAAGACATAAGCAAACCGTCACCCTGCAGCTTCCGGTGGGTGGGCAGAAAGGTCTCCCAGGGAGATCACACAGAGTGGTGCCGAAACATGTGTTTGCATGACACACTGTTTCCGCTGCCCACGACACGTGTTCCAGCCTGGAATCCCAGCTACCCCTTCCCTTGGCAGATTCCTTCGAGACCAGGGGACTCTCACCATCTACAGGAAGCCTGATCTACACTCCCAACTTAGGCTAGGTGACCTACTTAGTGCTCCTCTGGTAACCTAAGGCTGCCTCCACTGGAGCCTTCCAACCCCTGCATCAATTCAAAGCATTTCTGCCATATAAGGAAGTCTTCTCCAACACGCTCAACAAAGAGGAGCCTCCCATTAGTTTTGGACAGCTCCCTACACCCCTCCTTCATAGCTTTATCCCAGTTTGTACTCAGATTTTTCAGTACCTCTATGCTCACTTTCCTTCCCCCACCCTCCAAACGTAACTGCATTCAAGAAGGGACCTTGTTGGCCCTTTTCACCACTGCACCTACTACAATGCCTGGCCTGCATAGAAACACAATGGATAATGACTTAATAAATAAGTCCTTCTACAACACGTTACAGTCATATTTATTGCTCTTTCTTCCCAACCAGACTGTGAGATCCTTTAGGGCAAAAACGTGTCTAATTGGTCTTCTTTCCCCAGCACTACAGGAAGGGGGATGGGGTCAAGCTTTTCTGCCACCTTTGGGTGATTATTTCCCATCATGGAGATGAACCAAACATCTCCTCTCATTTTGTTCTTTCACAGTGCGTAGCAAAATTCCTAACCCCTAACAGGAGTTCAGTGTCTATTTCAGATGATTCACCTTTCAAGGAGCCCATATCTAAGACTGATAATGTGTCCTCTACGTCAGCCAGGGACAGTCAGCCCCTCATGGCCATCAGACATGGATAAAAGCAGGATTTAGAGCAGGAGGAGCCCACCAGGAGGTGGAAGGCCTAACTGTGAGTCCCCACCCTATACTTGCTGGCTTGGCGACATGCAGAAGGCACCAAATTCCCTGGTGTGTTGTTTCAGCTCTAAAAATGGAGGACATTTCCCCAGGCCCACAGGCATCAACTCTACCACCCCGTGTTGTGGTGACAAAACACAGCAGTCAGTCCTTAGGACCCAAGTTTGAATCCTACCTCCGGTTTTTAGCTGTGTGACCCTTGATGAGTTACTGAACTGACCTGGGTCTCAGTTTCCCCATCTGTCAGGCCAGACTAACAGTAAAGTTTACAAGGATGGAATAAGATGATGCATGAAAAGGACTTGTGACAAATGAGCACAGTAGCAGTTTACTCATGGAAGCTCATTACAGTGGAAAGACCTTGCATTTGGACTGAGAAGATCTACTCCAGGAAGCTGGGTGATAACGGAGAAGCTGGGTTCTCAGGTTCAGTTTCCTCGTCTGGAAAACAGAGGAAACGAAACCGTCTCTCTTCATTCTGGCTACATTCACTCCCATCCAGGATGCCTGCACTTGCTGTTCCCTGTAGGGAAGCCCCTCCCCAACTCTGCCATGGCTCTGTCATCATTCAGGTTTCAGGTCAGACATCGTCTCCACAGATGGCTTTCCCTGCAGCTCTCCAAAGCCCTTTGCTTTATTCTAGTTCCTTCCTGGAAGTCACTTCTGTCTGAAATTGTCTAATTTTTATGTGTTTATTGTCTACCACACTTTTCACTAGACTCTCAGCTCTATGAGAGCAGAAACTTGGTCTGCCCTCGACTCCAATGTACCACCAGAGTTTAGAATGCTACTACCTTGCACATGCTAGGTGCTCAACAAACACTGAATGAATGAATGAATGAATACCCTCCATGATCACTGTGAAGAAACACATGAATAACACAATGGAAATGCCTAGCACGGTTCTGGTTCACGGTAGTCTCTTTGTGTTGATTTTCCTTGCTTTCCCTAGGAACTCATTTTTCAAGAACTACAGGCCTTAAACATTATCTCAGCTTGAGATTTAAAACTTACTTAAATTGAGCTAAGGTTATGAGACAGGGGAAAAGAGAGAGAGAGAAGTAGGGGGACAGTCATAATTAACCCCCCCATGCAGATCTCCACGAAGAGCTTCTTTAACACCTCTGCCAGGTCTGAGCAACTGAGCCTCCCAGGATCCCCTGAGTGCTCCGGAAGACAGGTCATCAATTGAGCCACTTCTGCATCTGCACACATCGCAGATCAGACACAAAGACAAATGGCGCTCAAATCAGTGCCAAGGGGTCAGCGCCAGCCAGGGCATAGATTCAGGCTGGGCCCCTGAGAAGACTCAAGACTGAAATGCAGGCCCAGTGAGGCATTGACCAGAATGGCGACTGAGATATCTACCTCAGGATGCGGAAGCACCCTGCCCCCTCTGTGACTGTTGCCCCCTCTACTTAGTCATCCATCTCTAGAGTCCCTCTGTTCACTCTGGCACATATCACACTATCATCCTTTTAACCCACCCAGCTTGGGTGGCTCTCCTACACAGCCAGAGGTCCCCTGTCAACATGGTAGATGAGTCCATCCTCCCTTCTCCTGCCAGATGCAGACAGACTATCCCAAGTAAGGCCCTGACCAATAAGGGGGCAATGGTGGCAATGATCTCACCTTGTCCACATATTCTAAGCATTCTAGGCATCTACATTCTGAGCCACTAAGCCACCGCTGCCCTGGAGCTCAGAGAAGGAGCACATCAGTGGTCAAGAGCCTCACCCAGGTGGCTGTCAAGGCTCCATCCCCCTGGTGGGCTCTCGCCCAATGCGCTGAGCCTAAACTCTAGATACCAACCAGAATTCACAGCCCTGATCCGAACTTCCATTTTTAAATGTCAAAGAAAAGCTCTGAAGTTCTCTACACTCAAACACCACACTTCCTATCAAAATGACAAAGTAAGGCCACAATGGGATTAATCTGTGGTTTTCAACCACTGCACTAGGTCATTACCCAGAAGACCCTTACCATGTGGAGGGAGTGGATTGATGTGGATCTCACATCATGTGCCTGCCCCAAACCCAGTTGGCATCATCTCCCCTGAACTAGAAGACGAGGGTCAGTTTGGTGCGAAGGAAGCAGTACCCTGAAGAGGAGTTGGAGGGAGAATCAATTCTTAGTATAGCAGAGAGATGGAGAGCAACGAACAGTGGACTAGAACATGAGCAGTGTCCTCCCATGCTCTAGTCCCTGTGGGTCAAAGTCCAGAGTCAGAGGGGGAGAATTAACCCAACAGCCAACTGCAGAAAATTGGCATTCTGATACCAACTCTAGCAGAATAGGTTGGGTGAAGCAGGAAAAGACACAAAGAAGGTGGCCTTCAAGCCATGACAGAATAATGGCTCTAGTGCCTGGGGAGAGGACTTTCCAAGGAAGGCTGACAGATAACCAGAAGAACTCTGTCTTCTACCCAGTTCAGCTATAATCTTGACCCCTTCAGTCCCACTTTCTCTTGATACCCAAGCTTCTTAGTGAGAGAGCTAGTTCTGTTTACAGGACAGGGGATTTACCCGTCACTCCAGCAGACTCCTGGGCTAGCCTACCTTTCCTAAATAGCACTGCCTTCACTCCCTGGGATCCCTTTCTCTGGTGCTTTTCCAACCTCCTCTCCCCTTACAGTTACTTAAGCGATATTATGTCCCCATGTCCAGCCATACCAACCTGCTGTGTAACTTTATGCAAGCCTTAACCTCATTGAGTCTCATTTATGTATACCTAGAATAGGGGATGGGGGTTAAATCAGGCCAGCTCCAAAGTTTCATTTTGGCAATAATATTTCATAATTCCATAATTGCTTGAAAGAAGATTATCAGTGGAGTCATCTGTGACAATATCTACTTTATCAGAACTGGACCTGGCCTGATTGGTCTTGCTGGGTCCCAAGCTGAAAAGGCTTTCCGAAGTTTCTCTTAGCTTGATAAATGTTCTATAAGTCAATTTCTCCTCCCCATATTCTTATTCCATATAGAGGTAGGGGATCAGGAATGTAGGAGGCACTGGGAAGATTGAGAAGAAATCAGCAAGTACTAGTAAGTGGCAATTTCTTGTCAGAAAGAGAAAAAAAGCACATGTTCAGCCTCACTGGCTGACACCTCTCAGGGCCCCTCATACCCCTCCCCTTATTGAAATATGTGAAATCTGCCCCAGCAATCTGGAACCATGCCGCCCTCCCTGGGAGAGGAGTTCTTGTGCCAAGCTTCTGACGGCTACTCACATCAACACCTTGGGAATCGTTCTCCACACTCACCTCTCCCTTATCCCCATATCCAATTCATCATCAACTCCGGTCAAGGGGACCACCAGAATATGCCTCAATTCTGCCAGCTGTCACCCACACCACGGCCCCTACTCCATCTCCAGCACCTCACACAGTGTCTGGACCCAGCAGGTGCTCAATAAAGATTTGTTCAATGAATGGAATCCAAGAGGACTTCCCTTTCCCTGAGAAACAGAACTAAGAGACAAGCTGTTTTTGCAGGGCAATGGGTGAGTTCAATACTTCCTACCCAGCTAAAGCATAAAGAAGCACCCCACCTGAAACCCCATACCACCATCTGAGTTCAGAATCCCTCTTGCCCTCCTCCCCGCTCAGATCTCAAGACTCAGTAGTGACAATAAAACCATAGGCATTTCCTCACTCTGTGGATAAGATGGAAGTGTAAGTATCAGTTTAACATCTGAGCAACATTAATTCCCAGGAGCCATCTCCTGCCCTCCGACATGATAACAATATCGAAACAATACCTGCCCTGCACTCCCGCACACACACATCCATACGTACCCCTTGTTCAGGCAGCAGAAGGGAACAGGGCTAGAACTCAGACCCCTGTGCTGGGGCCACACGGCAGCACCCTCATAAGAATACGGGAGTATCAGTCTGCTCCTCAGTCCATGGGCCCAGCTGGCATGGTTTTCATGAATGCAAAAAACAACCCTCTCCCCCAGCCCACCCTCCTGTCCCCATCACCAGGGTCAGATGCTCAGGGCTTGGACACTGCTCAAAGAGGAGAAGGAATGGTTGAATACCTCTGCTCACACCCAATTTCTGGAACTCCACATCCATCCGCAGGGAGTCACTTAGCACAAAAGTCCTAAAACTGGGAAGAGGGATGTGAGTGGGTGGCTGGCTGGTTTCCCGACCATACCTGTCTCCACATTTTCCTCTTTATTTCACACTGGGGGAATCACCTCCAAACTTCCAACAGCATCACCCCAGCTCTAGACATGCCTGGGAGTCGACCTCCCAGCCAAAGACGCAGAACCAGGCTCACACAGCCCATCTGGCCATGTGGTAGACCAACTCCGGGGCCTGGGAAGTCCCCACAAGGGGTCCTCCCATGGAAAGTCCCAGCCTTTCCCTCAGCTTCGTTGAATGTACTTCCACATTGGCCCACCTGCGCCTCCAGTCTGACTGCTCTGGAAGTATGTCTCATGGCGGTTGTGAACACAGCCTTTGGAGTCAAGCATGCTGGCTTCCAATCACACAGCACTCCCAAGGAGGTACCCCTTGACCTCGCTACCCTCTGTGCTGTCTGTAAAATGCGACTCACGATGCCTACCTACCACACAAGATTGCTGTGAGAATTAAACACATTAACTATTGTATGTTTTTTAATAAAGATTTTATTTATTTATTTATTTATTTATTTATTTATTTATTTAAGAGAGAAAGAGCATGAGCAGGGGGAGGGGCAGAGGCAAAGAGAGAAGCAGACTCCCCACTGAGCAGGGAGCCTGATACAGGATTCAATCCCAGGACCCTGGGACCATGACCTGAGCAGAAGGCAGATGCTTAACTGATTGAGCCACCCAGGCTCCCTTAACTATCATACGTTAAACTCCCCACACAGGGTAAGTAATCCTTCTACTGCTGTCAGTTTCCAACCTCCCGACTGAGCCCCACACACCACACTAGTTACAAATTTGCTTGCACTGAAACACACAGGTCCCATGGCCTTCAAGTATGCTCCATCCAAGTAGAAGCTTTGAAAAATAAGCAAAACAAAGGGAACGTGAATTTCCATTGTACCTTTCCTGAGGCTCTCCATCTTCCCTGCATGCCACCCTTATCTGTTAGAAACAAACCAACTTGTCACAGAACAGCAAGAGAGGAGGGTAAACAGAGGGGGAAATGAACCACCAAGAACTATGGATTCCAGGAAACAAACTGAGGGTTTCAAAGGGGAGGGGGGTGGGGGGAGGGGCTAGTCCGGTGATGGGTATTAAGGAAGGCACGAATTGCATGGAGCACGGGGTGTTATACACAAACAACGAATCATGGAACACTGCATCAAAAACTAATGGTGTACTGTATAGTGAATAACATATCATAATTTAAAAAAGAAGAAAACAAAAGGTAAAAAAAAAAAAAGAAAAGGAAAGAAAGAGAGTAACTGATGGAAGCCAAATTTCTTCCAATTCCTAGTCACACCTTCTCCACGGTTGTCACCAGTTCCCTTAATAATACCCTTCATTTGTAGAATGCCCCTCCCAATTCCTCCCTCTCCCCAGTAATGAAAAGCTGTGACTTAGGAGAAAGCCAGAGGGGTGGGCATCACGAGAGTAACAGTGGTTCCTTCTGGGAGGTGGGACTGCAGGCGATTTTCATGCTCTTCTTTATGCATTTATTTTACTGAATTTTGGGTTTCTCTTCCTTTTCTTCTTCTTTACCCCATGTACATGGCACATGTATTCCTTTTTTAAAATGAGAAAAAATGTAAAGCTATTTCAAAAAGTCCCCTTGTCTCTAGAAGGTGGTTCCTGAAGGAGAATGAAGGAAGATGACACGTTCTCGTTCCATCCTCAAGGACTAGGCGAGAAGTGACTCAATGTAATAAGGCACCTAAATTATGAAAGCTGGGACAGGGACATTCATCCAGCCAGCAGGTGTTCACTGAGTGCTCACCCCTTGTGAGGTGCCACATGTGAACAAAACAAAGTCCCAGTCAGCCCTCGGGGTGATGAGGTCCTATTCAGGCAGACAGACAATAAGCAAAATGAACATGCATGTAGTATGTCAGATGGCGTAAGGTGCTATGAGAATTAAGTCCAGTAAGGGGATCGACGGCTGAGAAGGGATGTGCTATTCTGGAAGAGTATTTGGGAGGGCTTGCCCAAAGAGGGTCATTTGTGCAGAAACCTGGGGAATGGAAACAACCAAGGAAGAGGCCAGGACAAAGGCATGGATGTTGGACTGGGCTTAGCAAGTTCAAAAGGCAATGTAAGCAGGGAGAATGAAAGGAGAAAAGGGTGGACAGGTGCTGGGGCTAGATCTGGTGGGGCTTTGCCATCATACTTGGGACTCTCCACTCCGGTGTACTGTAAGTGGCACGGGAAGCCACTGGAGAGTTCTGAGCAGAGACACAATTTGACTTTCATTTTAAAGGATCGTTCCAGCCTGCTGTGTGGGAAAAAAATGCACAGTCAAGAGCAGAGGCAGGGGCGCAGTCAGGAGGACACTGGAGTAACCCAGGCAAGAGATGGTGGCAGCAGTTTGGATTTTACATGCGTAAGAAATATGGTCCTATTCTGGGTCCATTTTTAAGGGAGAGCCTACAGGCCTTAGTGATAGCTTGAACTTGGGACATGAGAGCAAGAAAGGAGTCAACAACAATCCGAAGTGTGTTAGGAGTGAGCACCTGGGAGGATGGAGTTGCTTACTTCTCAAACGGGAAGACTGGTTGGGGCAGGAGAGGAAATGGAAGGATATTAAAGCACAGAAAGTTTGAGTTGAATTAGTATCTGACAGCAGGTGGAGATGATGGCCAAGCAGGTGGATATCCAAATCTGAGTTGAAGGGAGAGGTCCAGGCCAGACCCAGAATTCCAAGAGCACTCAACTAGGTAGTGTACCTACAACTCGTCACTTAATAGTCCAAATCCATCTATGGGGTGGGTGCGACTTTATTCCTGTTTTGTAAAGGGCCAATCTGAGACTCTGAGAGGGTGTAGTCCCTTGCCCCAAGTTTATACACACAGAACAGACTCACCTGCACTCACACCTGGGTCAGTCTCATGCCAGAGCCCAGGATTCAGACCTTAAGAAATCCGGATGATAATAACCAGGAGCTAATTCAATGAACACAGCAGCCCGTACCTGCCCCATTCGGTCAGCTGAGCCCCACCTCCTTGCGAGACCTGTGACTGTTCTTGTTGCCTGAGCGTCCATGGCATCCAGGCCCCAACGCGAGGTCTAGCTCCTAAGCACGGGCTTCTGCCTTCATCTCTTGACTTGCCCCTGAGTCTCCAAGGAACCTGAAATCAGGCTTTAAACACCAGCCTTCGGCACTGGGGCCTCACTGCCCCACCAGCCGCTGCCAGGCCCTCCCCGGGCAGGCACTGCAGCTGTCTGCTCCGCATGTGGGAGGGAAAGTGAGCCTGGAAACCCTGTGCAGGTGGCAGCAGGTGGCTCCTCTCTCTGGGGCAACCTGGTCAAATCATTTGACTGTTAAGCCTCCGTTTCCTCAACTACCAGAAGGTGGGCGTTAGACAAGACTCTTTTAAAAGTCTGAGAAATACACAGGAAGGCAAGTTTTTTTAAGCACTGATACCCTGTAGTGGAAAAGCCTTGGGTCCCGCAGTCCCTTTTTGAATCCTGCTCTAACACTCACCATCTCCGGGAGCCGTCAGCCATTCAGACCCTTCACCCTGTCCCTCCATCTCTAATACAAGGGTGAGCATACCAACCTTCCAGGGGTGTGGGCAGGACAGTCACAGGGCACATGGTGACTCCCGCTGTGCTCATTTACAAAAGTCCCAGGAGCCCACAGTGAGCCCAAGGTCCCCGCTCCACTTGGGGACTCGCCTTCCTCCACAGGACACATAAAGGTCTCGGGTCATGTTCCACTCAGCCACATGATGATTTCTCTCACCTTCTGCCTCAACCTACCCCAGCCCCAAAACCCTGAGACCCTGACAGCTCACCTTTCCCCATCCCCTGATCTCATTTCTTCAACTCCTGCTCCTGGGAAAACCCAGGTCAAGGTATTAGGAGGGAGAAAAATGAAAAGAAAATCTCCTTGCCTGTCCCATCCGTCACCAGATGGAGAAGCTTGCTATGGGGAGAATCCGACCAACGCACAATAAAAATGACCACCATCAGTAGTCTCATGGCTATGGCTGCTGGAGACCAGGCAGAACCAAAGTGGTATAGAAAGGGGGAGCTGAGCATGGACGTGGCATCAGACCACTTGGGTTCTCATTCTTAATACCAACTAGTAGATGACCTCAGACAAGCCACTTGCTTCTGAGCCAACCCCGAACAGCAAAGATTATGTCATTACCTATCATAAGATAAGGACCCTTGGGCTCAGGAGGTGAGGGATCCACTTGACTAATAAATAAGCAATAGGGAATTACCCTGAGACTGCTTGTGTGATCCCAATACCCAGGCTTTTCCTACCCCATCTTGATAACCAGAGCGCCGCAGGCTTTCAAGTCAGAAACTACTGACCTCTCTGAGCTTTTACTTCTCTCATCTATGAAGTGAAGACAGTGCTACCTGCCTCGTGGGCCCTATCAGGAGGAGCTGGATAGGACAGGAGTAGCTCAGGCATAGTGCATACATGAAGCAGCCCCCCTCCCCCGCCAATGACTTGGACGTCCATTCTCACTGCTACCTTAGGGCCACCGCAGAACAGGAAACATTCGCATGGCCCAGGCAGTCCTGAAACACAGTAGGTCCTCCATGGCTGTTCTCTGAAACTTAAAAGCCAAGTTTAAGCCAATGCCACGTGGCTATGAACCACAAAGCTAATATTCAAACACAGCTCTTTGGCCCCAATTCTATAGCTCACCCAAAAGTCAGCTCAGAGCCGTTGGACACTCCTGAAACCTGAGAGCACCTTGTCCCACCCCTCCCCCCTATCCCTGCCCCACCACTCTGAGCTCAATTTCCAGCTACCCAAACAGAGTCACACGCAAGAGGAAAAATCACTAAGGCAGAAGAGCCCCCTTTTTGCCAGCTCAGGAGGGATCCCCTAGTAAAACTTCTACCTTCATTTCAGGGAACAGAAACAAAAAGCATCCTATTGACTTGGAGGCATAAAGCAAATGAATTCTGCAAACACAGTCCAACACATAGAACGGCCCAGTGAGGGCCAGCTAAATATGATCAGAAACCGGCAATTCTGAAGCCATCGGATCCCTGAGGAAATGATGGTGTTGCCAAAGCACCTATCAATCTAAGCTGCTCCTGGAGGAGCCGTGCGTGTACACGCTGCAAAAGGAGTAAAGATCTCAAACCCGTGAAGCACGAACTCGCGTTCCTGCACCTCGGGCTCTACCGGGGAAACCCCAAGGCCCTTCAGGAGTATTCTGCAAGAAGCACCAACCCTCAGGCTTCCCTAAAACACTCTTCGCCTCTTTTCTCTGAAGAATGACAAAAACCGCAGGAGAACAATGTTGACAGATGAAGACCGGCTTGGTCCTTTGTAGTCCTCCCCTTGCTCTGCCTTTCCTCCTCCCTGCCTGTGTGCCAGGATGAGTCACAGGCGCCCACATGGACCATATTCTGGACTGGGCTCAATGATCCAGCGTGGTGGCTTCTGCTGAGAGAGTAGAGCCATGTCAGCCAGGCAGTGGCCCCCTTGCTCCTAATTCTGACAAATCAGGGACTTCTCCAGCCTGCCTCTAAAATTCTGCTCCTACAGCAAAGCTCAACAAGCCACCTGATTGCTCTGATATGTCCCATGCCCCCGCCCCCACCCCAGACACACACACTAAAGTCCTAATGCCTTTGCCTACTCTCCTGCAGTTACCAGCATCCCCTCCAGCCCCCACTCACGGTGAAGCAGCCACATAGCTGGGGTGGGCCACCTCCACCTGGTTTTAGGGCCGTCCTGTTACAACTGGTTCAGAGAGGGGCACGGGACCTAAGTGTGTCCAACCAAAGTCAGAGTCAGCCTGAGGCCCTGACAATATATGGCACCCCTAGAGTGTACCATAGCTGAGGGCTGAGGTCCCTTCTCTAAACCTTGAGTTGCATAAACGCCATCCCCCAGAGTTCCCTCTGTATTAAGCCCGATTGAGCTGGGATTCCCGTAATTGAGATTGTCCTAACTGAACACTTAGCACTCCAGGTTCTTCAAAAATGAGCCAGCACATGCCTGTCCGGCCCTCTCTCTCACTCAGCCCTCTACTCATATGCTATAAAAGACCCATCTCCCCTGTACTGAGGACGAATTCCTCATTTTATTTCCTTTCCTTACGTGGTTTCCTTGGCCTGTCATCCTCAGTCCTTCTTCTCTGTCTACTGAAGCCATTCTTTAAATTCCACCTTCTCAGTGAAACCTTCCTCACACACCCTTTCCTGGCGGGAAGTAATCCTTCCCTCCATGAAAACCCACATCATTCCTTCTATCCCGGATCTAGGCCTTCTGCTGTGATTACATACATTCATAACGTCCTTCACTAGAAAATGTCAACCATCACTCTGTTCTGTGTCCCTAGCACCAGACACGATGCCCCACCCCCTCCCCAAGCAAAGAAAGTACCCAGCAAACATTTGTAAAATTGAGTTTATGGAAGCCTGCACCAACCAGCTTGGTCTGTGAGTAGTGTTGGCCTTCCAGAGGCCACTCCCTACTTCCCAAGCATCCATAGAACCACAGATGTGCATATGAGAGATGATGGCATGGGGTACACTGTGGACAGGAATGGGGTAGGAGATCAGTAAAGGATCAGCAAATCAGGACCTGTATTGCAAACCTCCTTTATACACAGTATCCAAACTCAAGCAAGGTCACTGGAGTCCCTCCATCCAGCCTGCATGGGCTCCCTCTATACCAGTCCTATCAAATCCACCCCCAACCACTGCCATGAAACTCTCCCTAGCTCAGCTCCCCAAGGTCCAGCCTCAGCTCTGTCATCAACCACCTGTGTGTCCTTGGGCAAATCACTTCACTGCTCCTGGCCCCCATCTGTACATTGAAGGAGGTGAAGCAGCCATGAGCTAAGGGTCCACCCACTCTCTAGGCTGCTAGGGTTCTGTTTGGGAGAATGGAACCCCTCCTTTCCAAACCCCCCATTGGAAGAAATCCCGGACTCTGACACTAAATAAGGTCTAGGGCTTTTGCCACCCTTCAAACCTTCTTCTGTCCCTTCCTTATTTCCTGGGTAAAGGGACATATTTTCTCCCAAGGAGTCCAACATAGTGCCTGCCTTGGGTGCCAAGGAGAGAGAGGCTCGACGATTCTTCCTTAAGACATAATATCGAAGATGCCAAAATTTGCCAACTGCCTCATTACACCCCAAAATCTAAATCTGGTAGCTCAATGGCAGGAGAGGCTGCTGTGAAAAGTGCTCATGCTACATCTTTAAGTGAAAAATCAGACTAGTGTGGGAGCTTCCAAAACGGGATGTCGGTGCCTGGCACAGAGTGGGCACTCAATTAGTGTTTATTAAATAAGTGAATGAACTTAAAAAACAAATAGCACACCCTGGATTGTGGATGCTTAGAAATTAAGCTGGAAAGACAGATATCAAAATTTTCCCACTAGTTATTTCTGGAGAGGGGGACTTTGCAGGTGATTTTTTTATTTTTGTTTTTGGTATTTTCTAAATGTTCTGTAACAAACATACATCATTCTGTAATAAGAAAATAATGAAGTCACTTTTATAAGGAGTTGAATGTAAAAAAATAAAAATAAAATAACTACACACACACGAAAAAATAGAGTGTGACTGTCATCCAAACTCCTCAACCCACACACTAGCCAACGTTCTTACCTCCCACAACATCCCACCCCTTCTCAGACAAAGCTTTCCTGCCTTCTCGTCTCTGTCTCTGTCCCTGTCCCAATTCCAGGAAACTGGGGAGGGGCCTCAAGTGTTAGCCTCATCAGTGTCAGAGCCCAGGACGGAGGCGGCCCCCACCACTCCAAGACCCGGAGAAAAGCAGATGAGAAGCTCAACTGCCCACTTCTGACGCGCCCCCCTTGCCAGAACCACCCTGTCAACCCCACAAGAGGAGCACAGCGGGGCCCAGAGAGGCCCCCCCGTCTCATGGGGCCCTCGTCTGCGAGCACAGACTGGCTCACCTGTCGGTCAGCTCAGAGAGGAGGTGGGAGAAATGAACTCCCGCGTCCTGGCAAACTTTCCAGGCATTTAATATCTTACCGGTGCCTTATGAACACAACTCTTTTCTCTTCGCACATCTTGTTGCCTCTCCCTCGTGACTCTAGATCAAGTCCGTGACCTGAGTCCCTATACTTCTTCCTACCTCCAGTCACATCTGCTCAGTGCAGATCAGCTCAGGGTGGACAGGAGGACCCCCATAATGCAAGGGCAGAGGAGACCTCAGGAGAACAAGGGGTGTGGGGTGTACAGGGAGGCACTGGGGGGGACTGCAGGTGACCAGCATCTCACTAATTAGCAACAGGTGGGGCTGAAAGGTGGGGGAGATGGGGTCAAAGGGGAAGCATTCCCTACGCGTCTGTGGGCCAACAGACCTAGAAGACTGGCCTGGTGGCTCTTGCCAGAGGGAAGAAAAGCAGAGACTGCTCATGACACAGAGGGGCAGTCATGCCCCAGAGAGGTCCTTTGCTCACCCAGTCTCTCCCTGACCCAGAGCAGGCAGGCCTGTGGGCTCTGGGGAAACTGCCCCTGTCTCCCACTCTTTGATTAGCACTGCCCAACAGGCGAGATCCAAGCAGCCCAGATGGGGCAGGGAGCAGAGGGTCCACCATCTATAAATTTAACCTCTCAAAGCCTCAATGTCTTCACCTGCAGAAAGGGGATAAGAATGCCTACTTGTTTTCGTTGTTGTGGGTATTCAGTGACATAATTTTGGTCAAGCATTTTGCACAAGGCTTGGCATCTAGAGCTCCATACGTGGCCAGAATTGGCAGCATTTTCTTAACTTCTCTGGTTTTTCCTCACCCCCACCTCATCCTTCAGCTCTCAGAACAAGTACCAGTTCTTCTCACTCTGTGGAGGGATGTTTGGTGGCAGGGGGGAGGGGAGAGTCAGACCTTAGTTGTCATCCCAGCCTGGGCACTTCTCTGTGCCTCAGTTTCTCCACCTACAACAAGACAACAATAATAACACTACCCCCTTTCCAAGACTAAGTGTGAAAATTAAGCGAGGGGATACAGGTGACGCCCTGACAATAGGGCCTATCTGTAGTGAGCATTCAACCAATGTTAGCTCTCATTTCCTCTATGCCATCATTCTACTTAAGGTTCTATAATTCTCAGAGCCCCCGTACTTTTCCTTCAGAACATTCATCATAATTAATAATTATATATTTCCTGCTGTTGGTTAGTATTTGCCCCTCCACCCAAGTGTAAGCTCCATCAGGGATCAACCAAGTGTCCCTCTTGATTGTGACTGTCTTCCCAGCACCTGGTACAGTGCCTGGATACAGTAGGTGTTTAATAAATAACTGTTGGATGAATAGAATATTAGTGCTGGCATGATCACCAAGGTCCCTTCCAGCTCTAAGAGTCTCTGACTATTCTCTATTTTTTGACAGCTTTGGAAGAAAAGTTTAAAATGAGCCCCAGAGAAGCTGTTTCACCAATCCCCGGGGAAGGCTCAGGATGGTTGCTGCTGACAGACTTCCAAACACTCAAGTTGTGCAGAGATTTACTCTGATTTTTTTTTAAACCTGAGAAGGGAGCCTGCTGAATTTTCAGGTTGGGATCATCCTCTCCCCCCCTCGGGGCTGCTGCACCCAGGGCACTAAGCACAGCTCTACAGCAGGTAGCAGGGACCCCGCCAGGTGACAGGCCTTCCCATGCCAGCAGTGGACAGCCGGTCCTGAGCAACAAAGGCCAAAGCAGACCCTATCCTCACCTATTTGCCCTCCAAAGAGAGAGGGCTTCACAAGTACTGGCATGGAACACAGGGGGCTCCGAGACTGGCCCTGTATGTCACGCCTTCACCCAGCCACAGAAAGTACTTGCTTTTAATGCAGATTCCTGGGCCCCACCCCAGACCTAACTCAGAGGTGCAGTGGGCCTGAGAATATGCATTTTGTAAGAGCTCCCCAGACATTTTCATGCATACCAAAGTCCAAAAGATGCTATTCTAAATGAGAAGGAAACCGATCACAGTAAGCACTGTCCCACCGGGTCCTGGGTATGTATAATCGATTCCTTCCGCACTTGCAACCTAACTCTGGAAACACCTTGCCAACACCTGCTTTGTAGCAGAGACTGCTCTGAACCCCTGGTTGGCAATCCTGGTGGAATCACCCAGGCAGCTTTAAAATATACTGATGCCAGGGTCTTACCCCTAAATATTCTGATTTAATTCGTATGAGGGGCAACATAGGTTTGGGATTGAATATGGTGATTCCAATATGCAACGAAGTTTGAGAACTACTGCTCTAACTTAACCCTCATCACCCAGCTCATGGTGCAGGCTCCAAGCACCACGAGCACCCCCAAAACAGCCTCTGCCCAACCAGATGCTCAGCCTGAGCTGCCATGGGCCGAGAAAGGAAGCAACAGTGGGGGTCACATGGCAAGACCCCGGATATTTCTGGGGCACATGATCTGGTCAGAGCATCCATCCGAAAAGCCCCACGTGTTTACCTTCTAGAAGTTATAGGTGATTAGCCGAGCAGGCACCATGTTCTCAGTATGTACGAGGCAACAGAGCATGGCTGTAAAGGTTCCCAGAGTCCTCGCTACTAAAGTGTGACCTCAGCTTTTATCTCAGCACCATTCACCAACTCCGCAACCTCACGCAAGTTCATCTCTCCAAGCCTCACTTTCCTCGTCTGTAAAATGGGCATAACACTCCCTGACACTTTGTCACCGCTGCCTCACAACCTCGGTGCAAGGCGCTCAATGCGGCTGCTGGCACACCGTAAGAACTCAGTCCGTCTGAGCCAACGATAAAGTAGCAAACGGTCCTGTCTGTTGCCTATCGGATGCTTCACTCTTTTTTTTTTTTTTTTCTTTACGGGAGCTTGGGCCCTTGGCAGCTGTTCTGCCAACCTCAGGTACTTTCTACTCCTCTGGGCCCCCCCCTTCCTTGCCACACTTTGCCAGTCCTTTGCTCTTGAATTTGCCCCTTAACTTGTCTGAGACTCAGTTTCCTCATCTCCAAAGTGGGGGCATAAAAGCAGTAACCCCATGTTTACTGAAAGAACTGGCAAGCTGCCCTATGCAGAGTGCCAACACCAGGCCAGGCACAGGGCAGTTCAACAAGTGAAGAGGCAGGGGAAGGTGAGGAATAATCCTTTTCCCTCTTGAACTGAGGTTCGGCAAAGAGCCCTCTCTATCTGCTCTGGCAGCCAGTGGGTAGGAAAGATGCCTCCTGAAGGCTCATGGGAAGATGGGAAGTCCAAATTTGGAGCCAGGGGGAGAGGCAGCCCCAGCTTCCCTCCATCCCCCCTGGGGCAATGCTGCAGAATGCTGACTCCAGCTTGGGGCCCCTCTTACCAGCTCGCCATCCTCCTCACTCCATTTCGCTCTACCAATCCAATTCCCTTTCCTCCACCCGGAAATCGATGTTTAATTAACACATTATTGGAAAAATAAACACAGTCTTCAATGGGACTGCAATGAAACTAATGCAGCTCAGCTTGGGGGCCAGAGACCATCCCTTCAATCAGAAAAAGGCTCCTCTCCTCCCTCCTTCTCAACCAAGAACAAGTTCTTCCTTTCTCTGCGGAGTCCTCCAGCCTGGAGAACCCATATTCTTCTGTGTATTCCCCATCCCTGGCTCTAGGCGGTGAGACCACCCATCCCTTCTTACCCTTGACCTGGTGATGTGGACACAGGGGGGAGAGGTGGGATCTGGTGTCAGTACGCATATCACCATTCCATGTGGGAAAGAGGCACCGTCTTCTGGAGGCCCCCAGCCTCCACCTATGAAGCTGTGGGTGAGCCCACCTCCCCCCTGTTCTCCACACCAGAACCGGCATTCATCCAACTGAGGGGTTGGTCAGCAGCTGTCTTGCCCTGGCTGACCAGGATGCTGGGCCCCAGATGCCCCATCCAGCCATCAGCCTCAGGAGCTGTTCTGAAGACCTCCCTTCCTCTAGTCCCCATTTTAGATGTTCTAACTCCTGCCCCCTCCCCGCCAGGGTTCAGGGTGGGAAGCAGTGCGAGTTCTAAGAAATAGCCTGAATCCTAAAGTCAGACGCAAGGCTGTTACTTCTCGCTGACGATCTGAGACAAGCTACTTAACCCCATTGGATTCCTTGTCAGACAAATGAGAACACTACCTATCTAAAGGAAATATGGCAGAACACCATGTTTTGCTAACAGCAGGTGCTAGATGACAGTCCATTCGCCAGCCTTTCCCATTGAGGTCCAGGCCCTACCACAGTCGGGCCATGGGGAGTGTGGGCTCATCAAGGATCAGGGCCATGGGATAAGGCAGAGGTAAATACACTGCAGGTTCTCTGCCTTCTGCCAACTCACCACCATCCCAAACAACCTAAACTCCTCTTTCTGACAAGGTCCCTGAAGCAAGGAAGAAGGTAACAGACACCACAGGGAAACAGAGTTTCCAAGTGCCATCAAAACGATAACCAGCAAGCAGTGGCATTGCAAGGCCAGCAGCGTCCTCTTCCTAAGCCTAAGGTGCCTCGGACGGGCAGAAGCATCTTCAGCACGTCCCAGAGTTGGGTCAGACTGCCCAGCAAGTGGGTCAGCTCTCAGAGTCAGGTTCTCGACTTGGGGAACTGGAGGACAGGCCCATGGAGGTGGTGTGACACAGTAGGTAAGACCAGAGGCTTCCAAGCCAGGCCCACTGAGTTTGAATCATGACCTTGCCATTCCTACCTAAAGGACCTTGGATGTATTATTTAACCTCTTTAGGCCTGGGGGTGGGGGGGTGGCTGTAATACAGAAATGATAATAGCAACTGCCTCACAGGAGAGTTTATAATTCATGTCAGGGGCTTAGCATAGTATCTGGTGCACAGTAAGACTCAAATTTTGGCTAGTGGTAGTGTAGTAAGACTAGTGAGGTTAGTACTAATGGTGACGTTGATAGTAAAACTAGTCAAAAGATTCAGGTCTTCATCCTTTAAAAATGGGGACGAGTAGAAGTATCTCTGGAGAAAGGCTCTACTCCCAGTCCCCTTCCTCCCTAAAACTGGATTCCCCTCTCTTGCATTCCCCTTTCCTCTCTACCCATTAACGGAAAGTGGGTGATGCTATCTCAAAGAAAGATGACCATATATTTTAGCATCCAAACCAGGACACTTTTGAGAGTTAATAATTACACTAAGACAAAGGCCTGGATGGGAACTGTCTCTGCAAACCAGGGCATCTGGTCACCCCATCTCAAGGTCGCACAGAAACAGCTTCATGCCCTGGCTCATCAAGGTCCAGGCACAAGGTAAGTCTTCCCTGGTTTTCAGAATCCATTTCATTCTGGCCTCTGTTCCCCTACTGTCCTGACCCCCTCAATACACACACACACACACACACACACACACACACACACACTCGGCTAGGATGTCTAACCCCTCCCCAATTCAAGGTCAAGGCCAACCCTAAGGGTGGAGCAGAGGGACACGACAGGGGCCCTTCACCCACAATTCATGACATCATGCTCCCCAGCCAGCCTCTGGACACAGAAATGAAACACACTGATGCTAATGCCTGAGCCCATGCCTCCCTTTCTTGAGAAACAAGGGCTAAGCCAGTCTAGGAGACACACACAATCTCCCCGGTCATCGGAATCCAGAGCCCAGCTGCTTAGACTTGTGAGTGGACCCCCTGCTGCATCTAAGAGTAACCTTAATGGGCAGGGCTATATGGGATTGAAAACCTGGAGCAGCTAACTGCGGTCTCGTTCTCCAGCACATTCAGAGGATGACCTTGACTAGCACTCAGTGACTCCAGTGACCTTGGAGTATAGGCCCCCAGTCTTCCCCCAGTCTCCCTCTACTCTGCGAGAGTCAAATCTGCCCTCTTTAAAGGCACACCTACCCCCACCCTCCTCACCAAGACCCACTCCTCCAGTGGAGGAAAGAGGAGAAATAAGAGGGGCCCTCAGGCAGCCACCAGCGCAATACCCTTGGAGAAAGGGCGCACATCCCCCCAGGCAGCATGATGGTGTGGAAAGAGTACTACCTGGGCAGCCAGGGAACCTGGATTCCAGCTCCGTCTCTGGATCAGATTTGGCATATGACTTTGGACAAGACACTTAATCTCTCTACACCTCAGTTTTCTCATCTGTATTTGAGGGCACTGTATGAGATGATGGCTCATCTCCCTTTTACCTCAAAGAGTATAACATAAGGGTCATGAACTTGGGCTCTGGAAAAAGATCTGGGTTCAAATCCTTGATCTGCCACTTTACTAGTTTACTTTGTGTAAGTCTAAGCCTCCATCTCCTTCTCTGTTCAAGGCAGATAATAAGAATATACTACATTGTGCTGTTTGGAGAATTAAATGAGACAATGAATGTTTACCAAAGAAAAAAAAATCTTTGTGCAGAACTTGGTATATATTAAGATCCTCAAAAATGGCGGCTATATCACTACTGTAACTACTACCACCATGATGATGATGATTAGTATTACAGGGATCGGGAAGGAGGCAGAGTCCCTCTGAGTCAGGCATGGAGACCTTTCTCAATCAGAACGTTTCACACTTTCCAATCCCTCCAGCAGATCTGGAACTTGCAGGGAGGAATAAGACAGCCAGAGACAAAGTTCAACTTTCCCAGGAGACAGGCCCAAAGTGCTAGAGAAGAAAAGAGAACCCCAACACCAAACCCATACGGCTCTTTCCTCCAATCAACGAATATTTGTTGAGCACCTACTATGTGGCTGGAAGTGTCCTAGGCACTGGGAACACCGCAGTGAACAAAAACAAAGTCCCTGAGCTCCTGGAGCTTGCGTTCTAGAGGAGACAAGATCACCTTAACACTTCGGTATGTAGTAAAGCATTAGGTAGTGATTAGCTGATTGGAATTAGAGGCAGGATAACAGGCTGAAAAGCGGCCAGCGGTGGGGTCAGAGGGCTATTTTAGAAAGCCAGTCAGGACAGTCCTCTCTGAGCAGGTACCATTTGCACAGGGACCTGCAGGAAGAGGCTGGGAGCAGGCCCCACACACAGTCCCTGTTGGAGCCCGGTACTGCCACCTGTGGCTGGCCCAGCCGCAGGGCCTTACTCAGTCCACTGCAGAGCAACCGGGGCTGGACCTCAAGGGTGAGGGCTGTGGCTCAGCCATTTCCCCCTGCAGGTGCGTGCTTGGGGGAGACCAGGCCTGATCACAGCCGGACGACCAGACTAACGTACGAAGCAGGTGTATTTCTAAGAGGCAAGCTGTGGAAGGGACACTTCCACTTTTGCAAGTCCCCATCCACACATAAGGGTCATGTAAGGAGAAGGGAGGGGGGATCCCAAGAATATTCTCTTCTTGGTGTTTGGCACAAAAATTTGCCCCTGAGGCATCCTACTCCGTCTTTCTCTCCTTTCTCTGGCAATGACGTAACCCTTTCTCCCTAACCCCTCAAGGTCAGCCCTGGGAAGGGAAAGGGACGTCAGAAACGGAGGACAATCAGCATTTTGTTCTGGGGATTTTTTTTTCTTCCAGGCAAAATGTTTGCCAGTTTCATTTATAATTGCATAAAGAGGGACACACCTTTAGCCAAAGGAGACGGAAAATGGCGTCTGGTAGTTAAGGCAGCAGAGCCTGGAGCACTGGGGCTCCGCTGCTTTCCCGGCCCAGGGCGATCTCAGCTCCCAGGGGGCTGTTGCCTCCACCAAGGCCCAGCTGCCCAAGGGTGGCCAGTGCTGGGAGGGCAGAGCCGTCCTCCCAGCTCTGCCTGGGGCTCCGGAGGTGGCCGGGGAAACCCTCAATTTCGCCCACCTCTCCCCCCCTTCAGTCTGCACCCGCCCACCAGTCATCCATGAGCACCCCCGCCCACAGGGTGGCTTGGGGACACGGGGACCTCACGCAACGCTTCCCCTGGAGACCCGAGTGGTTTCTTCCCCTCCACCCTCTTCTCAGCTACCCTGTACACCCCACTGCCCCTTGTCTGAACACCCCCGCTTTTTGCCCTCCCCTCCGCAAGGGGAAGTCAGCTTCCCTTCCCTGGCACCTCCGCACCTCTCCGGAGCCCCGCACACGGCCACAGCCAACATTCACACTCCGGCGGCACAAACAGGCAGGCAGCCTCCTGCGTGACCCGCACACATGGTGCTGACACTCCCATGTGGTCCAACTGGAGGCACACCGGTGTTTGACAGAACACGAACAGCCCTCCAGCCCCCTCCCAAAAGGCAACACAAAAGGGCACCAAGAATTTCAAGACCAGACAACATTGGACATCAGAGCGAGTGCCGGGTAGGACAAAGACATCATTCCATCCTCGCAAGGAACGACGACAACTCTGGGACATTCTGCAGTGCCCTCTGGCTTGACACAGCCCACTGAGCAGAGCTGTGTGTGCTGGCGTGTGTGAGAGAGCATACATATGTGTGGGTGTGGGGGTGGTATCTGTCTCTACTGTCCAGGCAGCAAATCTCCCAGAGGTAACCCAGTCCAGACTCTGCTTTCCCGGTAACCTTCCTCCAATGTGCCGCAAACACATATTACACGGATGGTTAAATTGGATCATTATCACTGGGTGCTTATTTGGCAAAAAAAAAAAAAAATCATTAATGTCATCTACCCCCACTCCAATCCCCTTCTCAATAAGTCCCCTCCCCCAAAGACTCTCCAACATGCTAATCCCGTGAACTGCGACACATCACAGCTTTCGGGAAAGAATAATGGCGAGGAGAAAGAAGAGAGCGGTGTGGGGAGAAGACGTGGATAGCGTTACTGCATTGCCCGTATGAAGATGGGTGGAAAGGAGCCATGGTGGAGGTAGGGGCGGGGAGAGACACGGAGGGGAATGAAAGCAAACGAAATCAAGTCCTTGGTCGCCTGTGTCCGTGCGAGAGTGTGTGTGTGCAAGAGCGTGTGCAAGTGCGTGTGTAGATGTGCCGACTTAGCCCTCCTATCAGAAGGCTGCATCCGTGTGGCATGTAGGAAAGGCCATCGCACCACTGTTGTGTTGCAAAAAAAAAGAAGAAGAAGAAGAAGGAAAGAAAGAAAGAAAAGAAAAAAGAGCCGCAGAGCCATCAGAATCAGAATTTTCTCATGGAGATGGAAAGGGCTAGAGGAAAGGGGGAGGGGGCCGTAGGGTAGGGGAGAGCGGCGTGTGGCAATAGAAGGCAAGAGCATGGTAGAATTGGGGGAGGATGGAGGGGGGAATTGGTGGTGGGGTGGAAAACACTGCACAAGCACCTGAGACGCAAACGCACACAATACCCAAACGCCAAGCCCACTGCTCCACTGTTCATCTACGACTGACAACCTGTCCCCCATCTCCCGCTGCCTCTCTGTGCCCCCAAAGCTGGTGCCGGTGGATTTCTCTATCTCAGTTTTGCAGCAGTGGGCTAATTACAACCAAGCCCCCTTACCAAATTAACCCCTCCCCTCCCTCTCTTTTTCTCTCTAAAAGGCCAATTGAAGAATAATGTGTTTTTAGAGATAATGGATTTTTTTTTTCCCAAGGAGCGAGAGAAAGGGGGATGCAGGACAGAAATTCTGCAAACCAGTGACTTCCGACCTCACCTCCGTCTTCCCTCATGTCCCCATTCGCTGTAGCATCTCATCTACCATTTCCCAACCGTCCCCTTGTCCCCCACCGCCCAAAAGAAAAGACCTTCCTACCATGCACATCGACAAACACACCAACCGCCACCCAATCTCAGTAGCCGATCTCAAAACCCCAAGCATCAATCCACCTCAATACATTCTTTCCCTTATATAAGCAGCAAATCATCAACATATTCAGTAGAAACGCAGCATTAAAAAGAAATTAACCAAAAAAAGAGGCCAGACCCCCATCAAACCCCCAATAATTAATAACAGGGAGCTACCAGAGAAGCAAAGAGGTAGTTGTCTCTCAAAATCTAGAATCCCTTTGATTTCTGGCCCCCTCGTCTTAAGAAGCAATTTTTTAAAATCATTATTTCACTAGAAAGGGCCGGAAAGCTCCAGAAAAGGGCATTCGCACAGTCCGGTTGTTTAAAAAAAAAAAATTAACCCAGCCCTGTTGCTCACTTTAATAGCGAACTTCCAGCGTCCAGCCTTTTCCCCCTCTTCCAGAAGGAAGACTGGTTCACAGGATGAACCCCAGGCTGCAGAAAATGGGCCAAGAGCCCTTGCTCTCCACTCCCCAACCAAAAAAAAAAAAAAAAAAAAAAAATCAAACAATAGGAATATCTCTGCACAACCAGCACCCGTCTGAAATATCGTTTGCCCCAATATCACATAGGCAGATTAAGCTAGAAGATTTAAAAAAAAAAAAAAATACCAGCCTTGCTACGTCTCTCCCCTCCATCCCTCCGCCACGTACCCAGTAGCTCTTAGGTAAACTTGCCCATCATAACCAGCGGGACCATTTTAACTCGAAAGGCGATGCAGAAGCCCTTGAACGATGAAGGAGGCTCTACCCCAGAACAGCAAATTCATAAAGGGCTAGTTCTTCGGGTTCGCCAGACCTAACCTCCAGGTGCCCCCAGATAGACTATCCCGGGCACAGAGTCACCCAGTGCGCTGGGAGTTCAAATTTCCATTGGAACCTTCATCACAAAGGCAAATGGTCATCTGACCCCTGAAACTACACTGTCCTCCAGGTGTGACAAGGAGCACCCCTCTTGCTCCCAGGGCCATCCACAGGACCCAGAGCAGAGAAAGAATTAAGAAGATTGAGGTGGACTGGTCTGGTAAAAGGAAACTATCTCCCCAAGCGGGAACGACCGGAGGAAGCGGGGAGAGGACAGCTCCAGCTCTCCCACTTCCCCTAGGTGGTCTGACTATGTCTTGCTCCATCCTAGCCCAGCTCTCAATGATCTCTGACCTTTGCATTAAAAAAATTTTTTTAAAATAATGATCGGGGGAAAAGAATCCTACCTTACCTAAAGCCCAATAGAGTTAGCAAAAATATAATTTTCTCACTGCATGATGATATTTCTACATCCAGATCAAAAGAGAAGGTATTTAATGGAGGAGGAAGAAATTTATCTTTTTTAACAAGTAATCACAGGGTAAGTCACCTGCAAAGCAGCCGAGCCCATAGGTTGGTATTACATCACTGGCCTAGGAAGGGATGGGGGGTGGGGGGAGGACAGATTATTTTTCCCCTGTCATCAGGATGATGTTTATAAAGCAGTTAAGTTTCGTGGTTAAAAAAGAAAGAGGGAAAGAGCCAAAACTCTGGGTACAACACAATGCCTTGAAAAAAAAAAAAAAACATCGAACCAGCCTTTAAGGTCACTGAGAGCTTGCAAAACCCACAGTGCTTACACAGAGTGGAAGTTTTCAGGCAAGCCTGCTACTAAATCATTAATATAAACAAATGGAAGGCAGAAGAGGAAGATTCCCTTGTAACAGATCCAAACAGGAGCGCACACGCGCGCGCACACACACACACACACTCCCTTTTCACCTTCTCTGATTATGCCCACCTTCACAACAAGATAGCAGGAGTCCAACCTGAATCTTCAGACTCAAGAACCACCTCCTCACACCCCTTAAAAAAAAAAAAAAAATCTTACACAGACACACACCACACCACACACACACACACACACACACACACACACACACAATTCCTCAACAGCTAGGGAAATCCCTGTCTCAATTCAATTTTGTCTTATGATCCTCAGAGTGTCTCTTCTTTTTCTCATTTGAACCAGTCCTTTCCCCAGAAAAAAATAATTAGAGGGAAAGTGGCTACAAAATGCCAAAAAACTATCTGCCCAAAATGAAGTGATGGGCATACATCCTTTCAGACTAATAATCCACGCAAATAGAAGAAAGACTTTTAAAAAAAAGATTGAAAAATCTAAAACATTCTCTGACTTTTCCAACATCTGGAGCAAGAGGACTCAACTTCCAGGAGCAAGTGAAGGGAAAGAAAGGCAGTTGAAAAGCCATTCCCATGGTCAGCCGAGGCTCTCGGAGCCAACATCCAAAAAAAAAAAAAAAAATCTAGGTTGGTCGCTCCCAACTGAAAACTTCTACCCTCTCAGGAGCAACGTCTTCCCAGAACGAACAAGAACCTTGAGTTGTTTCACACCCTGCCTGTGTTCCTTTCCCCCCAAACCTTACCTTTCCCGTTGAACAGAAGATTTGGGATCTGTTTGTTTGATGTTTAATCAACTGACTTTGCTGGGTATGTTTCCTCTTTGGGAAGGTTCAAATTCCAGAATCTTTCTCTCTCCTTTTCCTTTTCTCTCTCTCTGGGAGGGAGTGGCGGGGAAGAAGGGAGGGAGGTGTCGGAGGTGTGAAAAGCAGGTCCGCGGTGGCTGGAGATGCTGGTGGCTGCGAGAGAGGGGAGGACACGCTCGCCTCTCCCTCTCAGGGAGTTGCATGCAAGAGGAGATGTGTAGGGCTGAGCTCGGAGCCTGAGACTGCCGGGGAGCCCAGGAATTTCACGCACTCCAGAGCCGGCCCCTCCCTCTCCCACACAGACCCCGGCATTTAAAGAGACAGCCAGGCTGCCTGCCTCAGGGCTTCACCTCTTCCCTGACTGTTTTGCAAACAGCTGAGAAGATATCGTCAGGGAGGGGCACTGTGCAGCCCCCTGTGACCAAGAGGCTTTGTCAGGAGTTCAGTTCTCCCCCGACTCCAGCCTGAGGAAGGTTCTTTACCAGAACCAGAGCGGGCTTTGAAATTAAAGACAAAATCCTCATTTACAGCTTCAGTAGACTAAGCCACATGCTGAAGATACATTGTAGACAGGAAGTGGAGAGGAGCCTGACCTAGAAGTGTGCCTCAGTTTCCCTAAGTAGCCACTCCTTGTGAAATCAGGGCAATCCTTGAGCATCTGGTGGAGGCTAGGGCTGTAACTAGGGCACGAAGTCATTCCTTCAACAAACATTTTGAATGCCTGCGTAGAACAAGGGCTGGGGACATAGAAGGTGACAAATTGGGCTTCCCATCCAAGGGCTGCTAGCCACAAAGACAGAAGAAAGCATAGCTAACCCTATCCACAGGGGCTTCAAGCTAAGAGAGACAGAGGTAGGGGTCCAGTGCTTTGGTGGGTCAGGGGGACGGCTCCCTTCGGTGGCTCACGCCCTGAGCTCAGGGCCTAGGCATTTCCAATGCACCCCAAAAGCCTTCGAAATTCATTGCCAGTTTTGCCAAACTATTCTGTGTTTGTGGAAACATTTCCCCATTCGAGCCTAAACAAGAGATGACAGTCGGTGGCACCAAACACAAGGTTTTGTTCAGCATCAGGCCCTGGTGCCTCACCATGGAGAAGAGCCCCACCCCCCTTTCTTCTCCAACCTCCCCATTCTAAGGGCTCCATGGCGCATCCTTCCTCTGGCCAGTGCCAATGGCAGGAGTAGTCACTAACAACTGTTGAGCACTTGGCCACGTGCAATCACATGGCTCAGCTCATTCGGTCCACTGAGACTGGTGCTATTTGATAGTCGTCCATCTTTCAGTTGAGGAAATCAAAGCTTTAGGGAGGCTCTCCAAGGTCACACGGCCAGAAATAACCAGAATGAATTTGAACTTGGGTCTAGCCTGCCTGCTCAGCCACAGTACTCTATCGCCTCTCTTCTATGGACGGTAGTTCTTAAATTTCTGCTCTTTCCTGGACATTCTTCTAGCCATCCCAGCACTTACCCAACCCAGCAAACTTGGATACCACATGTACCAGGCATTGTGCTAACCGGAAACAAAATGAGTAAGACAAGTTCCCTGCCCCCAAGGAGTCCACTCTGCTTTGGTGGAAGACAAACGTGTTTCTATAAAGCAAGGGAACACAACAGTCATGAAGCAGCATAAAGGAAGCTGTCAAGAAGCAAGTGATCAATTATGTTATGGAAATGGGGGATATTAAGGCAAGTGCGAGGCTAAATGGGGGCTAAAGTGGCATTTGGGCTGGGCTTGCACAGCACACATAATACCAGATGTTTCCATCTGTTTTACCTTTTAGATCATAGTCTTACTTTTTTTTATGTTTCTTTGGGTCCCCAGTCTTCAACACCACCATGGTATTCGGCACCCAATAGGAATACAAACAAATGTGCCTTAATGGATTAATTTCACGCATGACAAATCATTTTCTACCAGTTTATGCCAGACCTGAACGGTCCCAGCCAGCTGATCTATATCTTCCTTACCTGGCCTTTCTTGAAGTCCATGTACGTTATTTGTTCCCAGAACACAGAAGGGACATTCAAAGAACACAGTGCATGGGGTTAGGTAAGCTGTCTGGAGCTCCAGGGGGAAGAACCATATAAAGAAACCACCATGATCCGGGGCGCCTGGGTGGCACAGCGGTTAAGCGTCTGCCTTCGGCTCAGGGCGTGATCCCGGCGTTACGGGATCGAGCCCCACGTCAGGCTCCTCCACTGTGAGCCTGCTTCTTCCTCTCCCAGTCCCCCTGCTTGTGTTCCCTCTCTCGCTGGCTGTCTCTATCTCTGTCAAATAAATAAATAAAATCTTTAAAAAAAAAAAAAAAAAAAAGAAACCACCATGATCCAGCAGGATGTTGGGAACACAGTACACTCACTTTTGGGAGCAGCAGGAAGAGACTTTAAGGGACCCCACGGGGATGTGAGGGCATAAGCCCGAAGGAAAGCCTGAGGACTCACTGCCCTCAGATGCCAGTTCCCATCAGACTCTTTCGGCAAACACCAGCCTTAGAAGGACATCCCCTAGAGAAGTCCACTGCATGTGTACAGGACAACCTAGGGGTTAGGACACATACCTGGATTCCAATCCCAACTTAGCCACCTATGTTCCATGTGACTTGAATAGTTTTCTTTGCCCTCTCCAAGTCTTAGCATCTTCACCTACAAAACGGAGAGAACACCTGTACTTACTTCATAGAATTGCTGTGAGAATTAGTGACAAAATAACACACCGAACACCTGCCCCACAGAAGGGCTAAACAAGTATCTGCGATTTCGACCCAAAGGTCTGCCTTTGCCCCTGCATGGGATTATTAACTTTGGACTGCCCCCTATAGTTAGCATTCTCTTATTTCATCATTTCACTTTTAATATCTTAACTTACTGAGTTTCACTGTAGTTACTCTCATTTACTTGTTTTTAGCCCTCTGTTTTCTAACCCTGTGTACTTTGAATATATTTGTTATTATCATTTCATTCCATTTGTAGTTTCTTGGGCTTAAGTGTTATTTACCTTTCAATTACTCTGGTGTATTCTTTTAGTCTGCCTTTTATCATGAAATCTCGAGGCTCGTTTTGTTCATTCCTCCATAGCATGTTAGCTAACTACACTCTGCTCATTCTCAGTGATCCAACATTCCCCCCAGTTAGCTCCAGATTTATGAGGACGGATATGTACAAAAGAGCAGAGAAAGACAACATCAAAGACAATAAGCCAGGTCTCCTTGCAGACATGGAATACAACCATAAGCATCAAACAGTATCAGGTGTTTGCCTGAGTGACAGTGCAGTGTCAGCAATGGTACTGATTATTTTGAAAGGGAGGACTCAGTAGGGGCAGCTAAAGTCCTCAGAAATTCGGGCCTTTCACGGCTCACACCTCTCACTGCCAGTCATAAGGCCACGATCAGAGGCCATTAGGTTAGAAGGTTCCCTTGTGGGAAGGAAGCCTATATTCCTTTCCCTCGGCTGTGTGGCTGCTGCCTCACTCAGTTTAGAGGGAGAACAAAATAGGACAGGGACTGTTTCAGCTTTTCTCAAACATGCCAGACTGGCACTTACAGGATGGAGCGAGGAACAATTTCATTGCCAATCAAAAGAACAAGTTGTCCATGACATCTTGGGAAAAAATCAGGTTAATGTAAGATGATCATGACAGTAATAAAAACCACCACTACTCCAAGTCCCCTGCTGGCCCTCTACCTGGTAGGCTCGTCGTTAAGATCCCAACGCTCTGCCAAGAGGACATCTGAGTTCAAATCCTAGCTCTACCATTTGCTGGCTATGAGACCTTGGCCAAGTCACTAACATTCCAAACCTCAGTTTTTCTCATCTGTAAAACGGAAATGATACCATACTCAACCATTTCCTGTGAGGATTATATCAAAAGCCCATCTGTAATAGTAAATGGCACATGGCAAGTCCACAACAAAGAGTACCAGTTATCATTATCAGAGTGGGCTTTTAAATATTTCATATCTGAGATAGTATAGGCAGCAACCAATCAGCCTGGAAGCTGGCCATAAGCAACTGGTTTGACTCTACCTGGGCATACCAACTATCAGACCTGATCATTAGTATTATTACTACCTGCCAGGTACTAAAGTAAGCACTTGGCATGTGCTAATGCATTATCTCATTTAATTGTCCGAAGTTGGCTTTATGTTATTTATTGAAATATATGCAATTGCGTGGTGGGGGGGGGGCCAGAGGGAGAGAGAACCTTAAGCAGACTCCACACTCAGCATGGAAGCCAACCCACGACCCTGAGATCATGAACTGAGCCAAAATCAAGAGACGCTTAACCAACTAAGCCACCCAGGTGCCCCTATGCAATTGCATATTTATATAATTTATGGGCAATATATGGGTAAGACAGTATCCATAAAATCAGGGTTATAGATAAATAGACTTAACACATAGATTCCTGTTGCCCTAATGATTCTTGTATATGAATTTCAGGGATTTGCTTTGGCTGGGAGTTTTAAAATTTCATTATATAGCTTCTTTCTTTTACTTACTGATTCTGTCAATAATTTTTAGAAGATAATGATAATTGTCAATGGCCTCAATTTCTTCACCCATTAAATGGGTGTACATACTGTTCTTTCTTTCTGAATTCTCACTGCTCTATCTCAAACAATCCTAGAAATATCAAAGATTTCTCAATCCAAGACCAAATCCCTACAAATTGGACATTAAACAGTTCTGCTAATCCCTGGCCAGCACTTCAGTCAAGATAAGTTCTCAGGTCCTCAAATGTCTTGCTCCTGAGCAGATTTCAAATTCAAGTTCAAATGCTATTGGCTCAAAGCAGTCTGCCCAACACTCCCTGCTAATATCCCTTGTGCTCTTCTTTCCTCTCTCCCTCCCAAGAGCTGTGCTGCATTGCTGGCCTGCTGGAATTTATTTGACTTTCTGTCACCTACGTGATGATGTTTCCAGTGTTATTAATAAGTGACTGCTTATTAATTAGTATTATTAGACATGCACCGTGCAGTGCAGACAGTACCACAGAGGGGCCTGGCATCTTCGAGAAGAGGATTTGCGCAGAAAGATTTGTCCCTGCAGCCCAGTTAGAGGACACAGGCTGGCAGTGAGTCCTGGGGAGCCAACAGCAGAACTCCCCAAATTCTGAAAGCTGTGCACCAATCCAGGCTTAGGATGGAAGGAGAGCAGGTGAATGTGAGATTTGCAGCCATGTGATGGCATAAGCCCAAAGGGGAGCCTGAAGAGGTTAGGGCCCATGGCATCGTTCACGAGGCCGCAGGAAGGGCCAGCTCCTGGGAAAGCCAAAAGTCTCCAACTCTCAGATCCAATGGGGAGCTCTCTACTCTCATTTTCCTTTCCTGCCTATCCTATGGGAAGAAAATATTCTCTGGGGCTTGCAGCCAGTAGAAGCCTCTCGGCCATCTCCATGAATTCAGGCAGGCTTTGCCGGCCGAGAAGAACCAGCCCTCGGGACAGGACTCCTGACTCCAGCCTCAGGGAGACCCGGGCTAGGATGCAGAATGGCATCCCTGCGGCTGTATCCTTCTCCCTGAGCACCCAGGCGCAAGCAACTCAGCCAGACTGATGATGACAGAATATCTTACCAAAAACTTTACAAGAAAAAAGACTGAGAAGGAAATTATTTCCTCCCACTCTGATCATTTTCAGAGCAATTCTAGAATTTCCTGCTTGGGGAGCAAATTTTAACATGGTCCAGGTATATTTGGAGTGTTTAATAGGTTTGAATGTTCAAGTGACAGGGAGTTACCTCTTCATACGTGATGACTGCTTTAAAAAAAAAATCATTTTCTGCATTTATGATGGAGTTCTCGTCTGTTTTACACTTCGTGCCTCCCACGGAGAGGGAAGAGCAGACGGGGTTGGCACAGCCAATTTTAGGTTGAGTACTGAGAGGACAGTACCTGCACTTCAGGGAGATGCGGCACAGGGTGGCGGCAAAGGGCATGAACCCCAGCTCCAGCCTGCAAGGGCTGGCGTCCGGCTCTACCCCTTACAAGCTTGGGGCCCTTGGGCAAGTTGCTTGACCACTCCTGTTACCTGTCTCCCTTCCATACACCAGAGATCATGACAGGACCTACCTCACAGGGCTGTTACAAAGATTAAAGGACGTAATATTTTTAAAGTACGCCAACAGTAGCAAGGCGATGTAAGTGTTTGTTCAATAAAAAAAGAAAAGTCCCCATCAGCACTATTCCCAGGAGACCCTTCAAATAATAATAATGGCAGTGGTAATGTGCTGGCTCTGGAATATCTCAGGACCACGGGAAGGAAAGTTGTTAACTCTGCCATCTTTCCTGGCAACCTTGCTTGTAGAGGTTCAACCAGGCCCAGTTCCCTGTGCCTCCCCCCTGCCCCATCATCCCTCTCTCTCCCTCTACTGGACGGCGCTGGTACCTACCCCTTTACACGGCAAAGCCAGCGTGGCTGCCGGTGCAGGCAGGAAAGTCAGCATCAGCAGCGACGATCCTGTGCAGTCCAAAGCACGCCTCATCTCCATTCCCATCCCCAGCAACCATTCTCTCTGACCCACGCACTAGGACTATTTTTAAATGATATACTTTTGCCCGGTTGTTGGGAGGGGGGGTGGGGAGGTGAGAAGAAAGAAACACCCTCCCCAGGATTCAAGCCGAAGATGGAATGATTGCCAAATGCTAACAGCTTTTCGAACAGGACGCAGTTAAAAATATGTCTGAAATGGTTTTAACTCAAACTCAAAAAATAGCTTAACTGAGTGGAGAGCCATAGGCAGTGGGGGTGGGGAAGCAGAAGAGGAAGAGGGATTCCCTTGGGAGGGGCCACAGCCAACCTCATCACAGGGACACAGGAGAGATGCCTGATTTATTTTCCCACATGAATAATACCTTTTGAAAACACAGACCACATCTCTGGGGAAACTAGTGACACCAGAAAGCTTTGCTGCTGCTCTGTACGCAGAGAGATGCTCCTGATAAGGCCCCCACCATGAGGCTTCCTGGATCCTCGCTGCTCTAAGTGTGGGCACCGCAGCGCCAGCATTACCTCTGAGCAGGTTGCAAGGTGGGTTTTTGGCCTTGACCCCTACCCCCAGTAGACCTGCTGAATCAGAAGCTGCACCTTAACACGATGCCCAGATGATCCCAAATCTACATCTTGTAGGTACTATTCTAGACTCTATCGTGACATCTTAACCCTAAAAGGACTGGACTCAAAATTCTCCCCACTTGACATATGAGGAAATGGACACAAGGAGGGACTCATCTAAGTTCACCAGCTGAATCAGGTCTAAGAAGACCATCCAGAGTCTCACGCCCTCCCCTAGGGCTTGAAGCCCCAAATTAGGCTTCATCATCAAATTTGAGATGCCTTCTTTCTGGGGGCAAAGGACTTGGAACATCATTTAAAGCGACGTTTCTCCAAATACGCTCAGTTGGTCGCTATTCCTACCAAATACTCTGTGAAAGAGAGTTCTATTGTTTTTTGTTTGTTTGTTTTAAAGATATTATTTATTTGACAGAGAGAGAGAGACAGCCAGCGAGAGGGAGAACACAAGCAGGGGGAGTGGGAGAGGAAGAAGCAGGCTCCCAGCGGAGGAGCCCGATATGGGGATAGATCCCAGGACTCCGGGATCACACCCTGAGCCAAAGGCAGGGCAACTGAGCCACCCAGGTGCCCCCGAGAGTTCTATTGTTAAATGTATTTAGAAAATTCATAATGCACATTAATTATGTTAAAGTCTCTGAGAAGTTCTGTAGAGAATAAACTTGCTTAAAATTTTTTAATCCAGTGTTTTCCAAAATTATTTTACCACAAAACCCTTTGTTCCCCCACGGAAGACCTAGTAACATGAAAACAACCATGTTCTTAGAAATACATGTTGGGATTCACCACCATTTACCACTTAATAACATGCTCAATCAGTCTTCAGGAAAGCATAATATTTCATAATGTTTCTTAAAGGTCAAAAATGTCATTATTCAATCTGTGATTGATTACTTCCTGCAACAGGCAGGTCACTACCTTACAGAGCAGCCCAACTCATCATTGGGTGACTCCAATATTTAGAAACGTTATTACATTAAGCTAAAATCCTCCTTCTTGCAACATCTTGAACTACAATTGCTTAAATTCTATCTTCACCACCAGTGTGCACAGGGAACTAATCACTGTTTCTCACAGTGTCCTTCACACACAACTCTAGTAATAGTAGACTAGTAAGTCTACTTGTCCTCTACTGTCCAGACCTTCAACTATTCCCCAGAATCATGGGATTTTAGAGTTAACAGTATTATAAGTATCACCTAACCCAACCCTTTTGTTTTACAGATGAGAAAACCATGTCTAAGAACAGTCAAACTCCTTGTCCAAGGTCAAACAGGTGATAGAAACTTAACCTGGGATTTTGGATTTGAATATAACAAGGTTCTTATGTTCTTTTCTTGGTAGGAGAGCTTTCTTTCTTCATCAGGAATTCCTAGATGCTTAAAGTTCATGTCTAACATCCAAGGCCCATCATGAAGAACCTCATAGTCTCCAACATCCTTCTTCCTGGTACGCCCGTCAGATGCCACCTTGGGGGCCAGATGAGTCACAGAGTTCACCCAGTGTGGGGAATTGTGTTCCAGACTCTCCCCCATCCTGGTGGCCGAGCTGGGACTGTTCTTCACCCCACGCTGCCTCCTCACCACCACTGCCATCTGCACCCTCCTTCTCAAGGATCACCATCTGTTTTCCTGATACCACTCAGCCGCCCCCAGCACTTTGCTCAGTTTCCTAACCCACTGCTTGAGCCACTCTCCCCGCAACTTGTAATTTCCCTTTCCACAGTCCATCCACTCCATCCTCCCCTCCCCAGCCCACAACTTCAAGAGTTTGCATGTTTGTAATTTCCTGCTTTCTTGCTCACTCCCATGCCAAGCCCCCACTAACCCAGGAATTCCAACAGAGCCCATTGCTTGAGCTAAGATTTTGCCACTATACTATGCATGTCGGCCGAATAAATAAATGAGGCTCTTTCTTTCTGTCCCTTCTCTGTCCCATGGGATAGAAAATGGGAGCTCGGCCTCCCATTTTCTGAAACATTACTTAAGCCCACTTACCCCTCTTCCTACAAATATACTCCCTTCCTACAAAGCAAACAAAGATTGGGTACATGGTAGTCATTACAGGTAAATGAAGAGTGCTAGTACTGGGTCACAAAGAAATATTCCTAAAGATGAATGCTGCTCCTTTTTTTCACTAGAAAGGTCTGTACTATAAGAGGGCAGTGATCACTTCTATGTAATCACACTTATCACTTAAAAGTTCTCAATAAATATGTGAGAAATGACTAAAGGGTTTGGACACTTATTCAGCTCACAATGACTTCTACCTGTCTAGCATCTATTCTGTGCCAGAAATTTCACGTACATTATCTCACTTAATACTTGGAAGAATTCTGTAAGGTTGGGAAAGAAAGTTCAGGGAATGGATTCAGATTTAGGGCTTTCTGGCTTCCATATCTGTGCACATCCCTTTTCCTCTCTGTACCCTCAAAGGGATCCATCAAGAAGGTCCAACCCCAGGTCCTGCATCCTCTAATTTCTTTTAATAGAGATTAGTTTCAGTGCTTTATTTTCCCTTCTGTCCTTTCTAATTAGTAGTTCTCTTCTCTGACCACCCCCCTACTTTCTACATCTCTAGCCCCTTGAGAAGCCCTTCCCATTCTTTACTCCCCATTGGATGTATGGCAAATTCAGACAAGAACAAATAGAAATTTTACACCAAAGGCTACTCTGGAAGCAAATCAGAGTCCTGTATGAAGGGTAACTGTGAGAAACAGATTTCAGTGATTAATGCCCTATGCGCACTGGTGGTGAAAATAGATTTTAGGCAATTGTTGACTAAGAAAATCGCAAAATATGAAAATCTGGCATGTAACTATGGGGACCAGGGAATCAACCTCTTCCCCTACCAAATGCTCTAATGCATCTGCTTCCAAACTCTGATTAACTGGTTCAAGTCTTCGCTCTACTTTACAGCCTCTGGTAAATGAATAAGTACACACTATCAATGCCAAAAACTGGAAAGGAAATTATTTCAAGTTTAAAAAATCAACTAAACATGGATAAATCACCTTTGAAAAATTCACAGATACCAAAAGCTTCACATTCTTGGTTTTTAAATATTAACTGTCTACTTTGTCCTTCCACGCCCCATCACCTTTTCTCCAATTTATCTTCTAATTCATGAACCAAGTGTGAATCACATTAAAAACTGATGATCCCACCCCCTTTTGGTGTTGCTGATCAGACTTATGAGGACCACGTTGCTGGGGATGGGCAAGATCTCTACAGTAGGCATCTGGGGGGAAAAAAATCAAGATGCCCCTTTTACTTCCTTTACTTCAAGGAAAAGAGATGACAAGCTCATGAGTCAGTCTAACTGCCTCACTCTCCTAAAGCATACCCCATCCTCCTTCATGTCAATCTTCAATGTGAGCAAACATGCAGAACAACTCCGGTGGAAGGGTGAGACATACTAGTCTCACAAATACAGCTACCAAGACACCTGCTTACTTTGGCTCCCAAGAACTGGTTGCCCTTGCTGATTGGAAGTGGTTCCCCATCCAGCTCTCTTTTTATAAGCCATATGCTGACTTTTTCTCTCTTTTATACTCGCTCTTGCAAATCTCTCTGGATTCAGGGGGCTTTATTAGGTCTCTTCCTCTCTCTCTGGAGAGAGAAAATCTGGATTTTCCTCCAAAAGTCTACCAAACTATTCTTGAGCATGGATTCATTATTGATCATATTGCATTTCAAGTAGGGGGAATACAGCAATAAACAAGACAAACAAATCTCCTGTTCTCACATTCTTTTTGTACTAGGAGGGATGATGCACAGAAAACCACAGAACACATAAACAAGGAGATACTTTCAAATAGTGAAACCTATGAACAAAGCAAAGCCATAGGATGTGATAAAAAGTGGTTAGATGAAGGAAGAGTCAATTTAGACTGATAAGAAGGAGCCCATCATGAATAAATTTTTTATAGGATAGGACAAATATTACTTGGTAAAATTCCAGCTAAGAGGTAACTAAAATTTCAGAAATGCCATTAAGGTGTGTCATTCTTAGAAGTCAATCCATAAAATGATGGAGGAGACATTTGTTATATGAAGGACATGAGAACAGAAGAGAATCAAGCCATCAAAATACTTCACTTTACCTCAAGGAACATGTAACCACTTCCCAGGAAGTTGTAATCTTCAGCTTTTTATAGCACAGTGATTAAGAAAATTGACTCTGAAAGCAGACTACCTGGCATCAAATCCCAGCTCTGCTATTTACTAGCTGTGTGACCTTTGGTAAGTTGTATGAGGCAACCTCTTTGTGCCTCATTTTTCTGATCTGTAAAATAGTTATAACATTACCTGCCTCAAAAGCTTGTCATGAGAATTAAACAATTTAATATATGTAAAACACTCACAGCAAACCACAAGTTATAATATGTGCTGTATAAGTATTACCATCATATTGCCAAGTGCATCCCTTTATGAACACCCACACACACATCAGCATCAGGCATTCTTCCAGCCCACTCCTCAGGACAATCAGTGTAGAGACCCTTGTGCAAATTGAGGGATCTCAATCCCAGCTGGCAGCAGATTCAAGCCTAAGCTTGAAGAGATTTTTTTTTTTTAAGTCAGGGATGGAGACACAGTTCATGTAAAAATATAGACTTCTGCTCCCTTTAGAACCCTCTCAAGCCACATGGTGTTTCTCTAACTGCAACACTCCCATTCAGTTTATAGAAGCCTCAAAAGAAGCCCCAGCATGTCCAGGACTTTTTCCAAGTCTCTTGGCTACAACCACTACCTGAAGTTCAGAGTTGTTATTCAGTTGTTATTCACCAGATATTAGTGCTTGTCAAGGCAAAGAGCAGCTTTTCCGGAGTCACAGTTCATCTGATTCCTGTGTGAGCTGTATGTGCTCCCAAGGTTCAGCACTTAGTACACTGCCTGGCATATTAGAGGTGCCCAACAAATGTTTGCAGAATAAGTGAATTACATCTCTTTCATTATGCTTGTGCTTCAGGTAGACAATAATATACTCCCTCTAATTAATACAAGCTTGTACATTCCCCTCTCACCACCAGGAAGAAAACTAAATAAATGAAGCATTATAAAACAATCAGTTTTTTTGCCACATTTGCCAATGTGATCAAATTGGCATCACAGAATAAAAGCAAATGTGAAAGTCATTAGTTTTTAGGGTAGACATCCATCCAACAAGCCCTCGACGGCTTGCTACTCTGATTTCATATCAACCCTCCTATGGGACAAGGATGATCTTTAGAGCTGTTTGTGGACAATTTCCACTCAAACTACCTATAGAAGTATATTGCTTCCAGCACCACAGAGAGCTCCCAATAGCAGCCCTCTACTAGGAGCGCTCCACTTTCTCAGCACCACGGAGAGCTCCCCTGCTGCACAGCAGGTGTGAGGAGCTCCCCATCCTCTATGACAGTGAGAAGTCCACTCAGAATTGCTGACGGACGATCCCCAGTGAAACCACCTCCACTGCAGTTCAAATATCAGAAAAGGGCAAAAGGTGATCCTGGTAAAAAGCTCCCCAAAGTCTAAGGAATATCCAAAGAATCTGCTATCCTGAGGTAGGGATGGAGAGAGTGGGTCTGAAGACAGCTGACTAATGATTGCAGATACTTTTGTGCCAGATCGGCATTTTTATTTCTTTCCCCCCCCCCAGAAGTAAAATACCCAAGGTGAATTCAAAAACCGCAGTCCAAACTGTGATCAGATCAACGTGGCTGCACCAGACAAAACTGATCTTATCTGAATGGTGACTTTATCCACTTTGGAGAGCAGAACTCATTACAATAATAGGGAGCGACAGAAATGGGAGGAAGAGCAATCACAGCAGAGCCAGGAAAGAATTCACTTTACTATCATTTTGGAGGATTAATTCTAAGCTTCCCCCCTATAAATGTCATTTTTCACGTCAGCAGGAGGTCCGGGGTCTGAAATTATTCTAGCCGACTTGCAGAACGCATCATTTTGCACCTGATTTGCAATCCATTTCTGCTTCCTCCTACCAAGCTCAATGGTATTTGTTTAATGGTCACCTGGCCCTCAGCATGCTCCACCGTGCTTGCGTAGAAAGGTATACACACACTGGAGGTCGGGGGTAGGATACAGGTGTTCAGAAAGGTCTGAGAGTACATGGGTAAGGAAAATAATGTGTGAGCTTACAATCACACAAGAGGTGTCCACACTCTCACAAACAGGGTTGTATGGCTGCAAGGGGAAGTGAAGAGGGAAGAAAAAAAATGTAAAGCAGCTGTGTGTGGTTAAGAAAATGTATTATTTCTAGATCTGGTCCCTCCCCTCTAGGTCCCTTATCTGCTAGCCAATTTAAATGGGACGATTGTATAATTACCTGGATCCTCCTCATTGGAGATACTAAGTATTTCCAGTCTCATCTCAGCAGCCCCCTAAATGCCAGCCATGCTGGATTAATTGCCTTTCCTCAGACTTGCTACACACTTTTTTACACCTCTAGGCTTTTACTCATGCTGTTCCCTTATTCCAAAATTCCCTCCTGACTATTTCTTCCTCTCCATCTCCCCACCCAATTAAAATTATATTCACACTTCAAGGCCCAGGTTAAAGGCCAGCTTCTCCATGATACTGCCCCTAAATCTCCTCCATAATAATGCACTTCTTTCTCTTTGTTCTCACAACAGGCTATTTTTAACTCACATTAGAGTTATTCGTTTGCATGTTTCTCTCTCCCTCTAGATTATAAACTCCTTGAAAGCAACTTTTTAATCTTTGTATTCTTGGCAACACATTGCACCATTCCTTGGTCATCATAGACACATTTCAAAATACATTTTTGAGTACATGAACAAAATTTAATAATATAAAGCACAAAGCCAGAATATTTTCCTCTATCATCTTTTGCCTAAAATCTTGTGCTTTAAATAACTTGGAAATGACAACGTCTTTCCAGGTGATGATTTTCTCCCACCAGTTTAACAACTGGGAGAGAGAAGTTGTCTCTGGCGTCCCTGGCTAGGGCTGGATCCACAGTCTCCAACAATAAACAGAACAGAACCTTTGACTTAAGATCAGAGCACACCTCACTGACTCTTACGTGTGCCACTAGCAACATCTCTTCAACCAGTGGTCAGATTCTAAACACTACTTATGGACCCATGGTGCTTAAAATTTCCTACCCTAGCAGCCTTATCTGAATTTTTCCTTTTGAAATTTACATTATCTCTCTGATTTTACAAGTCCTAGCTTTCCCTCCAAAATTTATACTCTTGCCAAGCAGCTCTTTACTACCTCACCGAACCTCAGGTCCTGGGTCTTTCAAAGCAAATCTGTACCTCGTCCCAGTGCATCATCCCAGAGTAACTGTATGCATGAGTGTGGATGTGAACATGACTAGACACTACAGCATGTGTGTATAAAGTTGTTTGCATTCAGCATCACCCTATGTTCCATTATACAAAGGTCAGTGCACACTCCCATTAGGGACAAAGCACTCTTCACAGGAAGAATAATGATAAACTCAATGCCAGCAAAATGCCTCCATTGTCTTCCTCATAACTTTTCCATCTAAGAGCAATTGTCAGTTCCCAGCGGCACCTACATCCTCCACATCCACCATTCTCAGGATGGGGTCGGATCAACAGGAAAAGGGAGTGAAGGCTGCTGAATTTCAGTTGGAGTCTGCCTCTTCACTGGCGTCCTCTGGGAAAGATGGGGGCTGGGGTCAATTTTCCAGCTTCCCAGCTTTCCCATTCTATGCATCTCCCATCACTGGCTTCTTCGTGCACCACCCCCATGTCTTGCTCAGTTCCTTTCAAGAAATCTGAATCTTGATGGATGGGTTATGACCTTCCACCTTGCTCGGCCCATGGGAGACTTTGTCCTTTAATTTTCATTTATTTGCTTCCTGAGTCTTGAGCTGTAAGTGGGCTTTGTCTTCTGATAGTCCGAGAATTTTACTTTTCCTGTCACCCACATCCCCTGATAAGAAGAGGGAAGATGCAGGACACTTGAGGAGGAAGAGATAGGAAAAGCAACACCATGCTGTAGTAGAGGTGACAGTCTTGCATCCTGAATGATCCCTGAGTCTCATCATAATCACTTTGAAAATTAGTGGCTAATTTCCACTGCTCTGAGATTACTTCACATTTTTTTTTTTTTTGGCTATTTCCGCCAGAATCAATGGAAGTAAAGAAAAAGCCAACATGTAAAAGCAGCAGCATTATACTGAGTTTGAACTTATTTCTACCTCTTCAAGTTCTGGGACTTACCGATCTTGAACCTGTTTCCTCATCTGTAAAATGGAGAGCATACTTAACCCAGGACTAAAATGACTAAATTAAATGGCCCAAGTGACAGTGCCTAGAACAATGTCAGGCACATAAGAGAAACTGTTCCTATGCCCTGTGGGGCAAGCTTCCAGAACTTCCATGGTTAGTGTGGACTTGTGGCAGGTGGGGGCAGCAGAGGGCCATTGGGGCAGAGGAAAGGAAGGGAGGAAGGCCCTGAATTGTTGGTTCCAGGAGAAGGGTTCCAAGAGCAGGCATCTCAAAGCAGGCCAGGTCCTCCAACAGGAAATACAGAAGATGGAGCAAAAAGGCACACAGAGGTAAGTGGGTTGTAAGGGTCATGAGGTCAAGATGTCAGGAATTCATGAGAGAACTGGCATGGCAGAGCCAGCCATGCCAACTGGGGAGCCTGGGGATGCCGCGTAGAGAGGCCAACAACCAGGCGTTACGGAGACATCTTCCTTCAGTGGCTTCGAGCCACTACACCATGGGAAACAAGGTTTCCCTGACCTCAACGCAGGCAGCCCACATCCACAAAACTATTCTGTCGGGAAAAGGTTTTTTTTAATATATAACTCACATTCTTAGCCCAACTACAAAGATTTACAAATTTCTCCTAGCCAGATAATGTCCCCGCCTTGAGCCACTTGCTAAAAAGCCCATCCATGCAGCTTCCATGACACATTCTCCAGCTACAAAAATAACTCTCAAGTGGGCTACCTAAGGGCCCCGGGATAGGTGTCAAACAGCCACCCTCGGAAATCACGGAGGCACCTGAACCTGAGGTTTGTCATATGTACAAAGAGGGGACTGGATTGGGCCTTTTTCTGTTTCTAAAACCGCTAAGGTTCAAAAGCTGGAAGCCTCAGCTTTCCCTTCACTCTCCTTGTGCTAAGTGGGAGCGCCACACTGAGTGATGTCTTTTGATGATGATGTCACTTTACTGCTGGGGACCCCAAGTGGGGCATCAGAGNNGTTCAACTGTCCCCAACAACGGCTCCTGGGGCTTGGCAGCATTCAGACCTTGTAGATGTGTATAACACACATGGGTCTTGCCCCCCTCAAAACCACCCCAGGCTGCACATTAGAATCATCTGGGAAGATTTCAGGCCTCTAACACCAGGAATTTTTATTTTATTGGTCTGGAGTGGGGTGAAGGATAATGATTAAAACATGTACTTACCAGTAAGGCAAGAGCCCAACCAATCAGATGGATGCTGGCAGTACACCCTATCTGTATCTACACCATGAGTGTCAACCCCAGCCATGGGACCGAGTCATCAGTGTGTTTTAAAAGCAGCCCCCAGGATTCTGATGTACAGCCAGAGTAGAGAACCACTGAGGCTAAGGCTAACTTTGCCTCCAGTGACTGAAGACTCCTCCATGAATGACAGCAACTCATGAATGAACTGACCTAAGACAAAGGGAAAGAAAGCCCTGGGAAAGAAAGCAAGGAGAGGAGGTTGTGATCGCACGGTTCTGAGGGCAGGGACAATGTCACCTTCCCCTTTGACTCTCCAGTGCCTCTCACAGTGCCTGGCTCATAGTAGGGAGTCAATAATATTTGATGCATGAATGAAGATCACTAGCCCTCCATGGGCTTCTGTCAGGAGGCAAAGCGGTATATATAAGCCCACCGAGAATGCATATAAACAATGTGTACATATTTCTCACCCAATCTACAAAGCTGGCTTTATTTTTATTGAATGAAGTGACATGGGTTTTGTTCATTTTTCACATCAAGTATTTTCAGGGCAAGCAATCACTAAGCAGTTTGGGAGAAAGTGGAGATGTCTCGTCCTGTGTAACTACTCCACCCAGATCCCTCTCCTAGGTCCAGGAAAGCTTTCTTTGTGGGTGACTTTCTAGCAGCACCAGCCAAAACCTATATTCTTGCCTCCAGAAATTCTGATGGACAATTCAGCTCTTCCTCAGTCCCCTGATATACCCTTGGGCTCGCTGTCCCGGCCTGAACCATGCTGGCACCTTGTCCCCACTTCTCTTGCCACATTCCCCGGCCCCCCACGACCATGACCCACTTCTGCCTATTGTCTGCACCATGGTGTGGGTCTCCGGCTGAATTAGGGGAAAAAAGAAAAAAAAAAAAACAGAGCTATTTGGAATCTTAATGAGACCAAGTTCATTTCATTATGTTGTCATTTCATATTTCACTGCCTTGACAGGGAAAGCACAGGAGACCCCAGAGGGCCTTTCTGCTTTGCACACTGGGTGGAGAGGCAGGAGGGAGGAGGGAAGTGGCTAACAGACAGGAAACCATGCCCCTTCCATCAGCCTCCCCACTCACACTAAAACCAAAGTAGGAGAGGACAAGTCCTTTCCTTCGAAACCAACCATGAGAGCCAGATTCAGGAGGCTGATGAAGACCTCTCTCCAAGTTTCAGACAGGCTCAGATCAAAACAGGACAGGAAGGGAGGAGCCCCCTCAGTGCCAAGCTCTCACATGTTCTCAAATATAAACAGAGCTGGCCTCGGGGCATCGTAGAAATTGCTATTATAAATTCAGATGGTGCACCAGGGGGTGCCTCATTTTCTATTATTGTGGTTGGTCTCGTGAGCCACTCCAGCAATAGGATCTCAAAAGTGCAAGTGCTACCCCCAGGGGCACCGTTAGAAACACATTATTTTAAAGCACCGCAATAAAGCATGAACTCAAACAACTTCATTGAAATAAAGACTAACACGGAACATGTGTTCTTCAGCCTCCCCCACCCACATACCCCACAACCCATACCCTTCCCCCCACACAAATACCTGGTGCTCCACTGCCCTGCCTATAGCTCAGTGCTTGATAAGGCATAGGACACAGAACTCATGGGAGCCTCAGAAGAGGATGTAAAAAGGCCAGGCAGTGTTAGATAAAACACAAAGAAGCAGAGAGACCACTCCCTTGAGATTCCACGCCCGTTAGCAGGGACAGGAGGCCTGGACAGGAGGCCTGGGTTCTGGCCCAAGTTCAGTCACTAACTAGAGGCCTTAACTTCAGCACATCAGTTAACCTCTCAGAACCTCAATTATGGTTTTTATAAAAGCAAGCTAAATGTACTTGCTATTACTCCTGCTTCACAGCGTTACAGTGGGGATGAAACAAGGTAAGGTGGGTTGAATGAAGTGTCATGAAAACTAAAACACACCATCCCAACCTAGGGTACGTCTGCCCTTCTGCAGGGTGTGGGCCCATGGAAAGGGCCTCAGCTCTCTCTGGCCACTGAGCCATAGGAAAGCAAGTGAGGCCCACCACCAGCCAAGGCAACCCCTTCCTCTCAGCTCAGCAAAGCTGGGAACTTGTGGGAAGGAAGGAGGGGCCCATACTATGCAGGGCAGCCAGGGCTTAGAAAAGGGCTGACCAAGTGGGACACTCCAGGGTTTTCTATATAGGACCAGGAGATAACAGGCAGTACAAACGTAGACCAGTGAAAAAGGTAATCCATTGACCTTCTACTGACAAGGGCTTGGAAGAAGAGATATGTTCCAAGAAGAGAGCAATAAGTAATGAAAATAATCTGGCTGAAATTCATAACCTTCACTTCCATCAGAGAGCACGGAGTTCTTATAATCTCTCATCTCCATGGAGGGGGAGGGTAAGGGAGAGTCTTCCCTCTGTAGACAGATGGGACACAGAGAGCTTATCTAAGTCAGGAGGCAAAACAAAGGCTAGAATTCACAGAGCCTGGCCTCAGAGCCTGAAACCAGGGAAGGGCAGGAGTCCAGACAGATCAGGCAAGTTCAGATAAAATAAGTAGATTATAGGCTGTAGCATGGCTCCCACAGTGGACTCAGCAGGCATCCATGACTGATTAGAGCAATCCTGCGCTTTCGGGTTTGGGCAGCCGATCTGGTGACATCAGGAACCAGTGGACTGGGGGTGCAGATGGGACTAAAGGTATCTAGAGGAAGGATGAGGGTCAGGGGGCATCAAGGAGTTCTGCTTACCAGAAGCTCAGAGGGGTAAAGGGACCACCAATAAAAAGGTTGTTCTGTGAGATGCTGAGTTCCCCATCTATGGCAGTGTTCAAGTAGCATCTGAGTAAAGGATAGTTCTACATCAAGGGAGCAGTTACCCTACATGAGAACTTAAGATGCCATGATTTCATTCCATATCTCCTCTTCCTACCCAACCTGCCTTCACACATACACTATTACCCTCAACTAACCATGTCACCAAGTTAGTAAGAGAAACTGGTTGGGTGATAGAGGGAAAGTATACAAGTCCACTAAAATGCAAGGTCATGTTCTCTCAAACAAAAGCTCTGTAATCTGCCATGGTTCAAAAGGCAGGTCCAGAGACTATTTTCTCTCTCTCAGTTATAATCAACTGGAGTGTTACTGCAGGGTTCTTAATGCCCTCGCTGGCGAACAAGATGTTCTTCCAGGTCAGCATCTCAACCACAGGGAATGAATCATGGTCAGTTCAAGCCCCACATGGTAATTCCACCCACCTTGGTAGTAACCGGTTTTTAAAAGGGCATCAATGCCATTCTGACCAATGAGACCTTATGGGAAAACTTGGGCTTCTGGGAAATTTTTCTCTCTCCAGAATAAGCATGAGGCTGTTTGCCTATGACATCGTCTTGAGACCATAAAGGGAGGCCAACCTAACAGGATCAGCCAAGATACAAAGGATGGCAGAATGAAAAGAGAGAAAGAATTTGAAGACATCTTTGAGCCACAGAATTAACTAAACCTAGAATGCCTACACCTGCATTCCTTGTTCTTGGAAATGACCTAATATTTTCCTTATTAATAAAACCACTTTTGAGTCTTCTATTACTTGCAATTATGAAAACATCCTAACTGATAGACACACCATATTGTTCTCACCCCAGGGCCTTCATGTATGCTTTCTTTCTTCCATCCGGGCCCTCTTTTTCCTCTAGCCCTCCTCCACCTGGAACCTTACTCATCATTCAGGTTTTGGTATAGACATCACTTGCGCCAGGAAGCTATCCCCAACCTTCTCCCATCAGCTCCCCCTGCATTCTATACCTCCCTCCTCACAGCACTTACCCTGCTATTCCATCCTGTCCTTCACCAGGCTGTAAGTTCCATGAAAACTGAAGACAGTGAACTGCTCTATCTCAAGTCTAGCACCTGATAGGCACTCGAACATTGTATTCATTCAACAGATATTGGGAAGAGTTAATACTTACTCAGCACTTTACATGAACCAAGTTCTATTCTACAGACTTTAACACTCACATGAACCAATGAAGAGAATGAAGCTCACCATTTTTCTGGTGAGAAAACAGGGTCACATAGCTGGAGATTGGCTAAGCCAGGGTTTTAGTGTAGATGGTATCTGTTCCCTACACAATACAAAACCATTGTTGAACACCTACTATATGCAAGGCATGGTTCTAGGTGCTAGAAATACAGTGAGACAAAGTTCCTGCCCTTAGGGAGCTTACATTTTAATGGGAAGAAACAGATAATAACAAATACATAAATGTATTGGTTGAATGAATGAATGAATGCATGAAGGAATGAAGGAGAGAGAAGAGATATGATATAAAGCAAAGCGGTGTGGAATACACAGGTGTTGAAATCTCCAGTACTTAGATTTAAATCCCACTTCCTCATTTATCAATGGTATGGCCTTGGGCCAGTTACTAACCCCCTCTGGAACCTCAATTCCATTGTTACACAAAAAAAGGACTGATGTGGGAATAAAATGAGGCTGTAAAATGGCCTTTCACCCTATCTGCCATATAACAGGAGCTTATTAATTGTTAGCTGAATCTAGATCCCCAGGAGACATGAGTCCTATGAAACCAAAGGAGTCTTAGAACTAGCTAACTGGTTGAAAAAGTCTATCAAAAATCTAATAAATTACCCTTTCCTAAGTTAGCTATCTTCTGGGTCTAGAAGGATTCCAGAGCCAAGCCAGGTCCTGACACCTATTCTCCCCAAGTTATCATCTACATCTGGGGGAGACAAAATAGGGAGTAGCAAGGTTGGGGATGGAGATATTAATTTCTGGTACTAATTCACCATTCATAATATATGAGGGGCTGCCAATGTGTTTGCATAATAAAGCCCTATCTGGCCTGCTGAGGTCTCCACAACTGTCCAGGAGACCAGGAGGAGACCACCATCAGTAAGACAGACCCTGGTGATGGATGGTGACAGAAAAATGAACTCCAAGGTCCTAATTATTGATGGATTCTTTTTTTATAATTGCCTGGAATTAATGCATATTAACTAATCTATTAGAAACCATTATTTCAGAATGGATAAATGGTAATATATTTAATTGGTACTATTTTGGAAACTAACTTCCCTCAGCCTATCTTTTTGACTGCTCCAAGGCAAGGAAAAAGTGGACATTACGTGAAGTAAGGGAGAGCTGACCCCAGCTAACATCCACGAAGTAAGAAGCAGCCTTAACTATCAGACTAACATCTTGGCCAGGCTAAGAGAGGTTCAGGATCCTGAAAAAAATGGCTTTGAAACAAGTGAGGTTCCTACCTGGCTAACATGCCACTTAAAACACGAAAGCTCGAAGATTATGGGAGGAAATCTGCCTGGTTTTCTAGTGAGTGCTACAAGTTCCGTAAGTATAGAACCAGAAGTTTTATATCTAAAAGAGCATGCTCTCCTTCAAACTATTCACCTTTGAAATCCATACACTTAAGACAATGATTGGCCATGGCTTAAAACATTCATGGAACCCTGCTTTTGGATATAACATTAAGTCAGATTGATCAACCCAAGAAAGCCAGATTTATGACTCTATAGTCACATGGATTTTTTGGTTTTCCCAAAATATATTAGCCAGTTTAATAATGGAGATACCTAGGCTTGGCTCTAAATGACTTCTGGTTGTTTCCAAAAATAAAAATCTATCCTCTTCAAGAGAAATGTTTGGACCACGGAGGATATTCAAAGCAATGTGCTGTAACATAGTTTTAAGCAGCCTAAATGACAGTGTAAAGATTATTGCCTCCGTTCAGTGAATAAACATGCACATGTCAGCGTGTGCGTGTTTACATCCATGTTTGCAGATGCATAAAAAATTACCAGAAAGATACACATTAGTTTGGACAGAGGTCTTCTCTGGGTGCTCAGATTATGGATAATTTATTTTTCTGTGTTTTCTTGCTGCAGCAAACCTAAATAATTCTTGCATTCAGGAAAAAAAAAAAGCACAATAAATATTTTATATTTTTAATGTGCCGCAGACCCTGACGGCAACTTCAGATCAGAAGTTACAGCAATGCTTGGCTCAGGAAAGCGTCGATGGATTAAATGCACCGCCTTCCATGCTACAACTTTTGAAGGGCACAACCCTCATTTAGATGTACAACTTCTATGATGTTTGTGTTTTCAAAAAAAAAAATCACTCTCCATTAACTTAGGGCCACACTGTATAATGTCATTCCATCTGTGCCAGCGGCAACTAAAGCATTGTAATGAAGACCTTCCCGTACGCGCAATCGCTAACCCCCGTGGACAGAGCCCAAGACAGGCCTGCATTGTGCCAAACGCCACTCTGCTACATAGGGTCATGGTCCAGAGCAAGGCCCCAGTGAATTTCCTTTGAAAACTCCCGCACCAACTCAAGAAACCTTTCTAAAGGAGAAGAAGAAAAGGCATGACCCCATCTGAAATGTAATTTCTTATGTTCTCTATCACAAGATATCCAAGGGTATTGGTGAGAAGCAACAATAGCAGTGGCTGTAATGACAGGGTAATCCCAGGTGTTTCAGGTACTGTAAGCAAATAGAACTTCTGCCCCCTTTTCAGGGACCAATTGTCCCCAGGCCCAAATTGCTTTATGATGTCACAGTTGATACTTACTAATAAATGAGAGGACAGAGCAGGTGCAGGGAGGTGGGGCTTGATTTTACCACACTGGCAAGAAAGCGATAAGATTCTTGCAATAAAGAAAACATGCCACTTAGATTACTGGGATAATGCTTCAAATTTCCAGCAAATCACTTCTTCTTACAGGAAACAAATTTTCTTTCTCTTGGTGCCTCACATTTGCCCATTTCGTGACATCATCTCCTCTGATCTTCCTGATGGTATTCTGTCTTCATTCTTGGCATGGAATCACCAAGAATACTCAACAACATCAATAACAACGTTGTGCATACTGCTGAGGACAAAAAGGGAACAGAGGAAAGAAAAGGATCACGAGTTGCAGAATGACCTATATGCTTTCAGCAAAGTGGAGCTTCGGGGTGCCTTTCTCCCGTGTGATGCGGCCTAACAGCAGCTCAGGTTGGCTGTACAGTCAGGGGGGGCCTAGAGGAGGCAAAACAGGAATGACTGCCATATCTGTTGACTTCATTACTTTTCGTCTTTAAAAACTTAAAAAATAAATAAATAAAAACTTCAGAAAAGCCTGAGATTGCACAGTGAACTAGATGGGCAGGGAGAGTTGGCCAGGAGGAAGGCATGTAAGAGCCACCTGGCCTCACCATAGCTCCTACACTTGGGAGGATAAGGTAAGCCCTAAACGGGGATGTGCAGTTTTGCTGTATATAAACTACACCACAATTACGTGACTTTTTAAAAGAGGAGACACAGATGCAGAGAGTGTGGAAATTCTCCTAGAGAATCTGCCCCTCCCCCATGTAACTAAGCCCTGGTAACAAAGAGGAAGGTACATGAGATCTCCCATTAAGTGTCACAGAATAATCTAGGAGTGCTCCCTTCCCAGCTGGCCCAGATCATGATACTTCAATGGAGCCTTGAAGCCACTAAATGTCTTCCATAGTAATAAACGCCTTCCTACTGTGAAACAGCTTTAAACTGCTCTGTGCCTCTCAAAAACAGACTCCTGAAAGGTACAACTGTGCATCTGTAATGATGTAAGAGAGAAATACTTTCCTTGCCAAAAAGCTAATCAGTCAATCAACACCTAACCTTTTAGAAAGTATTCATCCACACTTCGCTGGGTTCCCTGTCTATCTAAAAAGAAGGGAAGCTTCATGGGATATGCCTGGCAATAGTTCAGCAGATGGCAGAACTTTAAATATGGAAAACAATCAACGAACCAACCGTTTTTGAGCATGTGTGCTTTGGAGACACTGGACTGGACTCTGGAGGAGACCAAGTGTAAAGGAGTGTTTGCCTTTGGTAACTTCTGATCATCGGGGGGGCTTGTTAAAAATGGAGTATTTCAAAAAATGTTTAAAAAGACATATACAAGATGAAGTACAATTAGCTCAACCCTTACTATATAGCTGTGAAGTTGGAGTTAATCACCCTGTCTTATAATTAGGTCATCTAAAACAATAACACAAGTGTCTTTCCACAGAGTATGAAGATTGACAAATGTATAGTATGGGTAATATAGGCCATGGACCTGGTTTCACAAAGGAAAGGAAACACGAGACTAAAGCTTTACGAATGTAAAATATTTGAGAGTAAGAAAAGAGAAATAAGGACATTTAAGGTAGAAAGAGCAGTACAAGCCTAGACATGGCTACATAATGACTGCCAGAGAATCAATCACTGAGCTACAGGATATCTTGGCCCCCGTCAAAATGCAAGGTTTATGGCCACTTAAATCCCGTACGATGACCCAGAACCAATGCCTATCCAACATGGGTGGGAGAAGGGCCCTAGGTATGAGTTCCTTGGCAAAACAACTCTCTAATCTTGTCTAGAAATCTGGCAATCTCATATAATACCACATAGAAAAATTGTCAAAAAGGCGGGGGGAGTCCATTCAGGCTGCTATAACAGAGCACCACAGCCTGGATGGCTTACACAATATTTCTCATATTTATTTCTCAAATGTTTATTCCTTAGTTCTGGAGACTATGAAGTCCAAGATCAAGGAGCCAGCCGTTCTGGTGTCTGGTGAGCCCTGCTTCCTGATTTTACATGGTTATCTGCCCTTTGTATCCTCAGGTGGACAAAAGAGATGGAGAGTCAGAGATAGCTCTTCTGTCTTTTTGTGAGGGTCCTCATCTCATTCATGTGGGCTCTACCCTCATGAATTAATCACTTCCAAATGCCCTACCTCCAAATACCATCACATTGGGGGTTAGGATTTCAACGTATGAATTTAGGTGGGAGGACACACCTTCAGCCTGATGCAAGCAGCTATCAAAAGGGGTTGTGCTGTGATGTTTGGAGAGAGACTACTAGGTGTCAGTGTCCTGAGTCATCTCTACACATCTAGCATCATTGGCTGCCCTAATCACTTTTAACTATCCCTTTCTTCCACCTGCTAAGGAAAAGAAAAAGAAAAAATTTTTCTAAGGTCATATGGATATTGCATGGTTTAATTATCATTCAATCCTCCAAAAATCTCTCATGGAAAACTAGGGACACCCGGGTGGCTTAGTTGGTTAAGCCTCTGACTCTTGGTTTTGGCTGAGGTCATGGTCTCAGGGTCCTGAGATCAAGCCCCATGTCGGGCTCTGCACTCAGTGCAGAGTCTGCTTGCCCCTCCCCCTCTGCGCCTCCTCCCCACGTGCTCTCTTTCTCTCTCTCTCTCTCTCTCTCTCATAAATAAAGTCTTTTTTAAAAAGAAATAAAACACTACTAGAGTGTAAAATGCTGTCATTACCAAAATCTAGAATATTCTTGGGTTCCTATGGAAAGGAATTTATAGCCTCTTCTGACTCTTTTCAAACAGGTGGGTAGACCCAGTTGTCAAGCAAAGAAAAAAATGGCTTAAAATAAACTGTAATATTTTACTGTAATATATCAGTCACTGAATTCAAGCTTTTTCTAAACTGCATTAACCACAGTGTGAGACAGTGTGCCCATGTGACGCCAAATTCTAAGCCAGTTGCTTCAGAGCTGCGTGCTGCTCCCTTCTCCATGGCCTGACCTAATGGCCGGGCATTTATGAGTGTTCTTTCTGTAACCAAACAGCACTTACTCTGTATGATGTGCGGCTTGGGCTGCGCCATAGAGGCAGCCTGAAAATGCCTCGGCAGCACGCCTTTTTGCTTTTCCCCGGAGAAGTTGAGCCTTAAGCAAGTGTCTTATCCAGATGTATCTTTCCCCTCTAGATTGGGTCTTACCAGTACCTCAGTCATCCTCTTAACCCCCTTCTGAGAAACGAAGATTGGGGGACAGAAGGTATGATTGAGGAGCGTCCTCCCAGACTCCTGCACAAGCACAATTTATTCCACACTCATATTTTCTGAGAGGTTGCACAATAGACGTTCCAAACTGAGTGATCCCGTTATGGAAACTTCGAAGGAATAAAATGAACATCATGGCTCCTTATGTGGGACAATATTCCAAAGTTCAAACTATTATTCCATCCGGAAGACTAGATAGCACTTGTCGGTACCATTCGCATGCATGAGAATAGTCTTAAAAGAATGGCAGTGCTATGACTGATGGCCTCTACTTATGATCCTGTCTACTGCAATAGAAGCTTCCTCCTTCCAGGAGAGATACTACTCTACTACAGGCAATGCACACCACGTAATTCCAAGTAGCTCCATTGCCCAGCCTCCTCCCCTTCAGAGATCACCACAAGAGCCCTCCGAGCAAAATGGTTCCCACTACCTTCTGAACCAGAGGACCACTAGGCTGCTTTCACATCACCTTTATGGGAGTCCTCTTATTTTGGAAAGTTTGAGATTTACAGAAAGCAACACCGGAATGAAGATCCTCATCCCTAAGAAAATGAGTTCTAGTGACCTACTTCAACGGGAGGAATGGTGAGGATTAAATGCTTAATATTTATTGAGCACCTGCAGTGATCTATGTCCCGCTCAGAACATAGCAGAGGAGGCATAACTTCTCCTTCAATCAGGTTAATGAGGAATTGATTTTTGAAGCTTTTTAAAAACACAAAGTACGACAGCAATGTTAAACACCAATCATACTGGGAGTGGCGCTCACCTAGCTGGCTGCCTGCTATGGAAGGGAAAATGCAGGCAATCAATAGCAGATCTACAACTCTTTCCCAGGGTGGTCTTAGAGTGCTTTCACCCTCAGCAGCAAGGGCAAAAATGCAGCCTCTTTGCTCTAAACTGTGCTGGGAATCAGAAGGGGACTCAACTTCTCCCTCTAAGTAAACAAGGGCCTTTTGTGATCAAAAGATGGGGCACAAACAAAATCTAGAAGGGAAACGTGGGCCAGGAACAAGCAAAAGGCTATTACAGCCTTTTGCAAAATGTATGTCATGGTTTCTCAAGACAACTGAGCCACCTGGTGTTAGAAAGTTAACAGCTAAATCTCCTTTCTTGATGCCTTCCTTGGAGGGCAAATAAATCTTTCCCCAAATGGCCTTAGGACAGTGTTAACCAACATCACCTACAGAGAAGGTGGACGCAGAATGAAGCTTCATGACCGCAAACGTTCCCAACAGTGGTCTGGGAACACTCAGAAGCATATCCTGCGTTGGTCAGATTTGGATTGTGCAGATAAATTTAAATCTAGTGAGGTCTGGGTGAGACATCCACACTGGCAATGAAAACAAAAATAATGGTAGCTACTATTTATTATTTAGCATGTGCCAGGCCCTGTGTCCAAAAGACACCTTAACTATAGTATCTCATTTAATCCTCACACAAACCCCATGGACTAGGTATTATGATCACCATTATAAGAGAGAGATGAGAAACCAAAGGTCAGGGAGGAGTTCCCCCGCTGATAAATGGTAGCATTGGAATTCTATCCCAGAGTGTCAGATTGTAGGTCCTGTCTCCTTAATCACCCTACTCGTTCCCTTCTAACAATTATAGCTAACATCTACTAAACACCTTGCTACACGCCATGCTTAATGATGGGAGGATTACAAAGTCAACTCATAACATAGGCAGTTAAGGTGAGCAATTTAGCAACTCTTCAATCTACTGAGGACTGACCTCGTATACCACGCCAAGATGTTTCCTAAGTGGGAAGGAAACAAAGGTCACTGCCCTCAAGAAGGTCATCAATCTTCCAGCTGACCCAGAAGTAAATCCGGAGATGGCATCAAGATGGGCTTCCCTACTGGGACAGTAATTCAGCTAGTACCCATGAAAATATATAAGTAAAAATGTCTGTCTGCATTCATTAAAAAGTCTGAATTATAAAACATTTTTTAAGAAATTCAATCTTCTCCACTAGAAAAAACACATATAACTAGACCTAAGGTAACGATGTCTTGCCAAGCAAAAATCCCAAATAGCTGAGAAAAATTCTATTTATCATTCCTTTCACTTTTCACAAATTAGAAGTGCTTCTATAGTGCCTGTAAATAGTTTATTCTCTTAAGAAGATGAAAGAATCCCTCTGAAATCCAACTTCTGCCTGACTTACGACAAATTCCAAATTAGTGGTCCCCAGTAGGATTTACATTAATGAACATACATTTTTTCTCACATTGACTTTTTAAAACAGCTCTTTCCCAAGGAATGCAAATGGTTTTAGTCCATCATCTCATTTACTTTTATATAATAAAGTAGGATAAACTGTGATCCACAGATGAAGTTACATCTCCCAAGTCACACATGGAAATGGAAATAGAATCCAGACCCTGCTCTGCTGAAACTTCTGGTCCAGCCCATGTTTGCTCTTCATGTTCCTCCCACCCACTGTGGTGAATCATGCCTCCCCCTCGTCCTTCATGAGTGAAGCCTAGAACTCCTTAGTCTGACTGTTCATGTCTTTGTGTACAAATTAACGGTTAATGTTATTAACAATTGTATTTTAGTGATAATCACATTTAATAAGAGAAGTTAATCAAGGAGGAACTCTAGTACCCATCAAGAAAGGAAGAAAACAAGGAATGAAAGGAAGATTTGTCTATTCATCTATCTGCTTTTAAGTTTAGAAGAAGCAAAGAAGTAGACCATGACACATGCCAGAACTGTTAGTTATTCCTCTATTCCAGTCTCTGTTGCCTCCTCACCACAAAATCCCAAACATTAACCTTCCCAGACTTCTTCATAGCTAGTAGTCATATGACCCAGTTCTGGCCCAGAAAACATAAGCAAAAGTCCATGGGGGTTTTCTGAGAAAAGCTCCTATCTTCCTGATACTGGCACTTTCTCTTCTTTCCTCCTCCCTCTTCTTTCTGCCAAGGGTATGAGCAACCATCTCGAAACCATGAGGATGAAAGACACGTGTCATGAATGACAAAATGAGAGAACAGAAGAAACCATGGTGTTCAGTGACACCCATGACCATCCGTGCTAGCTGTGGACACCCCTCCACCCCCACCACCTGTGGGCTTCTCTGGTGTGAAAACATTTTTATTTAATCCACTATAATCAGGATTTCTACTATCCTATACCAAAGAGATTCTTTTAAAGATTCAGTGTATTTGGGATGCACCCTACAAAAACATAACCAGGGTACACAGTTGAATGGGCCATTAGAGGTCATCTAATGAAACTTTTTTTTAAGCAAATAAAGAAACCAAAGAGCAAATTAGAGAAGATGTGCTCAGGTCCCAAAGCTAGTGCTTCAGTCCCCTCAGCCCAGTGTTGCCTCTATGATTCCATGTTGCCTCTATGATTCCATGATTCCAAGAGATAAACATTGGAACAAACTAAAAAGAGAAACATTTCTTAGATAGCCAGATATTTAGCAACGTTGCAAGTGAATAAGCTGGACTCAGTAGCTGGACAGAGATATATTCCAAAACTGTGTTAAAATAGTCCTTTTAAGGGGCGCCTGGGTGGCTCAGTCGTTAAGCATCTGCCTTCGGCTCAGGGCGTGATCCCAGGGTCCTGGGATCGAGCCCTGCATCGGGCTTCCTGCTCTGCTGGGAGCCTGCTTCTTCCTCTCCCACACCCCCTGCTTGTGTTCCCTTTTTCACTGGTTGTCTCTCACTCTCTGTCAAATAAATAAATAAAACAAAATGTCTAACAGACACATGAAAAAATGTTCAAAATCATTAGCCATCAGGGAAATTCAAATCAAAACCACATTGAAATACCACCTTACACCAGTTAGAATGGCAAGAATTGATAAGGCAGGAAACAACAAATGTTGGAGAGGATCTGGAGAAAGGGGAACCCTCTTTCCTATACTGTTGGTGGGAATGCAAGTTGGTACAGCCACTATGGAAAACAGTGTGGAAGTCCCTCAAAAAGTTAAAAACAGAGCTACCCTATGACCCAACAATTGCACTACTGGGTATTTACCCCAAAGATACAGACGTAGTGAAGAGAAGGGCCATATGCACCCCAATGTTCACAGCAGCATTGTCCACAATAGCTAAACTCTGGAAGGAGCCGAGATGCCCTTCAATAGATGAATGGATAAAGAAGATGTGGTCCATATATACAATGGAATATTACTCAGCCATCGGGAAGAACGATTACCCAACATTTGCAGCAACATGGACGGGTCTGGAGGAGATTATGCTAAGTGAAATAAGTCAAACAGAGAAAGACAATTATCATATGGTTTCACTCATTTATGGAACATAAGGAACAGCAGGGAGGTCGGTAGGAGAAGGAAGGGAAGAATGAAGCGGGGGTAAACAGAAGGGGGACTGAACCATGAGAGACTATGGACTCTGGGAAACAAACTGAGGGATTCAGAGGGGAGGGGGGTAGGGGATTGGGATAGGCCGGTGATGGGTATTAAGGAGGGCACATATTGCATGGAGCACTGGGTGTTATACGCAAACAATGAATCATGGAACACTACATCAAAAACTAATGATGTACTGTATGGTGACTAACATAATAAAAAATTGAAAAAAAAAACATTATGAGATTTGGACCCTGTTGTGTCTAACAGTTTATTTATTGTAATTATTATAGAGTTTTCCATCTTATAATAAAGGTTTTTTGTTGAAAGTGAAAAAAAAATAAAATAAAAATAAATAAAATAAAATCTTTAAAAAAATAAAAATAAAAAAATAGTCCTTCTAAGAGAAACAAGCACAAGAATGAGGAGGGGGGAAAGGGGAGTGGAAGGGAGGAGAAGGAAAAGGAAGAGAAAAAGAAGGAGGAGAAGAGAAAAAAGGAAGAAAGAAAGGTTCATGGATCTCAATCACCAGAAGTTGGAAACTGTTTTTTGTTTTTTTTTTTTTTAGCAATCTCCCCAGAGTAAGCTGGAAATAGCAATGTTGGTTTTATTCTTCTTTAAAAGAAAGTGGAAAATTGTCCTCTTCTTATTTGAGAAAAAATATTCAGAAGACAGTTCACTGGCTGTGCAGTCTATACAGTCTCCGTACAGAGGCTTCTCTATCTCTAGAGGCTTGGAGCACGGACTCTGGAGCCAGACTGCCTAGGTTCAAGTCCAGCTCCACCACGTACCAGATGTGCGACCTTAGGTAAGTGATATAACCTCCTTGGACTTCTATTTCCATCTGCAAAATAAACTACTTACTAGTAAGATTGTTGTGCACATTAATTGAGCTAATAATAGGTAAAGTCCTTAGAAGTATGTGTGTAGATATACATACATATGTGGTTATCTATACACACATGTGGTTGTCATTACTGTGATAGCCATGGTCACATGAAATAGAAGAGAAAGGTGTTCAAAGAAAGAAAACTCAAGTTCCCAGGGATTTTTTTTAGCAAACTGAGAAGAAAAGCACCCATATAAATGACTTCCTAATTTGAAGGACCCAACCAAATATTTGTTGAATGAATGAATGAATGCAATCAGTTGAAGGCAGCTGCAAGCATTTTTGATGCGTAACAGGCCTAAAGTCCCAAAGAATCCTATAAATCTCAGGAAGGATATTAAGGGCAATGCAGAAAACACAAACTTTAGTCGAATGTGGAAATATGGCTAGGATGAGTTAAGCCATAAATTACAATTAATAAACAGCAAGGAAATATGTAATTGTACTTTTCTGGTGTGTATTTTTTATAATCTGCTAGAAAAATAGGGTGTTTAACTTCATCTATTTTAACAATAAAATTATATTTTTTTCCATTTAAAAGAATGGCTACAAATCTGAAATGGGAGCCTTAGCAACAACAGTTAAATGCCAGGGCATATGCAGCACCTGGCACTCAGAACGCAGTCCTGGCATCTACTGTCACTTGGTGGACACTCCCCACCACCTCCACGTCCACCAGGACAATAACAGCAGTGGACTTAGAACCAGAACCCCAAGCTCTGGGTATTGTGGCGTGACCCTGGGCAGGTCACATAACCTGCTTGGGCCTGTTTTCTAACAAGAAAAATCAGAATATTGGATTAGGTCACTACCAAAGTTTTTTGGTAAGTCCATCATTCTAAAAAATCTCTTATGGGAATACAACTAAAAGCTAAAAGATATAAATGGTGGTAAATGCCACAAGATATCAAGGCAAGAAAGATCAATAAGGATTTTTTTCAAGGTTTGACAAACTTGGACTGTTTTACATATCTTCGATGTACATATCCCAGCTCACCTGTACAGTTTCCACAGTGATTATCGCATTACTGTCGTAGGAGGAGTATCTTTTGCACTTCGAACACCTAAGTTATTGAAACAACCAGGTATGGGGTCAGGTAGCACAACATCTCTGAGGCCACACTCCCAAGAAGGAAAAACAGGGGCATGGGAGTGGTGATCAGGAGAACTTTCAAGATGGAAACTAAAAGCACACAGAAAACTTCTATCGGAGAAATCATATGGAATGCTATGTCGATTCTGGAGGCAAGAGCAGAATTTTTTAGGCAAAGGTTGAGTTCCCGTAGGGGGTGGTTGTCTCATGGTCTGTTCCCACTTTGCCTTTCCTAACACCATCCTGAATTTTCCAGGCAAGCAGTTTTGCTGAGACTGACTCCACCCCCAGCAAGAGGAACGGAGTCCTTATTGGCCTAAACCATCCTGTGTATCTCTTCTGTCCTGGCCACAGCATTGAAGGAAGACACATGTTATTGGCTGAATGTTTGTGTCCCTCCAAAATTCATACGTTGAAATCTAATCCCCATCTTATGGCATTAGGAAGTGTGCCTCTGGGAGGTAATTAGGTCATGAGCGTAGAACCCTCCTGAATGGGATTGGTGCCTCACAAGGAGAGGTGAGAGAGTTAAACTACACTCTTCCCACCATGTGAGGCTACTACCTGGAGGAAGACCTTCACTAAAACCCAACCATGCTGGAACCCTGATATCACACTTCCAGCCTCCAGAACAGTGAGAGATTTCTGTTGCTTGTTAGGCACTCAGTCTATGGCGCTTTGTTATAACAGCCTCAACTGACCAAGACAGCACATGACCAAAATCAGGCCAATCAGAGCCAGGAAGACTCAATTTCAGTGGAGCCCTCAAAGAAAAGTTACTCTTTCTCACAGAGCTGACTGAGGAAACTGCCACAGCCGATATTCTCAGTCAACTTTAGACACATGAGGAGAGCCTGCTGGACAAGAGAGCCAACGTCAAGGAATGAGGAGAGAAACCACGTTCTGGTCGCTTCATTTGAATTCTAATTCCAGTCTTCCCCAAACCAATTAGTTACAAAGCAAACAGATTCCCCCTTTCAGCTTTAGTCAATTTGAGTTGAATTTTCCATTATTTGGAAGCAAAGACTTCCTAACTGAAACATTGGATTGACTGTTGAGATGGGGGTGTTAGGAGCCAAATGAGGTGCATCCTAGAACTAGTCATGATTCAAGAGAAAAAATTACCTGAAGTAAATGAGTTAGCAGGAAAGAATTAGCAGAGCAGGCTGGTGGGAAAAGGTCTGAGAGAATTCTGCTAAAAGCGCTGGTTCATGTCTACATTTAAAAGAGAAGGCGCACACCTTCCTACTGGTGTCATAGGGCGTCTTACATGGGAGAAGTAAAGGCAGGAGACTTCCAGGACTCTATCTGTCAAAACATGGAGGAACGCCACTAAGTCACGTCACGACCATTCTGCTAAGAGAAAATACAAAGGCAGGCAGGCTTGGGAAGTGAAAATCATAAACCATTGTCCAAAGGGCCTGGAAAAGCCTAATATGACTTAAAGCAGCGTCAGTTACTCTAGTGTCCAGCATGATGGAGTAAGCGTGTCTAGGCAGCAGTAATGCGTGCAGTCAGACAGACGGTTTGGGGTGGTCCCAAGGGGAGCAGTCCATTTGGAGGCAAGACCCAGGCAGGGAGAGAAGCACAGGGAAAAATGTCCCACCTCTTGGGGCAGAAGTGGAGATGAGCAAGAACTAAGCAGGAGAACCCTCTCCTTTCATCTCAAATGTCATTTCTTCTTTGGTACTCCCATTCCCAATGCTTCAATAACTTTGTGCTTCGGTGCTGTACTTTTATAAAGAACCAGGCAGAAACACTGGGATAGTCATGAACACAAGTTCCATTGGGGATGACTCGCGTCTGTTTGTTCACTGCTCTATCCTCAGCATCCGACACAGCGCCTGACACATAAAAGGTGTTCAATAAATACGTGTTGAATGAATAAATGTCCTTGGTAGGCTGTTCATTCCCAAGATACTAAAAGGGGGTCAGCGGCAATGGGGCAAGTGAAGCATTCCACAGGAAAATACTGGGTTACTACATGTGGGGAGGGGAAGGTTGATGGGCATAGAGGTACAGCCACTTCACTGTTGGCATTAGGGAAAGCACTATACCTCATTTTCTGGGGAGGGAATTGATAGGGAAGTCAGAGCTGACATTCGGCAAATACACATCAGTTCAGCTATAATGGCTGTTTATAACTAAGTGGTCAGTGCCATTGCAATACTGGTCTTAAATATTTAGAATATCACCCTAGGGAGAGAGGGTACAGTACTTTGGAAAGTACTCTGTAGTCTGGACAGTGTGGCCCATGGGCCTAGGCAGGACTAAGCTTGCAGGTGAAATCCATCAGGGCCAAGAGATGAATCAAGATGGCCAAAGCAGAGGTGCCTGGGTGGCTCAGACCATTAAGGGGGGACTGACAGGAGATGAGGTAGAAAGAACAGGGGCTAGATCTGTAGGGACTAGAATTAAGACATTAATCAAGTTTAACAGAGAGCCAGAGGATTTTAAGTAAATGAGTGGCATTCTCTGAGTTAAATTTGAAAAGATCATGCCTGTGTGACTAATGGACTATAGGAGACAAGTATGGAACCTGAGAGAACAGCCAGGAGGAGGCTGTGTGTGGACTCGGGGCAAGAGATACTGGTGGTTTAGCTGGTGAATTGGTAGCAGTGGGCATGGAGAGAAGAGGAAAATTCTCCCTGGGAGCTCTTAGCACCTTGCAACATTTTTAGTCCCTTTCATACAACCACATCAAAACATAACAACAACAGCTCTGAGCAGTAACCGTATGCCAAGCGCTATTGTTCTAGGGACATACCTCTCCCTGCAATCTCCTTTCATCGTCTCAACAATTCCATGAGGAAGTTTATTATGCACTAAATTGTGTTTCCCCAGAATTTATATGCTGAAGCCCTAACTCCCAGTGTGACTCTATTTGGAGATAGGGCCTTTAAGGAGGTGATTAAGGTTAAATGAGGTCATAAGGGTGGGGCCCTGATCCCATAGGACTGGGGTCCTTATAAGAAGAGGGAGAGAGGGAGGCCTAAGTGGCTCAGTCGGTTAAGCGTCTGCCTTTGGCTCAGGGCATGATCCCAGGGTGCTGGGGTCGAGTTCCACATTGGGTTCCCTGCTCAGTGGGGAGTCTGCTTCTCCCTCTGCCTGCTGTTCCCCATGCTTGTGCTCTGTATATCTCCCTCCCACCCCGGACAAATAAATATAATCTTAAAAAAAAAAGAAGAAGAAGAAGAAGAAGAAGGAGAGAGAGAGAGACAGCCGGGATGCTCACACGCAAAGGAAAGACCACGTGAAGACAGGGAGAACGTGGCTATGTACAAGCCACGGAAAGAGGCCTCAGGAGAAACCAGACCTACTGATACCTCAATCTTGGACCTCCAGCCTCCAGAACTGTGGGAGAGAAACTTCCATTTTTAGGGGGGCCTGGGTGGCTCAGTCAGTTAAGCATCTGATTCTTTATTTTCAGCTCAGGTCGTGATCTCAGGGTCATGGCATTGGGGCTCCATGCTCAACGTGGACACTGCCCGGGATTCTCTCTCTCCCTCACTCTCTGTTCCACCCCTCGCTCATGCATGCTCTCTCTCAAATAAATAAAATCTTTTTTTTTTTTAATTTCCATTTTTAAAGCCACCCCATCTGTGGTATTTTGTTATAGTTGCTGGAGCTGACTAATACAAAGACCTGGCATTAAGTAGTGAGTAGATTCGGGCCTCAGAGCTAGACGTCCCCAGCTGGAATCCTGACTTAACACCTATTAACTCCCTTGCTTCTTTGACTCCTTCACCGTGATGCTCTGCTGCCCACAGGAGAAACGGCAATGACTTTAATGAATGTAAATTTACATTAAAACTATATTAGCCCCACATATCATCCAGCGGAAAATGAAGGCAAAATATCCCCAGCCTAAAAAGAAGGCGATCTGTCAGTGAGTGGTTCTGTTTGACAGTAATGGGGGTGGGTGGGAAGGAAACATGGTTTAGTGCTAGAGTTCAGTGGGAAAACAGATGTGCCCCTAAAGGTTTGACTCTGGACACTTGGCACCTACCTAAAATATGTTAGAGGCTCCCCCACTGACTGGAGCCGCCCTCCGGGGTTCCACTGGGTTCCAGAATCACAGGTTAGCCCCAGGAAAAACAACAGAGTTTCTATCTCAGCCAAACCCTTATGTTCATAAGCGCGGAGACAGAGATCCAAAATGGCCAAGTGACTTGTGGAAGTTCACACAGTTGGCTGGGATCGTGCTGCGGAACTGGCCAACTATAGCTCTAATGGATCAATTCTTTAATCTCCCAGAAAGTCTATATATTTTAGCAGGACAGCATCAGACAACACTTTAGCCTCAGACAAGGCTGGAGTTCAGGCTGATCTAATGACCAAAAGAGCTCAAAGGAAATCTCCTGGGGCTGCTTCTTGCCATTATTCTAATCCTTTTTTCAAGGACACACAGCCCACAAGACGGTCAGGCAGGTGGGAGCAAATTCCTCCAGAGCTATTCGGCCACTGGAAGGGATGGGGCACCGAGTTCCCAGTAGATTTTTTTTTTTTTAAGATTCACTCATCTCCTTCCATATTTTGCAATAGGACCACTCTGTGACACAAATTTTTTTCCCATTCACATTCAGCAGCCTGTACTTCATTACTTTCTACAGATGCTTCCAGACTTCAGATCATGCCAGCTCTTTGTCACTGATACACTCCCGCCATTGAGCTGAAGTTAGCAGGAGGAGGGAGGTGGCACTTTTCCCTTGAATGGCTGAGAAACTCCCTCGCCCCCACATCCAATCAGCCACCAAAGTCTGTCATTTATTCCTTCCCAGTGTCTCTCACATCTGTTCCTCCCTCTCCACCCCCACTGACACTACCCTGGTTCAGGACTCGATTGCCTCCTGCCTGGGCTGCTGGTACAACGGCCTCCTGCTTTTCCTACCTCAGCCTTCTCCCTCTCCACTCACCCAGGATACCACCACTGAAGCCGACTTCCTGCTGCTTTATTCACTCCCCTGCACAAAAATCTCTCGGGGCTCCCCATTGCCCGTGGAATGAAATCCAGCCAAAGCTCAGAACTTAAACCCTGCATGCTGCTCCAGTCTACCCTCCTCACTAGATCTCGCACTCCAGCCCTGTGCTCTAACCAACACATTTACCCAAGGTATTGCAAAGATGTTATGCGTCATTTCCTTCCTACTATTTCTCTGGTCTTTTAGAACTTCGTGACAGGCTTCCACCAAAGCCCTATTGATTCTCTGAGATTCAGCTCTGCATTTGTTCAACTTTCCTCATTCAACAAGGCATTACTGAGCAGCACGGTGGCTCTCCCAAGACGCTGAGGAGACAATGGGTGAACAAGGCAGATGCGATCATCCCTTAAAGGCATTCACAGGCTAGCGGGAGAGATAAATAACTAAAGTAATATTCACAAATGTGATGAGGGCTAGGAGAGTTCTTCAAGAATTGGAGGAAGATTATTAGGGTACACCCTTTAGACTTGGAAGTCAGGGAAGCCATCTTTGGAGCAGCAAAATCTGAGCTGAGAGCTAAAGAATGAATTGGCCTGTATCAATTAAGATTGGGTGTCATGAAGGCTCCAGCAAAGTAAGAGTGGTATCAAGGAAAATAGAAATAGGTCTTCTCTCCTAAGAAATTAGAGTGCCGAAAGACAAAGCAGAAGCCACCCCCCAAAATGAAAATGACACACACTCGGAGTGCTCATTTATCTGTCCCTTCTGCAAGGATAAGAAAACTTACAATGTGAAAATGGGCTGCCTGCCCAACACAGATCTTCCTAAGCCAATGGTGCAGTCATTGGTAAATATCTAGAGCCAACCAACTAGTAGTGACCATGAGGACACACCCCCTGGGCAGCCCCACCTGCTGATTCTCCCAGACCAGCTGGGAATCCTGAGAGATTTCCAAAGCTCCTGAGCATGTTTCCTAGGCCATCCCAACCCTTTGCCTACCTCTGTATGTTATATATGCACTCTCACTAACTCTTCTGTTGTGCGCACGCGCTCTCTCTCTCTCTCTCTCTCCCCCCCCCCCCCACACACACACACACACGAGAGAGAGACATCTGTGTGAGTGTAGAGGTAAGGAACTAGAGGTATGGGTGCTGGTGGGTACTAGAGGATACATAGATGCTTAAGTTAGCCTCTGTTAACCTCCAACCCCTCCCTGCCCCTACCTCCTAACCACAGACCTTCCTGGACTTACAGCTATCGTGCAAGTAAAGCCAAATGTCATCTGAATTTGACCAACCTTTGAAACATCTGATTCTTTAGGGAGAGCCCAGCTGGCCTCTGCTTCCCCACCCTTCCCAAGATTGTGCCAGTTTTAACTGGACTCCATACTCTCTTCTCCACTGCCACACCAAATTGTATGCCCAGAAACAGAAGTGAAAACCACAGGAGTTCCCTGGGACAGGTCACTGTGCTTTTGGTTGCTTTTGAAGAGGTTGGGAATGAGAAGGGATAGAGGGCACACAGGGTCATCAGCCTTTTCATAAAACATGCATGATGAGAAAAGGGATGGGAAGAGATCTCCAGGCAAAGGAGACAGATTTGGGCAGGCCCTCAGGGGAAAGATCATAGCATCTCTAAAGAGCCATATTCTTCAAAGGTTGGCTGGAACATAATTAGTGAGGGGGACAGAGAATTAAGGGGGATTGGGAAGTCTAGCAGGGGCCAGGTAACCAAAGGCCAACATTCTAAGTGTGATAGAAAGCCACAAAATGTGACAGGTTTAAAGTCCAACATAGTACACTCTTCCAACTGGGACCTTCCATACCACTTATCCCAAACCCTATTCATTTGGCCTCTTGCCATGAGCAGCATGATGATGGCTTCTCTGTTGGTATCTACTGATTCCACACTCCATGTTCCCGGTGCCAGAGTTTACTTTGGCACCTGCAGGCCCCCATGAGCTGTGGACAGAAACCTCCTAATCTAACTCCATTGTTTGACCAGCCAGCTTACCTGGCCTTCTGCTCTGGCTCTTCTTTTCCACTCTAGTGGGATGGAAGCCCAGTCCCAAAGTCCAGCAATAACTGACCCTCCTGTTGCCCCATGACTATTAGTACTAGCTGTTCCCAACACTAAGAACTATTTTTGCCTGAATATCCCTGCCCCATCTCAGTTCAGCCTCCTATATTCTCACACTGGCCATCATCAGACCTTGAGCCACATGTTCTTAAACTGGTTCATGAACATCCATATCAGAATCACCAGAGATGCTTATTACATGCCGACCCCCATGCTGGTCCTACCCCAGGCCCTCTCAAGGTGGAATCTAGTCATCTATATTTTTAACAAATTTCCCAGATAATGTTTATGGACATTAAAGCTTGAGAGGGAATTTTCTAAACCTTGGAAATTTGACAATTTAAGTAATGGTTGCACCCCTTTACCTAAGCCAACCTTGGATTCCTTCTTTCTCTCTGCCAAAAACTCCCAGGATACTGCGGAATCCAGACCATGGAACCCACAACAGTCCCAAACACTGTAGCCTGAACATGACTGATACTTTACAAATGTGTTCCAAATCACTGTAACTAGCCCAAACCTAAACTAGTAACCTGTTGGGAGACACTCGAAGCATGCTTGCTTCTGTGTGCCATTCTATGCGGGTGAGGGACATCATTCCAGCAGAGCTAGTACATAAAATCAGGAGACAACCTGGATTTTCACACTAGCCACACATTTTTTCCACCAACGCAAGCAGCATCCTGAAACTCAACTGATCACTTGGTCATCGGTTCCTGCAAAGCACTTCTGTTATGAGCAGCCATGCAATACCTGCACACCCAAGAGAGTGGGACACAGATATTCTCTTCACATAAAGCACAGTGTAGAGTCATTATGATTATTTTCCTTGGGATAAAATTAGCCTGATTTTGCTCAAATATGTTTATATCCAGGCTAGTAAGAACAACAAAATTGGCTGCTTAATTGAGTACTCTGATCAACACTGTTACCTGTAATAACTCTCATTACTGCCTACAGCACAGGGACACTGGAGAGCATCTCAGTACAGGCATACCTTATTTTATTGCACTTTGCAGATAGAGCAGGCTTTGTTTTGTTTTTACAAATTGAAGGTTTGTGGCAACCCTGTATCAAACAAGTCTATTAGTGCCATTTTTTCCAACAGCATTTACTCACTTTCGTGTCTCTGTGTCACATTTTCGTTATTCTCACAATACTTCAAACTTTTTCATTATTATTATATTTGTTATGATGATCTGTGATCTTTTTTAAAGATTTCTTTTTTAATTTAGAGAAAGAGTGTGTGCAAGCAGGGGGAGGGGCAGAAGGAGAGGGAGAGAGAGAATCTTCAAGCAGAGCCCGACACAGGGCTTGATCCCATGACCCTGAGATCATGACCTGAGCTGAAATCAAGAATTGGTCCCCTAACCAACTGAGCCACCCAGACACTCCTGTGATCAGTGATCTTTGATGTTACTATTAGAATTATTTTGAAGGGTTATGAACCATGCCCATGACTGTTCTACCAACCAGCCATTCTCCTGTCTTTCCCTCTCCCTCTCCTTAGGCCTCCCTTTCCTTGAGACAAAACAATATTGTAGTTAGGCCAATTAGTAACCCTACAACAGCCTCTAAGTGTTCAAGTGAAAGGAAGAGTCGCATATCTCCCACTACATCAAAAGCTAGAAATGATTAAGTTTAGTGAGGAAAGCATGTTGAAAGCCAAAGGCTAGGCCTCTTGCCCCAAACAGTGAGACAAGCTGTGAATGCAAAGGAAAAGTTCTTGAAGGAAATGAAAAGTGCTACTCCAGTGATCACGTGAATGATAAGAAAGCAAAACAGCCTTACTGCTGATATGGAGAAACTTCTAGTAGTCTGGATGGAAGATCAGCCTAGCCACAACATTTCCTTAAGCCAAAGCCTAGTCCAGAGCAAGGCCCTAATTCTCCTCAATTCTGTGAAGGCTGAGAGGTGAGGGAAGTGCAGAAGAAAAGTCTGAAGCTAGCAGGGGTTGGTTCGTAATGTTTAAGGAAAGAAGCCATCTCCATAACATAAATGTATAAGGTGAAGCAGCTAGTTATCCAGCTAAAAGAAATTATGAAGGTGGCTACACTTAATGGATTTTCAGTGTAGGCAGAACAGCCTTCTATTAGCAGAAAATGCCACCTGGGACTTTCATAGCTGGAGAGGAGAAGTCAGTGCCTGGCTTCAAAGCTTCAAAGGATAGGCATCCTCTCTAGTTAAGGGCTAATGTGGCTGGTGACTTAAGTTGAAGCCAGTGCTCATTAACCATTCCAAAAATCCTAGGGCCCTTAAGAATGATGCTTAATCTATTCTGCCTATGCTCTCTAAATGGAACAAAGCCTGGATGACAGCACATCTGCTTACAACATACGTTACTAAATATTTTAAGCCCACTGTGGAGAGCTGAAACGATTCCTTTCAAAATATTATTGCTCATTGACAATACACCTGGTCACCCAAGACTCTGATGGACATGTACGATGAGATTAACGTTGTTTTCATGGCTGTTAACACAGCAATCATTGTGAAGCCCATAGATCAAGGAGTAATTCCAACTTTCAAGTCTTATTATTGAAGAAATACATTTTGTAAGGCTATAGCTGCCACAGATAGTGATTCCTCTGATGGATCTGGGCAGAGTAAATTGAAAACCTTCTGAAAAGTATTCCCCATTCTATATGGCATTAAAAACATTTGTGATTCGTGGAAAGAGACCAAAGTATCAGCATTAACAGTTTGGAAGAGGTGGATTCCAGCCCTCACGGATGACTTTGAGGAGTTCAAGACATCAGTGGAGGACGTAACTGCAGATGTGGTAGAAAAAGCAAGAGGACTAGAATGAGAAGTGGAGCCTGAAGATGGGACTGAATTGTTGGAATCTCATGGTAAAACTTTAATGGATGCAGTTGCTTCTTATGGATGAGCAAAGAAAGTGGTTTCTTACATGAGAGACTATGGACTATGAGAAACAAACTGAGGGCTACAGAGGGGAGGGGGGTGGGGGAATGGGATAGACCGGTGATGGGTAGTAAGGAGGGCACATATTGCATGGTGCACTGGGTGTTATACACAACTAATGAATCATCGAGCCTTACATCGAAAACCGGGGATGTACTGTATGGTGACTAACATAATAAAAAAATCATTATTATAATGAAAAAAAAAAAAGAAAGTGGTTTCTTGAGATGGCATCTACTCCTGGTGAGGATGTGAAGATAAAGTGACAACAAAGCATTTAGAATATTACGTAAACTTAGTCAATAAGGCAGTGGCAGGGTGTGAGAGGATTGACTCCAATGCTCAAAGAAGTTCTGTGGGTAAAATGCTATCAAACAGCATCACATGCTACAGAGAATTTGTTCGTGTGGCAAACTTCACTGTTGCCTTATTTTAAGAAATTGCCACAGCCACCCAACCAAGCAGCCACCACTCTGATCAGCCAGCCGCCGTCAACATCAAGGCAAGACCATCCACCAGCAAAGAGATTACAGCTCACTGAAGGCTCTGACAATGGCTAACATTTTTAGCAAAATATTTTAATTCAAGTATGTGCCTTGTTTTTTTGGACATAATGCTCTTCCACCCTTAACAGACCACAATACAGGGTAAACATAACTTTTATATGCACTGGGAAACCAAAAAATTCATTTGACTCGTTTTATTGTGGTGGTCTGGAACCCACAATACTTCTGAAGTATGCCTGTATGGAAAAGCAGAAGGGGACACAGTAGAAAGAGTGTGGCTTTGACAGACCCCAGTTTAATCCCAATGCCAGAACTCATTAGTTGAATGACCTTGAATAAGATCTCTGATCTTAGCTGCTAACCCCCTACAACTTCCATATTCTCATCTGTAAAGTGGAAATATTGACATGGCTACAGTAACCCATAACCCATCCCTCCCTTCCTGGTGATTCAAACAAAGGCCAGGAAGAAGGAGCCATTGCGACCAAAAGTGTTACGTCTGATTACACTTTAAGCTTATGAAATCAGCATCTGTCTCAGGTCCCTCCACAGTCCCTGAGGCTCCCCATCCTCAGAGACAGATCTGGGGGATGAATAATGAAAAGAACCGTAAGGCACCCTGGATAAGCAGGTGACGATAAACCAGGATTTCCATAGCTCGGGTCTCCTGCCTGGTCAGGGCATTCATTAGTCTTAAATCATCCAAAAATCAGAGTAGCTTTATACTTTGTACAAGAATAACTTGTGGCACGAGTACCTTTGTGTTTCACGTAAGCTCCACAAGAGCACAGAACATCCCTGCCTCGTTCTCTGTTGTGACTGAACACACCCATGGCAGATGTCGAAGAACCCTCGCCTGAGGCATTACAGACCCACTGAGCAGGAGAACTCCTCGGGTCTCTTTCTCCCTGTTGCTCCCTTCCAGAGGAGGGACTGACCAGATCAGTGAAGGAGGGAGAAGGAATTTAATATGCAGCATTCCACCCACTCTCTTCCTCATTTGCCAAGGGCCCTGACCTCTAGGTAGTTTTTTCTCTGCTTGTCCTTGCAGAAAGTTTACCAGGTTCTGCCCTAAAAAGAAAAATAATCATAACAACCAATGCCTACTGAGCACTTAAAATATGCCAGGCACTGATTTAGCATTTTATAGGCTTTAATGTATTTACTCCTTACAACAATACTCTATAAGTTATATTACTAATATCATCTCCATTTTACAGATGAGAAAACAAAGACTCAGAGAGATTAAGTAACTTGCCCAAGGTCACACAGCTACCAAGTGGCAGAGCTGGGATTCAAACCCAGGCAGTCTGGTTCTGCTGTCCTTGCTTGGGACCACTATGCTCGACTGCCTCTTGTTATACTGCAAATGTGAGGTGTCCATTTGGGGGGTAACTTCAATTCAGGGGCATGTTTTTAGAAAAGCATGTTGGGGCATATATTAAGTCATGTTCTCATCCTCAGCCATGACCTCTTGGAAGGGGGGTAATGAATCTCAACAGCTCTCTATAGCCAAGAGAGACAAAAGGTTCCAGGTAAAATAGCACGTGAGTGTGTACCCAAAGATACCTGGGAGAGCTGCCTGGCGGGAAAGCCCACGTACCTGCCAGGCACACTCAACCATCAACCTAATTCATTCATTCCAAACCAGAGGCGGCATCCTATGGAAAGAATAGCAGCTGTGGAAAGCACATATGTAAGACCTGGGAAGGAAGAAAAATTATCATAGTAATAGCAAACACTTACATATGACCAGAAACTATTCTAAGGTCTTCATTCATATTAGCTCACTCACTCCACACCACAATCCTATGGAGAAGTACTACTGTTATTCAACTTTATAGATGGAGAAACTGAGAGAAACTAAGTAACATGTCCAAAGTCGTGCAGAGATTTGAAGCCAAGCAGTAAGGCTCCATAGTCCATCCTCTTAACCATTATTCTCCACTGGAAGGAAAAAATAGAGAAAGGAAGCGAGTTCAGGCTTTGGAGTCAGAAAGAACAGAGTCTGAATCCTGCTTCTGCCACTTAGCAAAGTAATAAGCCAGTTGTGTAGACTCAGACTCAGTTTGCTTCAATGTAGAAGAGGACAGCTCCTCAGGAAGACTGTGGCAAGGATTAAGTACCAAAACACATGCCCAGTGACCAAGAACCTGGAAGGAAGTCCGTCAGCATGGTTTCACCTACTCCTACCATCTCAACACCAGCCCCTGTGTTGGGCCCTGGGATGCAAAGTTACCTAGACCTCAACCCTGGCCTCAAGGATCTCCCTGCCTTGCAGAGGGACACTGGGTGGAGACATGGAAACAGCACTGTAACATAAGGTGAGACCTAAAGGAGAGAGGTGTGAGCCTAGGGCTACGGAGGACAGAGGAGGGAGTGATTTCTTCTGCCTACGAGGGTCAACCACTGGAGCTTGATCTTGCTAGTTAAATGGGAGTTTGCCAGGTGAGGGAAAGGAGTGAATATTTGCCATTTAACTTAAAAACCTTTTCCTGCCACCACTGTCAAGGTCAGCCCCAGCATTTAGATTCTGTCTTCTCTTCCTGTGACATTATGAGGAGATTAAGAATATCTGTTTCACTAACTTCTTTGAAGGACATCACAGGCCGCAAGCAAGAGAGCTGACCCCATCCAGAGGGCCATCTGTGGGTTGCATTTTAAACTGCTATTGTTTTTCTCATAACACAACAGGGAACCCAAGGGGCTGTTTTATATTCCAAATACCTAAAGATTACAATCCATTAGAGGGGTGTATTTGTTCTTGGAACTGAGATAATACTGGGCAAAGCTGCAGAATTAATTGCCCTGAAGCTATAAATCTCCTATTAATTTCTTGATGGGCTTACAATAACAACTTGTAAATTCCCTCACACCTATCACCTATCTACCTACCCACACGTGGGCGTACACACACACACACACACACACACACACACACCTGCAAGATACCTGGTTGGAAAGGTAAGCCAGGGAGTTGATTGTATCAGTGACAAGAACATAATAATGGCAGTTACAGAAGTGACAATTCAGTGAGTGCTTCCTGCATGCCAGGTTCCATATTAAATGCCAAACCTACATGACCTCCCTCAGTCTTCCTAGCAACCCCACAAGTAGTTATATTGCCCTCTTTTTAGATAAGGTGACGGACTAAGGCTCAAAGGAGCTCAAAAAGGAAAGATAACTTGCTCAGGACACAGAGCTAGTAAGCAAAGTCAGTACTCAAACCCAAAGCCATGGACAACAGGTCACATCGGTAACTACAAGCTATGTCAAGAGAGCCCAGGGACAAGAGATGAGGTCCCTGCTGAGTGCTAATACCAGCTAGAGCCATTCTTTGCTCAGAACCCAAGGACCAAAGCACTCCCCAGCAAAGACTTCTGGGAAATCTGTATGTGGATCCCCAGACTTGTGGGTGGAGCTCAGTGCCTCTGGGGCTGGGAAGAGCAGAAACTGAGAGTTTGCAGGGTCACTGCTTTGAAAACCAAAGAAGTAGACATCTGTTTCGGTTCCCAGTCCAAGAGGCTGGGTGTTGGGTGAGAGGACCAGCATATAGAGTGCTCAGTAAACGATGAACCCAGACGTGCAGGAAGGAAGCAGTAATGGAAGAGACTGTCACAATGGAGAGCAAGAGGAAAGTAAGGCAAATGAACAAATTTTCGGAAAATAGAAACCCAGGAAGCAGTTACTAGGGCATTGTAATAAATTCTGCCCAATGGCATATTCCTCACCCAGGAGCCCTTGAGACAAATTGACCAAACACAAACCAATACCTACTTTATAACACCTTAAAGGAGCTGCCTGATTCAGGATAAGATCTGCAATGTCCCGCAAATAAGCCTGAGCCCTTTGTGCTCCCCACCGCTGACCCAAACCTTATAACAAGATTATACAAGGGCAAAGCCTGAATAATTCACTCATTCAACAAATATTTATACTATAGTGCAGGAAGTGCACCGGGAGCTGCCGATACAGCAATGAATAAAACACTCATAAGGCTTAATGCCCTAGTGGAGAAGACAAATAGGTAAAATATAAAATACGCTACATGGCCATAAGCGGAGAGAAAGTATGAAAGGGGGGCCAGGGAGTGCCAGGTAGGAGATGGAAACAGTGTTTGACTTTCATTAGGAAAGTCAGAGAAGGCCTCACTTGACAATGAGCAAAGACAAGGAGAATGTTGGGGAACAGTGGGGGGGGGGGAAGGGGGGCAGGATTCAAGCAGGAAAAATAGCACATGCAAAGGCTCCGAGGCATCAACATGCCCCGGGCCTCTGAAAACCACCAAGGCTAGGGCTCAGTGAGCAAGGAGAAGTAGATAAGGCCAGAGAGGTCAAAGGTTGGGGAGATCTATGGCCACTGTGGGAACTTTGGCTTTTATTCCAAGTGAAATGGGGAGCCACTAAAGGTTTCTGGGCAGAGGAGTGACATAAAGAGATTTATATCTGACCAGCATCATTCTGGCCAAGTTGAGAACAGACTTGATGGTCTAAGGGGTGGTCTAAGGGAGACCAGTCAGGAGGTTCTGACAGGAACCCAGGTGAAACAATAAGGGCTGGGATCAGGGTCGTGGCAGTAGAGGTTAAGGAGTGGCTGGATCGGGGTTGGCCAGAGGACTGGAAGTGGAGTGTGAGGGGAAGAGGGCAAAGTTAACTGCAAGGTCACCTACACCCAGCTCTGGGCTCCAAGCTCAGTTCCTACAGAGCACTCAAGTCTAAGCCCCCTTAAATAAAATGTGAAGACATTTTATTCTTCACGTTTGTTTCATTTTCTTATGGTATGCCTGAACTGGGGGAGCTGTGGGGAGTACAATATACAGGGGATGAGGAACCACTTTCACATGGAAATCCTTCACATTAGGCACTATTCACATGGGATCTTGTGTAATCCTCTCCACACCTCAAGGAGGTAAACACCACAATCACCACTTCATAAACTAAGGTTCAGAGAAACGAAGAGCTTGTCCAAGGCCACACAGCTAGAAGGGGGTGACCTTTAGTCTTAGAGCCCAGACCTCCTAACTGCGAATCTCACGAGCTTTCTATTACTTCAATGGTTTTGATTTTGTCAGTTCATTCAACAAATATGTATTGAGCATCTCTAGGGTAAATACCAGGCACTGTGTTTATATCTGGGGCATAGCAGGAAGTCCTGATCCTGGCATTAAAAGTCCTGGCTTAGGAAGGGAACAGACCCAACCCCCCTCCACTGTCCACGCTGGGAAGTGCACTCCCCTGTGTGGAGGGAGGGGGGGAAGGAAGGGGGAGGGACCATTTGTCCTGTGTTCTCCCTTCTCCCTTTCCCCTCCTCTCATTCGCAGGCAGGCATGCCCTTCTCCCTGAAAAACTGCTAGATTTCAGCTCTAGACCCATTGGCTTGGAACTGGCATGCTGACCCAGTGCAGATGAAGTCACTGTAACCCAGGCCCCCAGCTGGGTGTGGCAGAATTGGCCGCAGGCAAAGAAATGATAAAGAAATCTCTAACATGTGCCAAGGGAGGGATTATCATATGGGCTCTTGCTTTTTATGAAATAGGAAAAGTGGATTTTTCTAGTTGACTGCATTTGATCGTTTTTCCTCCATTTGTTTTAAAGTTGAACATCTGATCTGGCAGGGACTCCTCACATTCAGCTGAAAAAAAGATATCTTTTGAGCTCCTCTCCCAGACTCCCATCCTAGGGGATGGGGGTGGCAAGGCTTGGAGCATCATTCCACCGCCACCCCCTAACACATCACAGCCCTCGGCATAAATTTGCCTAAAATCCCTTCTAATTTTGTTCTTGCGTCCCTACCCAGGGACCTTTTCTTTCTGGGTTTATCAAAATCTCTTTATATTTTCCCCCAGGTCTATTTTTTTCTATTACCTCTGAACTGTCTTATACAGCTGGCCTCTGTCCCTGCTATAAGCCACCTGGAAGCCAAGAGGAAGACATCCCAATAGGACCAGGAGGCCGAGAAATCTCCCCTGTCCAAACCCAATATAATACAATTGTTGCCACTGACCTGAGGCTCTCACATCTGAGTCAGGGTCGCGGAAGGCTCTGAGACAGACAGGCAGCAGCGTAGAGCCCGTAGAGCCCGGCAGGGCCTCTCACTCTCCAGCATGCACACCAACCACCTGGGATCTTGTTAACATGCAAATTCTGACTTGGTAGGTCTAGAGATCCTGCATCTCTAACAAGCTCCCAGGTGAGGCCCAGGCTGCTGGTCCACAGACCACACTTTGAGTAGCAAGGATGAAGTAGAAAGCCCATAGGTTAAGAAACTGTGACTCTACCATAAATTCATAAATCTTGCAAGTGGGCAAGATTAATGTTTCCAGAATGTGGCTTGCAGAATATAAACCCCTTGTGATGATCCTTTTTTAAAAAAATGATTTTATGGTCAAGGTCACGTAAGTTTGAGAAATACTGCATAGTTTACGTGAATACCACACACCACACTTGTTAGCCAAAGCTCTGCAAAACCCTGTTTCGATATTGTTCAATACTGCTTAAATTCTGCTGATCCCAAGGTCCCATTCCCAGCATGATTTGTAAGGTTTCAGCCACGGAAACGACAGCCATATGCCATCCTTGTGGCAATAATTCTGTTTTTGTCCAGAAAGGGACCTATTTTGGGGGACCTATTATCACTTAGGCATATGTCTGCCTTTTTAGGTTCTTCTTCTCCTCTCTCCTTTCCAAGTCAGAAAGAGAAGGGCCACCAGGGTGTTCTCCCCTCAGGTCCAAGATCTGGAGGCAGACCTAACAGCAGGGTCTCAGTCATAGAGTGTGGGGCCTCAGGCAAGGGACCGGGGAGGAAGGATGGATATTCCAGGAAAAGAACCCTGGTACCACAAAAACGTGAAGGGGGGTGTCTCTCACAGGACCAAAGCCTGCCTTTGTACATAGGATGAGTTCAACAAAGGCTGGCTGAAAGTCTGTGGATTCAGGCAGCAAAACCAGGAATTCTGATTAGCCCAGTGAAACTGGGAAAATCCTTTCTGTTTCAGAAATCTCTTCCTAATCCTAACTTTGCAAGTTTTCCACAGAAACAAGGCTAGAAAGAGAGCAGGCAAAAGCCAATTTCAGTTCCCCACTTCTGCACAAGTCATTTTGTCAAAGTGCTTACAGCCAGTGCTGAGAGGTGGCCCTCACAGAGAACCACAGAAACTCTTTGTCCTTGTGGATTCCCAGGAGCTCAAGGGCAAACGTACCAATAAAAGAGACGTATAATGTGCTTTATTTGTACAGACCACCAATCTGCACACCACCTTGTAGCCTGAAGCCGTAGCATGAGCAGCACTTAATCTCTGCGGCATGACGTGGGGTACAGGAGGGACAGAGACCAGTAGCCGACACCCAACAAAATCATTTTGGTTCTCCAAATGAAATTTTTTAAATGTTCAAGTACAAAATACACTAATGGAATCGACTGTCCTACTAAAACTTTCAGTCACTACTTGTAGCCCAGTGACATTACAAATTAATAAATGCAATGAACTGCATAAACTATTCATTTAGTGAGTGACTATCTGGCTCCACCATGGCTGAGCAGAGCTGGGGGGCAGGAGGGACAGGGAGTGGGGGATGATGCAAAGACTGATCAAGTTCTCTGCAAGTCGCTGCTCACTGATGTGAAGGTTTGAGGACAAAGCATCGAGCATCTTCCCACTCACCCTCAGCCAAGAAATCCCAAATACCTGCACCATCTGATGTGCAAACTTAAAAATTTTAGGGCCTTTAACAATAAGTCTCCTCTTATTCAATAACTGACAAAACTGAGGGCAGGGAGATCAAGGAACTTACATACAATCACACAGCCAATTAGCGACCGACTTTGAGCCCAGAAGAATATAGAACTCCCTTCTTGAGTAGAATTCTACAAAACTGTCTTACTGTCCAGCCGCCTCTTATCCAGTAACCTCCACTGGGTCCCTTGGTCTAGGGGACAGGATTGGGGACGGGTGGGGGGTGGGAGCCAAGCAGGTAGCAGTAGGTACAAAAGGTAAATTCAGTTTAATCAACATTTGCCCAAACCTGCTCAGTCCTTCTATCTTCCAACCAGATACCAGCCCATGTAAGTATCACAGCGACTATTGTTAGCAATGGAGCCCAAGATGAAAGAGTCATTTCCCCTCCAAAGTTGAGTCTGTATTGGGACTGTAGACTGGTGGAATGAGGGAACAGAAGCCTGAAGTACAGAACAGCCATCATTCCAACTCACTACAGCATCCTTGAACTTTTTCCCATGTTTCCCAACCTTCTAGCAATTTAAATGTCACTGCAGTTGACTTAGCTCCTTATTTACATAGAATTAAGTTTGGGGAAAGTGAAGTCTACCAGTTAGTATGAATTACTGTTACTCACCTGATTAAACTGGCTAAATTGGAGGGGGGGGCAGAAATTTTAACACAAAGGCACTTGCAGAAGGGCATCGGTGATCTATTAATTAAAGCATACTCTTAGATAATTTAACTGCTCTTAGCACTAAGCTAAGAATAACAAGCATGTCTTCTTACTATGCTTGAAAATCCACAAGGCACTTTTTAAGTTGATAAATATGATTACATTAAAAATTTTTAATAAAAATATCATGGCAAAAAACATACCACTCCAAGGTGAGTCAAAAGACAATAAACAGCGAAAACATAATAACATTTTCCACCCATGTCACTGATAAAGAGCTCATCTTTCTAATATACAAAGAACTATCAGAATCTGTAAGAAAAAGAACTACCAGAGTGGGTAACAATAAAGTCCACTGAAAAATGGGAAAATATTAGAGAATTCACAGAAAATACAATGACTCCTAGAACATATTAAAAAGTGTTCGATCTCCATTATAATAAGAGAAATGCAAATTAAAACACACTGCAATGCCATTCTTCACCCATCAGATTTCACCCAGCAAAACCCCAACAGTTTGATTACATAATTTGTTGATGAAGCCACCGAGAAACATGCACTCTCTTACTTCCTGGTGGTGATATAAACTCCTACCATCCCTGGAGGACAACCGAATAAACTTGATCAAAATTACAAATGAATGAACCCTATGGCTCTGCAATTCCATTTCTGGGAATTTATTCGATAAAAATGCTTACATATGTGCAAAATTACCTATGCACAAGGTTATTCACTGAGACAATATTGCAGTAATAGCAAAGATCAGAAGCAACCCAAATCACCACTGATAAGGATTGGTTAAATAAATTATGGTACACCCAAACCATGGAATTCTATGAAGCTATTAAGAATGACGATGCTTTCTAGTCACAGATATCAAAGTATCTCTAAGCTATATCACAAGAAGAAATAAGCATAAAACTAGGTGCTATATAATAAACTTGATTATGAAGCAAAGCATAAGAATCTTTATTCACATTTGTTTGCATAAGCATAAAGGAACTCTGGAGGCTTCTCTAAGAAAATAATGACAGCACTGCCTGCAGTGGGGCTGGAGTTGAAACCGGGTGCATGTCCAGGGTGAAGTCAGGAGCGTGGAGATTTTGAACCACAGGAATATACTACCTATTAAAAAAAATTAACTTCCAAAAGGTAGTAAGAAACTAAAACACAGATCCCACCTTAAAGAGCTTGCAGAGCACCTGTCAATATTTACACAGATGCATACACAAAAGGACCTACCATAGCTCTAATTAATGATGCCCCAGAAATAAGAACCTGCTTTAAGCAGAAAATGAAATCATCAGACCCCGTGGCAAGACTGAGGCTTGCCTACCTCTCTCCTTGCGTGCAGCCTCCTGTGTCAGCACCTGTGTATCTAAACATAGCAAGGCTCCCTCAGGAGTGAAGGCCCAGCCGGGCCTCCTCCAAGTTACCCATCTTTGGAAACACAGAAAGAATGTCAACATGGCTGCCATGGATATGGGCCCACTAGCAACCAAGACTCCCTGCCAGCCAAGCACCTTCTCCTGCCACCTCCCCTATCACACATGGGTGTTTGTATTGTGGGCAGGGGGTGGGGACAGAGGATACACTGAGTTCTAGGACAGTTCCTTACCAAAAGCACCTGCCTTAGTTTGGGTTCCCCATCAAAGTACACCTGGAGACAGGAATTCAGGTATGGGTAGTTTCTTTGGGAGATAATCCTAGGAATCACAGCAAGGGCATGAAGAAGTAAAACAGGAACGGGAGGAATCAATCAAAGGTATGTCAATGAACAGGTCACTGCTGTGGGGAACACTGGAGCTCAAATCCCACCTAGGGACCCTCTGAGAGATCATGTGGAACACACAACAGGACTGATCCCCCAGCGGGGGAGCAATCTGGGATACTGATCCACCCACTGCCATTGCTCATTGGTTAAAGGATACTCTAGGGTGTTATTTTGCTAGGATTTCCATGCTGCACAAGTGGGCAGTGTGCTTCTGAGGCCTGGGGATATCTAAGGCAGAGGCGCAGCAAGGCATCATGTCCAAGAACTACATTAAACTGAGCTTAGGGTGGGCCTCAGGGATTTGGCAGGAAACCTTCAACATCCGGGACACTGTGCAGAGCTCAAGAGGCTCATGTTGAAGCTAAAAAGACTCAGGAAGGCACCCACAATATTTTCAAACGTGTGATGGTCTCACACAGAGTTGGTGGAAGTATAAATTACTACAAACATTTTTGAGGACATTTAGAAATATCTACTTAAAAGTCCATAAATCACCCAGCCAAGCAATAATTCAGTCTTTCCTTTCCTGATGTTTCCTTTCTTCCTTCAATAAAAACGTATGTGTATGAGGCACTAGGAATACAAAGATTAAAATATCACATTGCTATCCCCACTCAAGGAACCTACGGGCCACCCTCTACGACACCCACCATCACCAAAATCATCTATTCCATGTCCCATGTCTTTCAGGTGCTGTAATTTAAAACCGCTAGGGAACCAGCAAGTAACACAGATGAAAGAAGTGAATCAAAGTAATGAAATAGGAAATGGCGGGGACCACGGCAACATGAGACCACAAGTCCTCTCCAAAGATCTTCAAGTGTAATTAAAAAAAAAAAAAAGAAAGAAGAAAGAAAGAGGGGCGCCTGGGTGGCGCAGTCGTTAAGCATCTGCCTTCGGCTCAGGGCGTGATCCCGGGCGTTATGGGATCAAGCCCCATATCAGGCTCCTCCGCTATGAGCCTGCTTCTTCCTCTCCCACTCACCCTGCTTGTGTTCCCTCTCTTGCTGGCTGTCTCTCTCTGATAAATAAATAAATAAATAAATAAATAAATAAATAAATAAATAAATAAATAAAGAAGGAAGGAAGGAAGGAAGGAAGGAAGGAAGGAAGGAAGGAAGAAAAGAGAAAGAACCACTATTCAAGACTTCAATTCCCAAATGGAATAACAAGGAGATTTAACCTTTTGCCCGAAACAACCAAGAAATCAAAATGTATATATTTTTTAAATGGTTTTCAAGACACTGGACATCAGACCATGAAAGCCAGTGACACCTAAGAGCCAGGAAACAAATGAGGTGAGCCCTAAGATTATCCCAGGTTCTTGCCTTGAGAGAGTTTCCAGGCCATGATGGAAACCAACAGACTCTCTGAACTGAGGAGACAGCTACCACTTGAAAGTCAGATCACCATGAAGAAGAGATCTCAGAGAAAGAACTCTGAAGATCTGCAAAGCATCCTCCTAAGTTTTTTTTTTTTTTTTAAGATTTTATTTATTTATTTGACAGAGAGAGGGACAGCCAGCAACAGAGGGAACACAAGCAGGGGGAGTGGGAGAGGAAGAAGCAGGCTCCCCGTGGAGGAGCCTGATGTGGGGCTCGATCCCAGGACCCTGGAATCACGCCCCAAGCTGAAGGCAGACGCTTAACGCCTGAGCCACCCAGGTGCCCCCCTCCTAAGTTTTTATGCAAGTCAGGGAAATAACAGAGGCTAGGGAAAGAACCACCCAAAATAATTAGCGGAAACACACCCACACCCACTTGGGATTGGAAACAGTGCCTGTTCCCACCAGCCAGACTGGAAAAGAACAAAATTCATCAGGCATTGAACAGAATACTCAGAAGGGTCTTGCCTCAGCAGTGGGAAATGATTTGTTCTACATTAACCACTGCTTAGGTCCTGTATAATACATCTTAAAACTAAGACTTGAAAGGATCACACTATTTTCAAATAACCTAGACACATCCCAGAACAATGATCACATTAAATATAATTGGTCTAAACACCATTTATAAAAAATTCAGAGATTGTCAGATTGGATAAAAAATCAAAACCCAATATGATGCCTATAAGAAACTCACTTTAAATATAAAGAAACAGATAGGTTAAATATTAAAGGATGGGAAAATGGTATACCATGTTAACACTAATAAAAAGAAAGTTTGAGCAGCTATATTAATATCAGATATGGTAGATTTCCAAGTAAACAATATTACTAGGAATAGGGGCGCCTGGGTGGCGCAGTCGTTAGGCAGCTGCGTCCGGCTCAGGGCGTGATCCCAGAGTTGTGGGATCGAGCCCCACATCAGGCTCCTCCGCTGGGAGCCTGCTTCTTCCTCTCCCACTCCCCCTGCTTCTGTTCCCTCTCTCGCTGGCTGTCTCTGTCAAATAAATAAATAAAATCTTAAAAAAAAAAAATATATTACTAGGAATAAAAAAGATCATTTCATAAGGTTAAAGGAATCTATTTGTCAAGAAGATATAATCCTAAACATTTATAAACCTAATTACAGAGTTTCAAAATACATTAAGAACTGATAGAACTGCAAAGAGAATAGACAAAGGTGACACATTAATAGACTTCAATACCTCTCTTTCAATATTTGACAAGTAGACAGAAAAATCAGTAAAAATATAAAAGATTTGAACAAGATTATTAACCAACTTGATTTGACATTTAGAGAACCCTCTACTCAATAGATTATACATTCTTTTCAAGTACACACAGAACACTTCCCAAGATAAACCATAGCCTATGTTATAAAAGAAGTCCCTCAATAATTAAAAGGATTTAAAAATACAAAGCTGTTCTCTGTCCATATGGAATTAAATCAGAAATCAGTATTAGAAAGATCTTTGGAAAATACTCAAATATTTAGAAACTAAATAACACACTTATAAGCAATCTATTGGTCAACAAATCAAAAGGAAAATTAGTATTTGGAACTGAATAAAAATGAGAAAACAACATATCAAAATATGTGGGATTGCACTAGGGCAATACACAGGGGAAACTTTATAGCACTAACTGCCTATATTAGAAAAGAAAAAAAGATTCTAGTTAATGATCTCAGCCTAAAGGGTGCCTGGGTGGCTCAGTTTGTTAAGCGTCTGCCTTCAGCCCATGGCGTGATCCCAGGGTCCTGGGATCAAGCCCCGCATCGGACTCCCTGCTCTGCTCGAGCCTGCTTCTTCCTCTCCCACTCCCCCTGCTTGTGTTCCTTCTCTCGCTGGCTCTCTCTTTTTCAAGTAAATAAATAAAATATTTTCATTAAAAAAATGATCTCAGCCCAAGAAACTAGAAAAACTAGAGCCAATTAAACATAATGTAAGCATAGAAAAGAAGTAATAAAGATTAGAATAGAAATCAATGATGTAGAAAAAAAGAGGGTAAGAACAGCTGGTTCTTTCAAAGAATTTATAAAATTCATAAACCTTTAGCTAGAGTGCTAAGAAGAGAGAAAACACAAATTATCAATATTAGGAATGAGAGAGATAGATGATATCAGCACAGATTCTATAGATATTAAAATAATAAGGGAATGTATGAACAACTTTTTGCTAGTAAATTCAACAATTTCAAATGGACAGACTCTTTCTAAGACAAAAACTGCTAACCCACATTCAAGAAGAAATAGGTAATGAATAGCCCTATATGTACTAAAGAAATTGAATCTGTGGTTTAAAAATCTTCCCAGAAAGAAAAATTCAGGTCCAGATGGCTTCACTGGTGAATTATACCAAACATTTAGGAAGAAATACTCTTCATTATATATAAACTCTTCCAGAGGAGGGAAAATTTCCCATCTCATTCTAATAGGCCAACATTATCCAGATACCAAAACTAGACAAATACATTATAAAAAAAAAAAAAAACTACAAACTAATATTTCCCCATGAATGTAAATGGAAAATTTCTAAACAGTATTTTAGTAAATAGAATCCAACAATATCGTAAAGGATAATATATCCTAACCAAGTGGGATTTACCTTAGGAATGCAGGGATGGTTTAATATTTTTTTTAATTTAATTCATTATATTTAACAATCTAAAAAAGAAAACTATATGATGTCAATACACATAGAACCATTTGGTAATATCTAACATCTATTCCTGATTTTTTTTAAAAAATGAAATTCTCAGCAAATTAAGAATAGAAGGTAATCTCAATCTGACATAGGACATCTATAAAATCGTCACAAGTTAACATCATACTTAACGGTAAAAGACAGCTTTTCTGCAAAACTCAGGAATAAGAAAAAGATGTCCACTCTCAGCACTGTTTTCAAAATTTTACTGGAGGTCCTAGCCAGCACAATCAGACGAGAAAAATAAAGGGCCGCTCTAAATTAGAAAGGAAGAAGCAAAACTGTCTTTATGCAACACAGTTGTTGATGTAGGAAATTCAATGGAATCTTCGAGAATAAACAAGGTTGCATAACATGTAAAAACAATACATGATAAATACACAAAAATCAATTGTATGTCTATATTCCAGTGATGAACAATCAGATACTGACTTTTTTTTTTTTTTTTTTTTTTTTTAAGAAAACTGGGAAAAGAAGAAAACACTTTGTGGCCCTCTCAGATAATTTCACAAAGCACTCAAAAGCCTTTAACCAGAAGAACTGAATAAACGTGGAATTTCAGACAAGCTCCACAAGGGAAATGCAGCTGGACAGTGCCTGAAATGCAAGTTCTGATCCCAAAGTAATCTTTGAAGATCACTAGGCTGAGCTGAGATTCCAGTCTCAATGAAGTCTCCAGTTCATTAACAAGGGAGTTTCCTTCATGATTCTAGTTTCTCTATCCACAAAAATTATGTGACCTCGGCCATTCCTCTTGCAGTTGCCCTGAAGTGGCCCTTTAGTACAAAAGTAGGAATGCAGGGGGGAAAAATGATGAGTCCCAGGCTCAGGGTCAAGGTCAGCCCCATGCAGTTCTCCCCAGCTGCAGAATTATCAAATAAGAAAGTTCCTTAAGCCATGGAAAAAGGAATCTGTGGATAAAAGCAGAATTTGCTCCCAGAAATTCTAGGCCAGTAAGTTCCAAGAGCAGAGCCAATTGCCCAAAAACTTAGAGAATCCAGAAAACCAAGTCTGTCTGTGGGACAGGAAGCAGAGTAGTACAACCTATCACCTCACGAAAGGCCCTTGTATTAGTCTGCTAGGGGGCGCCTTAACAAATACCACAGACTGGGTGGCTTAAACATTTTCCAACAATTCTGGAGGCCAGAAATCCAAGATTTTCTAGGTGTCAGCAGGGTTGACACCTTCCTTGGCTTGTAAATGGCCATCTTCACCCCGTGTCTTCACATGTGGTGTTCCCTCAGTATATGTCTGCGTCCTAACCTCCTCTTACAAGGAAACCAGTCATATTGGATTGGGCTCGCCCTAATGACTTCATTTTGACTGAATTATCTCTGGAAAGATTCTGTCTCCAAATACACTCACATTCTGAGGTACTGAGCATTAGGACTTCAACATATGAATTTAGTCCATAGCAACTCCCCCTGCTTCTACCCTCTCATATTTTCCAGCTGCTGAAAGATCCAATCCTTGCCACTTCTTTTTTTTTTTTTTTTTAAAGATTTTATTTATTTATTTGACAGAGATAGAGACAGCCAGAGAGAGAGGGAACACAAGCAGGGGGAGTGGGAGAGGAAGAAGCAGGCTCATAGCGGAGGAGCCTGATGTGGGGCTCGATCCCATAACGCTGGGACCACGCCCTGAGCCGAAGGCAGACGCTTAACCGCTGTGCCACCCAGGCGCCCCCAATCCTTGCCACTTCTTATCAGCCTCACAGATCAGGTCAGAGGGAAGCAAGATGCTCTCACACACACCATCTTCCAGCATCCAAAGCCCATAGCCGTTTCTCCCTCAATTCGCTCAGGGATTCCTAGCCCCCAAAACACCAGTGGGACCCTGAGAAGAGCTTCTATTATGGTCAGTGAGACAGGATAAGACTAATGCGCATGAAATAAAGATAAGTGTAAAACAGCATAAGGCAAGAGCTAGATTGTGTAGCACAGATTTGAAGTCCTGTGGAATCCAAATAAGAGAGAGTTCACAATAGGCAAGCGGGACCCCTCAGGGAAGCTCACCTTCCTTCTCCCTTTGGATACCAGTTAAGTCCTTCTCCCTCCCCTGCCCTGTTCATTTCAGGATTACCACATTTAGAGAGCCAACATGACCTATTTAGGCTCCGACCCACTTACAACAGAAATACCAATCACAAACACTGTCCAGAAAGGGAGGTGGGGATGACCACAAATTTAACTGATTGTAAATAAAAGAGTGATGGAGAAGAAGTCTTCACTGGTGTACCCACTGCTGATGCTACTGCAAAATGCCCCGAGGGGAGCTGTTATGGAAATGTTCACTACCCAAGTAGCCCCTTCTGGCATCCGGGCACTATATAGGGTTTCCAGCCTTGTAAGTGACCTAGAAATCAATGAAATAGGTCCGTTTATCTTGTTTGGCTCAAAGGTGAGCTAAGCATTTCCAAATGTCTGGAGGAAATTATTTCCTACTAAGAGATGAGGCAACCTATCACACAAGTGTGAAAATTGAGAAATCCAGGGGGATACCAGATCATCCTTCTTCATCCTCTCCGGACCAAGAATGCGTGGAATGAGTCTAGAGACCCCTGGAACAGGGGCTTTTGTAGTAAATACCAGATTGAGTAGTAAACTGCAGTAGTAAACTGTACAACAGCAGTTTATTTTCTTTTCTCCGGGAATGCTCTATTTCTCAAGGATAGCTGTGTCTTTGCTATGTGACAAATCATCTTAATCTCCTGTCACAGCTTATCAGTCCCAGGAAAGAGACTTGGTCCAAGCCTGAGCCAATCACATTATCTCAGAAGTCTGTGACTTAAGGAAACAGGAGGCTGGAGATCTCTGGGATCCCTCCAAGACTCCTGATAAGAGGGCAACTGGGGAACCCCAGGCTGACTTGCTTCTTGCTCTTCCAGAGGTCTGGCTGGTCTCTTCTGCAGATTTTGGCAACCATCCCAATATCCTTCCTATTAATTGCCTATTTGGTTTACATTAGCCAGGGTTGGTTTCTATCAATTGCCATCGAAAGAATCACAATAATAACAATAAAATAGTACAGTTTTATGTTATTCATCGTTTGGTCTCAGTACCTACCACAAGATTTAACAGGCCATGTGGTAGATATTCAATACCTTCATTCTAAATTTATAAAAGGCCACTTTACCCCTGCCAATCTACATGAGATAAGATTAAGAACAACAGAGTATCTTGTAGTAGCGAGGAAAAGATTCTTTGGTGCAATCTTTCCTGACACAACAAATTATACAGACTCTGCTTATGGTTTTATGGTTTTGAAAGGGGAAAAGGTGCTAAAGTTTTCTAGCAAAAAGAATGATCTGGTGCCAGATGCCCAGCAAGTTAGAAGTGAGGAATATTCGGTCCTAATCTCTGCTGATGTGTGGGTAGCATCCTCAAGGCTGCCAAGACCAGGCTGGAGGCGATAGGTACTTGTCTTGTTGGGATCTGCTTACCCCAAGTGGAACTGCACACATTTATATCCTCACTGTGGTTCCTCACATTTACACATCCTCTCCATGCAACCTCTACCCACTTGCAAGGCCTGGTCTAAGACTTGGGATCTCCACCCAGCCATCCCTCCACCATATGTTTATCCATCCATCCATCCATCCACGCATCTGCTCAAGCTTGGGAATTTACTGAGTCCCTGGTTGTGCCTCTAGACTGTACATCTAGATGACTGTGCCAGTCCTGACAATACAGGGGATAGGACAACACTCAGGTCACTCTGGGCCCCCCACTCACCCCTAGACATCTACAGAACACTTTATTTTTTAAGATTTTATTTATTTGTTTGACAGAGAGAGAGAGACAGCCAGCGAGAGAGGGAACGCAAGCAGGGGGAGTGGGAGAGGAAGAAGCACGCTCCCAGCGGAGGAGCCCAAATATGGGGCTCGACCCCAGGACCCCGGGATCACACCCTGAGCCGAAGGCAGACGCTTGACAACTGAGCCACCCAGGCGCCCCTACAGAACACTTCTAAATGATTACTCAGCCCCCAGCCTCTTTCTTCCTCTTCCAAACTTCACTACACCAACCCCAGCTTCCCAAGATGTCAAGTTAACGACGGCATCTCGCTGTTCCTACACCTGCAATAAGCCCAGACCCTGGGCTCGGCATTCAAGAGGAGCTACAACCTGAACTCAATCTTTTTTTTTTTTTTCACTTATGTTTATTCTTCCAAATTTATCTCCTGCATACCTACAAACCTCTACCCTCATAGAAGCAGCCTGCTCACCTGCCTCACTGCTGAGCAGATGGGTGCAAGCCTGGAGCTTCTAGAAGCCATGCTGTCAACATGTGAGAAGAAGAAGCCAACACAGAGAAAGCACACCTGAGTGGTGGAAAGAACGAGGTTCCTGATGACATCATTTGGGGACCAAGATAGGGCCTCGAGTAAATCTACATCTGGACCTTTTGGCTATAACATTTTTTTCTTTGCCTGATTCCTTTTTACCCCTGTATAACTGCAAGATTACTAATACATCCACCTACATTTCATGTCCCATTTTTAGGCCCTGACTCCTCCTCAAGGCCCTCCAGGGCATGGCAACAGCTCTTGTCTCTAACTTCCTATAATACTGTGGGCTGTATCACTCATGGGAGCCTTTCTGTACACAGTCTAGTGACAGGTATTTCTTAACCCCTTTCTATAGGTGAGGTGCTTCCAATCCCTTCCCACACATCCCTTCAACCCCAACTTGCAAAAACCAACACCTAGTTCAGAGGTCGAAGGTACAGGCTAGGGCAGCCACAAGAACCCTGTGTGGTCATCCTGGGCCAATGATCTAAACTCTCCACTCCAGCTGAGTCTTGGACAGCTTCCAGCAGCCAGTCAGGTCAAGTTATCTGCCTACAGGGACCAGCTGGGGGTAGGAGGTAAAAATAAAGGTTTCAGAGTAGGTGGAAATAGAGGGAAAGGAGAGGTGGAAGTCAGAAGAGAAAGCCCCAGTCTCACACGGGCTGAGACTCACGGGCAGAGCCCAGGGGATGAGGCCAAGGAATAGACCAGCGGTGTGAGCAACAAGCCAACTGGAAGCCAGGCCACCTGAGCACACTCTGTGCCTCCTGCTTGCTGTGCCCTTCCCTCTACTTAACCCTGAGATACTTCTCAGAAAAACCTACAAGGGAGCTCTCAGCATACTTTGGGGGGCAGAGGGAGTCAGGCCCAATTGAGGAAGCCAATAGCCATGAGCAGAAGTCTACTCTGTATGCCCTCAGCATCCCTCCTCCTGCAAAGGCCCAGTCTCACCCCCACTAGAGACTAAGGTAATGTGATGCAGCCAACACAGGTCACTTCAGGAACCCAGAGAGAGACTACCGGGAGGTACGGCATTGCCCCAGTCTTCTCCCGGGCCATGCTTCTCCACCACCATTGCCATTCAAGGACAGGAATGATTTCCTACAGTGTCCGAGAATTTGTAGTGCAAACAAGGTGCCATGGATGGGAGCTACAGGACACCAGGCTCCATGGCTTAATTAGCTAGGCAAGGATTTCAATGCTATTTCCTGATGGCCACCCAAAGAGCTCCAGGGTTATAGGGAACGATCTCAGGGCCCCCACAGAGGGTGGAAAGGAGATGGAAAACGAGAGCACAGATACCACTTCAACCTAGGCAGCTTCCTGACCAGCTGTCTATCTTTGTCTCTAGGGTTGGTTGGTTTGTTTGTTTGGGGGGGGGGGTTGGTTACAGTATGTTTTATTTATTTATACCATTTTAACCATTTTTAAGTACATAGTTCAGTGGCATTAAGTACATTCACATTGTTATGCAGCCATTACTACCATTTATATCCAGAACTTTTCCATCTTATTGAACTAAAGCTCTGTCTGTCCCATTAAAGAGTAACTCTCCATTCCCCCCTCCCCCAGACCCTGGAACCTACCATTCTGTCTCTATGAATGTGACCACTGTAGGAATCTCATGGAATTGGAATCATCCTATATTTGTCATTTTGTGACTAGATTATTTCACTTGGCATAATGTCCTAAAGGTTCATCTGTGCTATAGCATATGTCAGAATTTCCTTCCTTCTTAAGGCTGAAAAATATTCCATTGTCTGTGTATAGCACATTGTGTTTATTCAATCATCCAGCTATTGGGGCGCCTGGGTGGCTCAGTCTTTAAGCGTCTGCCTTCAGCTCAGGGCGTGATCCCAGCGTTCTGGGATGGAGCCCCACATCAGGCTCCTATGCTGGGAGCCTGCTTCTTCCTCTCCCACTCCCCCTGCTTGGGTTCCCTCTCTCGCTGGCTGTCTCTCTGTCAAATGGATAAATAAAATCTTTAAAAAAAAAAATCATCCATCTATTAACACTTGGGTTGCTTATACCTTTTAACCATTATGGAAAATGCTACTATGAACATGAGTGTACAAATATGTGCTTGTCCCCCCTTTCAACACTTTTAGGTATATACCCAGAAGTGGAATTGCTGGATGATATTGTAATTCAATTTTTAATTTTTTGAGAAATTGCCATACTCTTTTCCACAGTGGCTATACCATTTTACTTTCCCACCAACAGTGTACAAGAGCTCCAATTTTCTCCACCTCCTCAACAATAATTGTTACTTGTTTTTGGTGTTGATAATAGCCATCTTAATAAGTATACTTTTTTAAAAAGTTGCAGCTGGTAAGATTTGGAAACCACTACTCTGAAGCACTCAGAGGTCTCCGTTACCTTGTCAAGCCTCCCTGTCATCCTATTCACCCTGCATCCATTCTTTGAACCAGCAAATCCAAGCTGAGTGAGCTCTTCTTCCCCATCCTCCACCTCCTGGTGTATCATAGCAAGGCCCCAGCTGCACACCAGCCAAGCTTCGGATCCAGCCTGCCTACCTCATGCCCCGACCCCAGGCTAGTAGGCTGCTTATGACACATGCCCTCAGGAAGCTCCAAATGGCTTCAGACATTCAAGGACATGTCCTTTTTCTGGCCATCTACCTCCAGGCCAGTCATCTCAAGAGCCAAGGAAGCCAACAGCATGGTCACCAGGACATGAAAAGAACATGAGTCCAGAAATCTCTTGCTCAAAATCAGTCCATGCTACTACTAACCAGCTATGTGACTTCAAGACTTATGGAAGGCTAAATATTGTCCCCAGTAAAGAAGTCCATACCCTAATCCCTGGGACCTGCAAATGTGTTACCTTCCATGGTAAAAGGGACCCTGTAGGTAAGTTAAGGATCCTGACTGGAGATTTCCCAGGTGGGCCTAATGTCACACAAGGAAGAGTGCTTTCAAGAGGCAGGCAGGAGCCCAGAGAGAGAAGGTGGCAATTGACCATGGGAACAGAGCCTGCAGTGGTATAGCTGCAAGCCAAGGAACGTGGACAGTCTCTAGAAGCTACAGGAGGCAAGGAACACATTCTCCCCTGGGACCCCAAGAAGGAACCAGCCCTGCGGACATTTTTACTTTTAACTCTGTAAGGTTCACTGGACTTCTGACATCCAGACCTGCAAGAGGATAAATGCATGTGGTTTTAAAACATATGGGTTGTGGTTGTTACAGCAGCAATATGAAACTAATACAGGACCTCTCTGGGTCTGCTTCCTCGTCTATAAGATCAGAGACTCTGAACTAAATACGTGCTAACTTCCTTTTCTAACAGTCTTGATGAAAAGAGCTAATCAGGTGCTTGTTGTGTGCCAGACCCCGTTCTAAGTCCTTTATGTACATTCCTTCTCTAAACCTCAAAACAAGGCTGTAAGGCACATAGCATTATCATCCCCTTACAGGTCAAGGAGGAACCCAGAGCCCAGGGAGGTAAAGTAACTTGCCCAGGGTCACACAGTCATAGGGAACAGAGCCAGGATTTGAACCCCAACAGTCTGGCTCTAGAAAACCTGTGCCCTTTACCACCAAGTAAGGCCAATATTGACGTCCTGCTCATAGATAAGGAAGCTCAAGACCTTTGTCAAAACAACACAGCTAGTTCGTAGCAAATCTAGACCTTCTGAAGCCAGGGCTGGTCTCACCGTTCCATCTGATTCCCAGATTCCCAAGGCATATTTGGACAAAATTCAGGACAACGAAGATCTAATTTCTTATTCCTAGAATCCAATTTTCACACAGATACCCCACCTCTGCCCTCCGCTCTCTCATCTTAAGTCCTCTGCTCTTTAAATGGAGTAAAATAAATTAACTACATCGATAGGTTTTCTCCTGCTCCTTCTTCCAACCTCACCAACTCCGTCTTCAGTCTGCCACCATAAATCACTGGCAATTCAAAAAATGGTTTCTGAGAAAATGTGCTTTCCTGGCTTGATGGATGTATAAATTTCCATCTCCTCCATACATGTCTTGCTTTTCAGAGGGAAAAAAATCTTTATTGGCGTTAGCACATTTATGAGTTTAAATAAAAACAAATACATCTCTATTGACTGTAGTTATTATGCTCAGTTTCATGCAACGTAAGTGCTTCAAATAAAAATAGATTGGTTGAAGTGAGCGTGTATCGGTCCCAATAATGATGCAACCGGTTTCCGTAGCGCACATGCTTCAGTTAATGTCCCCTCGGCTTGCAGGGGGGAGCACATTGCTGCACGAAGCTTTTAGGCTCCATTTTCTAAGTGTCTACATGCTCTGGGTAGGTGTGAATGTTTATTACTGTCGTGAAATGCATCCAGCAGGCCAAGTCTGGCCTGTGCAAAAGAGACCAGAACGCAGTAGCTGAGGATGGGCCAGACAGGGTGGAAAATGCAAGTCCTGGGGGCGCCTGGGTGGCTTAGTTGTTAAGCATCTGCCTTGGGCTCAGGGCATGATCCCAGGGTCCTGGGATCGAGCCCCGCGTTGGGCTCCTCTGCTGGGAGCCTGCTTCTTCCTCTCCCACTCCCCCTGCTTGTGTTCCCTCTCTCGCTGGCTGTCTCTCTATCAAATAAATAAATAAAATCTTAAAAAAAGAAAGAGAGAGAGAGAGAGAGAGAGAGAAAGAAAGAAAGAAAGAAAGAAAGAAAGAAAGAAAGAAAGAAAGGAAGGAAAAGAAAATGTAAATCCTGTGCCCTGTAAGTCCAGCACCGACCCATCAAATGTGCATGTGGCCCCTACTACATACCTGCCACCTGAGCCAGGGCCAACCTAAGGATACTTAGAATTCAATTCTAAGAATACTTAGAATTACTTGCTTAGACCTGTCTCTGAATGGGATTGTAGCTCATGATAGGGGTGGCACCTCTCTGTTCTGCTCAACACAGATTCTTTGTTAGATTAAACAGATGGCTCTGGGCATCAGACTACTGGATTCAAATCCAAGCTCAAACATTTATGGAGCACCAACTGTATACCAGAAGCTTCTCGAGGTACTGAGACTATAGCACTGAGCAAAGTCTCTGCTCCTATGAAGATTACATTCTAGAGCAGGGGAGGTTTGGCTCCGAATAAGCCACAACTCTAGAACCTTAATTTCTTCATCAGTAAGATGGGGATAATAGCACCTGCTATATGGGAACGTTGTGAAACTTAAATAAAATTCCTCTAATATATTTAGCACAGGGTCTGGCACACAATGAGGGCTGAAAGTCTGCTACCAGCCTTACCTTCGTGAGTACGGGCTTCGGCCCACGCACCATTTTATATGCTTCTGGCCCCATCTCTTATGCCAGTCCCTGCTGCGGCACACAGCTCCCTGTGGCTGCTGACAGGTTCACACAGGTGCAGGCCAGCAGTCCAATCACCTTAGGTCCATGTCTAGAACTCCTCACCTCCTACCCTAAGACTCCTCTGTTCATGCCAAGTAAGTAGCCTTGGCACCCCTGTATGTGCAATCTGGAATACAGTGGAGTTAGCATCGTGGGGAGAATCTTTAACCATGATATTGTGGGTTGAACTGCATCCCTCAAAATGATAGTTGAAGTCCTAAACCCCCTATGACATAAAAAATACATATGCTCCCTCCAGGCCCACAGCTCCTAAAATTGCGGGAATATCCAGAAGTCCTAAGTGTCCTTTGTATGCTAATGAGATGACTGGTGGCTGGAGGCTCCTGGATAGCCTGGGGATGGGAGCTGGTTATTAGGGGAACCAAAAGTGATTAGAGGGTTGGAAATTTCAGCCCCACCCTTTACCCTACCCGCAGACCTCCCCCGGGAGGGGAGAGGGGTTGGAGGTTGACTTAATCACTAACTGGCAATGATTTGATCAATCGTGCCTACGTGATGAAGCCTTCCTAAAAGTCCCTAAAGTATTGGCTCCTGAGCTGATGAACTTGTACAAGTGCTGGGAGGGTGGCGTGCGTGGAGAGGACACGGAAGCTCGGCGCCCGTTCCCCCAACCCTTGCCCTCTACATCTCCTCTACGCGCTGTTCCTGAGTTGTGTTCTCTTATAATGAACTGGTAATCCAGTAAGTAAGCAGTGTTCCTGAGTTCTGTGAGCTGCTCTAACAAATTACCAAACCCCAGGAGGCGGTCATGAAACCTCCCCTTTACAGCTGGCTGGTCAGAAGCACAGGCGACAGCCTGGATTACAACTGGCCTTTGAAGGATGGGGGAACAGGGAGAGGAACAGTGTCATAGGGCTGGGCCCTTCACCTCTGGGAATGAACTCCATCCCCAGGTAGAGAATGCCAGAATTGAGTTAAATGGTAGGACACCAGGCTGGTGTCAGAGACTGGCCTGGAGGGACACCCCTGGTATTAGAAGAGAAGTATTCGGAGTAGCCCTGTGAGCAGGAAAAACAGAACTTTCCCCCCTTCACTCCCATACTTGCAAATGGGACCTTATTTGGAAACAGGGTCTTTGGAAATGTATTCAAGTCCTAACTTGATAAGGTCATCCTAGATCAGGGGAGTTTCCTAAATCCAATGACTGGCATCCTTATAAGGAAAGAAGGGGAAAAGGCCATGTGAAGACAAACAGAAAGCACAACTGATAAAGGAACAGAAGGCAAGCTGAGGGCGAAGCAGAAGCTGACACCCCACAATCCCCCCCCCCCATGGGATATATGTGACATTCCTCAGGCACTCCTGGCTGCCCTAAAGCTAAGGAAAGGAAAAACAAATAGTTAACTTACGGAGATCACAATCCTGTAGGACCTGAGTCTCCCCTGTTTACAAATGTCTTAGCGATCTACAAGAACAAAGCATTTCTATCAATAACCTAGCTTCCAGAAAGAAATGTAGATGCAATTAAACGTCCTTATAATCTGCAGCCCATTGACAGATACTTGAAGTGGGCAGAGTGTAATGTTCCTCCAGGAAGTTCCCACCCATCTTCATGTTAATGCCTTGATAGATGGAAAACAACCTTAATTTGACAATGGCAGGGCCAATCCTTTGAGTCTTCTTTAACATATGAAAATCCTTTGAAACCTCTCTTTTCCTTACCTACCCCAACCCCATAGTATATAATCAGCCACCCCTCACAACCCCAGGGCAGCAGCTCTTTCTGCCCACGGGTCCTGCCCCATGCTTTCATAAAACCACCTTTTTGGCACTGAAGATGTCTCAAGAACTCTTTCTTGGCTGTGGGTACCAAACCCCAACATTTCTACATCACTGGGATGTTTTTCACGTGGTCACATGTTGCATGGGGACTATCACTAAGTCACCCATAACTGTGGCCAAATTAATAGTGCATCCCTGAGGCACCTGGGGGGCTCAGTCCATTAAGCATGTGACTCTTGATTTTGGCTTAGGTCTTGATCTCAAGGTTGTGGGATCCTGCCTGCAGTGAGCTCCTCGCTCAGTGAGGAGTTGGCTACTAGATTCCCTCTCTCCCTCTGCCCTTCCTCCCTCTAAAATAAATAAGCAAATCTTTAAAAAATAAAATAAATAGTGCATTCTTATTTGGGCCCCCCTTCCTTCCTTGCTTTGCTCTTACTGGGTCAGGACCCCCCAATAACGGACTCCCACATAAGCCATCTGTCTCTGGTTCTGCTTTCTGGGAAACCCAGGTTAAGGCTGCTGGTACCTGGCACATAGTTGACATTCAACAAACACTGATTGAATCAATGAAAATGTGAAGAAAGACCCAACCCAACTCTCAAGAGGCTTTCAAACAAATTATCAAAATAAAAATACATACAGTGTAAGGAAATAAATTATAGGGGCATTTGGAGGACAAAGAGAAGAACTTGAAACTCCCAGCTGCCTGACCCAGCACAGATGGTTAAGAGGGAACAGCCACTTCTACCATTTTCTATGACTTTCATCCCTGGTCCCTCCATGAATTTATCAATCAGGGTTCTTAGAATGTACTCTAGTTTAAGAAAAGGAATTTATTAAAGGATGCTAGGTAGCTCACGGAATTTCCAAGTGGACCTGTCTCTGATGACAGGGGACTACAAAGCCAGGAGAAGAAGGGCTTGGCAAACTGGTGCCTGCTGTAACCGGAGAATCCCACAGAGTGATCTTGGCCCTGGGGATCTCACTCTAATCCACAGGTGAGTCAAGAAGAGGGAACTGAACCAACCAACCCTCTATTAAAACCCCGGGCCCAGGGTAAGCTGATCACAATCTCTTTTCTAGGGCTTTCAGACATCACTAAAACATACCACGCTTTCCTACCTGGTAAGTAGCTACACCAAGATTCCAGCCCAGGGTCCAGGCCCTTGATGTTCGAAGTGTGGTTTGTGGACAAGCGGTCTGCTATCTTCTCTCAACTCCGCGGTTCCCAGATCTAGCTGACCATTACAATCCCCTAGATAACTTTTTTTAAAATGAAGATTCATAGGCCCCACTCCAGGTCTTACTGACTTAAAGAATAGGCCTGGGGTGGGGCCTAGGCAGCTGTGTTTTTAAGCTCCTCAGAGGTTCTTGTGATCAGCTGGATTTGGAAACTCCCACCCTACAACATACAGCTTTTGTCCCCCAGTAACCCTCCTCGCAGCACCGTGACAATCCCAGAAAGGCCATAAGGCTAGCATTCCTGGGAATCACCTGGCAAACCTGACAAATGTGCAGACTTCTGGTCCCCCCACCAGAGACGCAGATTTCATCAGGTCTGGACAGAGCCATCTGAAGACTGCAGGAGGCCCCTGTACTCTTACTGTGGGGGCACCACCCCACCTCATAATGAACAGATTGAAAGCCATCTGCATCCCACATTAAATATACATGACGTGTAACTATGTGAGAGTGAATGGGCTCGTGGTTGAGGAGCTGACAGTTACATTTCTAAATATTTAATTAAACATTTATTATTTTTGATTTTACAACTTTCTTTTTATATCTTATAGCCAATATTTTTCTTCCTCGGGGCTCAAATGTTTCTGCAGGCCCCTGAATTGCTCCTAAGTTTTTTCACCCTGAAGCACTGAATGGATACAGTGGCAGTGAGCCCAAGAAGAGCCCAGGACTCTGCATTTCAATAGCACCTGAGGGTCACCCTGGTGAGGTGGTCCACAGACCAGACCTTGACCACAGTCGGGCCTCCAGCCTCCAGAGAAGTGACGGTGGGTCTCCAGCACAAGCCTGCATTAGGATTGGCTGGCTGGGAGGAGGAGGGAAGGCAAGAGTTCTGCTGACTGCCTGGAACACCCCGCACTTTCAGAGAAGCCTCCAACCATGGCGTCTCCCCAGTGAGAATCACCTCAACACAGCACGCAGGAAATGCTGCAACTGCCCATCCTGTTCGGCACGGCTCAGCCTGCCCTGGGACCACAGCTGGCCCACGCCAAGGAAAACCAGCCGACCTTGAAAGGATCAGAAGAGGATTACAACGTGCATAACCAGGTTAGGAAGTAGTCAGTTGTAGGAAACATAATTATTTACTTTGGAAAAAAGAAGGCTAGATAACCCATGATGGCCTTCAGGCAAATGATGAACAATTATGTGGGTAGGGGGCCTCCTTGCCTGAGCCTGGGCATCTGGCTTAGTGGGGAACCCAATGGGGTAGGCCTGCCAGAGCTTCTTTATGGGGTCTCAGGATCTTTCTGGAGGAACTCACAATCCATGGAAGCCCAGGGTCAGAAAGGAGAGATGAATCTAGGCAGCCTTTCAGACTTACTCCCAGCCAGTCCTCATGGGAACCAAGTCTGAAGTCTGGAGGGCTGGGGGATGCTGGAAATAAAACTGAAGAGGGACATCTCAGGAGAAAGTCTGTGAGACCAGGACAGATGCAGGGTGCTACCTCCCATCAGAGCATGATCCCAAAAGTACACTCAAAGGAATTCTCTGTCTTTACCCTACTTTCACCAATCCATGCTTTATACAGGTGCAGGGACAGCCTTGGTGGCTCACCGGCTTCAAAGAAAGGGTGGACAGGCATGGAGAGGTATCATGGGAAGGGTGGGAGCACCACTGGCAAATAGTGGGGGAGACTGGCAAGGGGAAGAGCCCAGTGGGCTCAGGCAAACCCTGAGGTTCCAAACCAGCTCTGATGCCATCACTTAAGACCCATTCCCCTGGACACTCCCAGACATACCAGGGACAGAGGGCTGAGGTCCCAGATAAGCAGGTAAAGTCAGGAGCCAGGGAACCAGTCATGGCCATCCACATGACCCCCCGTATCTGTAAGGCCTGGGAAATATGTTGGTGGGGTGAACAGTGAGTTGTGGTGACCAGATGGCCAACAGAGGATCAAACAGGGAGCTTAAAGGCACTGACCTTGATCCTTCCCTGAAAGGCAGATGCCCTGGGTACATCAACGAGCACAGTTAGCGTCTACAGATGTGAATCAAACTGAGAGGTGGCAATCAACATCTACCCCGCTGGCAGCTACAGATCAGCTGGGTGATTAATGTACATTAATACAACTAATCCTTCCCACACCTCCAAAGACAGACATGGTTATCCTCATTTTCAGGGCAGAAAACAGGCACAGAGAGGTTTCATCTCTTGCTCAAGGTCACCCAGCCAATACACAAAGGAGCTTGTATTTGAACTCACTTTGGTCTAACTCCAGCACACAGGTCCTCAACACCTGTACTATTGGTGCAGCCCTGGTGACAGAATTAATGAAAAAATGGAAGCAGGTCCTGCTGGGAACACGTGGGCTCTGGGTTTAAGGATCTGCATCCATGCAGCCCTCCTAATATGGTAGTGGGTGAAACTCATCCTCTAATTACACTGCTGATGGGAGTGGCATGGGGATCAGGAGTCAAGCACATCCTATGCTTCACTCTCTACCCACAGCCTGCTGAGTTCCCAAAGAGCCACTGCCTACCTCCCACTGCCTGGCCTGCCCCAGGGGACCCAGAGCACCAGTGTCTAATGGGTTGACTGTGCCAGCTTCCCAGAGAATAAAAACAGTACCCCCAAAGACACCAGACCCCTGCCTCTGCATCATTCTTCCCCCCATTTTGTCCCCCCAACACGCACACTACTAGTGACCTCAAGTTTGGCTTCTGTAGTCACTCTGGATCCAGGACTGCAGGGCTCTGTAGCCATAGGAACAGATGTTCCCCTTGCACATGGCTGGATTTGGATCTCGGCAGTGATGGACAAGCATCATTGACCAGGGTGGATGGGCAGCTGCAGATAATAAGGAGGAGGCACCAGCCCCCCTCCCTTCCCTCTCATTTGCAGAACAGTTGTCACCTCCTTTTCAAGGCAAGGGAGGGCAAGGACAACTCAGAGAGTTGTGCACACCCACCCCACACCCTCCACACCATTGCTCCCACGCTGAGTACCCCAGCCAGGACACCCAAAAAGCATCAGAGCCACACCATCCACCCAGCATTTCGCAGGTCCCTGTAGTCTCTCTCCCCCCTCCCCTTCACCAAATGTCTCTCAGTGCTTACTGTGCTGTGACGGAATGACCCTTCTGTTAGTGTACTGTCATCACTGTTGTATGGATATGCAACTATGGTTCAAGAAAGACCTCAAGCATGTTACAGAAAAGGGCATGGAGACTATGCCGTGCTCATTCCTGAATGGAAGGACTACACCTGATTTTTATTTTCTTTCTTTCTAAATATACTTTATTCTTTTAATTACTTAAAACTAACTGTCATGTCATGGCCATGGGCCTTCTTTGTTGAGAATGAGGTCCTTCATGTAAGTCATTCATAATGACAAGCCCCACGTGGCACAAATTACCTGTGGACAGGGGTTATCCTGAGGCCTGAAGCAATTAGAAAGTACCAGAAGAATGTATGGAACAGGAGGGTCTCAGAGACCCATGGAGACAAGCTGGCTGGGGTTGGGTCAGAATCCTCTATGTAAATTGGAGGTGTCTGTGTGTCTCATATGTTATGTATTTTTCTCTTTAGTTTCCTCTGAATCTCTGAACCTTTTGGCTGTGCTAAGAAGGACTAAGAAAAAATTGTGCCTGCACTGGGCTCTGACCTTTAAAGGGAGAAAGAGCACATCCCTGGAATCACTGTTTCAGTGATCAAGGGGAACCCTTCCCCACAAAGGCCACAGAAACTCAGGGAGCCCTTGAGTTACATGATCCTTCCCTACCTGTAAGGCTTTCCTAACAACGCTGAAATGTTTGTTTTAAATAAGGATTATTAAACTGCGATGGTTTTAATAAAGAACGTGATTTGTTTGAGTATACACATACACCTCCCCAACACACACACACACACACACACACACACACAAGCTTGGTTCAACCCAGCTGACCATCCTCGCTCTCAGAAATACTCCTTAGTCACCAAACAGCAGGGCTCCCTCCAGGAAGTACCCACCACATAGCTGTCTCAGTGAAGGTCACCCCTTTGTCACAGACCTGAGAGGTCAGCGGTATAGAGCCTGCCACCCGGGTTTGTAAATACAGTGTTACCAGAACACAGCCACAGCCACTGTCCATGGCTACTTCTGTGCCACAACAGCCAAGCAGAGCCTCTGCAACAGAGACTGTATGGCCCACAAAGCCAAAACTCTCACCTGGCCCACTGCACGTCTGCCGATGTCTGTAGCAGGCCAAGACAGGAAGGAAGCTTCCCAGTGTTGTGCTATGAGCAGCCCAAAGACAGATCACAGGCCAGGCCACCCAGGGCAGAGGCAGGGCTCAGATGGGGCACACACGGCTCAGGACCCTGAAATCCCCTCCCGGCCTGCTTACTCTCATGCTCAGCACCTGTTTCCAGGACTGCTAGAGGACAGTGAACGTGGCAGAGAACCCAGGACTCGGTAGTGTGGAGTCAGGAGGACTTGGGAATCACCAAACAAGACTTCTGGGATTATATATTCTCTTCTGCAAAATGGTTTTGATAATCGAATGTCTCTAATAGGAATGCTGTGGGAATCAAACAGGTATTCCAAGTCACATGGTTAGCATAGTACCTGCCAGACAGTAAGCACTGAACAAGTATCAGCCCCCAGCTAGTGCTAGTGCTGGAATCAGTAACAGCACCGCCATTAACCCACACGGCCTTGCTCTAGGGAAAGCAGCCGTCCACTTTTCCCAACAGGACCACAGCAGTGAAAGGCAGGACCGAGGAAGGACACTGTTCACAGCCCAGCACCTGGAAACCAAGGTGGGCTTAGAAGATCTTTTGGCTGCTGGGTACCTATAGCAAGGTGTTACTCCTCTGGAATTATTTCAGTAGAAGTTTTCTCAGGGATATCAGCCCCTAATTGCACAGCACAATGCATGCGTGCGCACATATGAAACTAGAGAGACTGAGGACACCTTCAAATTCCTTATGTGGTAGTTATGAACGGAGAGGCCAGAATGACACCACATTTTGCTATTTCCTCATGTTTCAAGAATTAATTTCTAAGTTGTTTTGTTTTTCTTGAGTGCATTTTGTAGACTGATCCGTGCAAACAGCCCAACCATGCAGACTCTACTACGGCCCCTGAGGCAGACAACCCCATAGGAGGAGAGGTGGGCACGTGAGCAGAATGCGGCCAGGGACGTGGGTTCTAGAGATGCCAGATCAGAGACGTTCCTACATATTTTTCCCATCCATGTGAAGCTTTGCACAGCTACCTACTTTTCTGCAGACCTTCCCCTGTCTTCAATGCTGTCTTCATTTTCTCAGTTAGCTTCCAATACACTTTTAACACTTGCTAATCTCCCTTTTTAAAAAGAGGTTATTGGCCAAACTAATCAGTGAATCACTGCAGTCCCAGCTGAGGGATGGGAAGCAGAACTCTGTGATACCACATTTTCTCAGGTCTGAGAAACTCTTAGTTACAAAAGTCGTCATTGATTTAGTAACAGCTCTTTGGGGAGGAAGAGAACAAAACACTACACCTAAAATATACACATTGACTGTGAGGCAGGACAGGATTACAGATACATGAAAATGGGGAAAGGGTCTTAGAATAGAGGAGAAAATCAGAAAAATTACAACAGCAACCACAGCTACCATATATTAAGCAGCTACTGTATTCCAAGGACAGTGCCAGGTGCCTTGCCTTGGGTTTCCTCCCTGAATCCCTTCCCCCTTGTAAAGTAGATACTGTGAACCCATTTTACAGATAAAGAAACTGAAACTCTGGGAGCCTTCATCCCTAGAACAGTTAAGGCCAAAGTAACCAAATCCAGAGCAGCAAAGCTCTAGACTTTTTTACATCTCACACTCTAAGAACTGGCCCCAGGGTTCCACCAGAGACTGCAGCCAGAAACCAAGACCCCGTGAGATAAGCCCAGTCCCTTCCTCCGAAAGAAGAGGCCACAGAGCAAAGATGCTTACTGAGGCCTGAGCCCTCCCTCCCCCTGAGCACTCCAGTCTCCCAGTTCAATAAAATATTTAAGAAGATGTGCTCACATGATTATTAAAACTAGGATGGAAGAGGATTGGAAGAAGCAGGTGTCAGCAAGACACAGTGAGATTGTGGGGAAGGGAGGGAAAGTTCCCTCCCCTGCACAGGAAGCCAGCGGGCCATGCCCCTCCACAATCCTACTCCCAGGCCAGTGCCCTCTGCTTCCCCTGCAAGCTCCCTGCTTCCACCTCCCCCACCGTCCTCAGGAGCTGGGCCAGGTCGAGCTGGAAATTACCTTTAGTTGGTCTCCTAATTGCAGATATCAAGCAGGAATCCAGTCAATCCAGCCACAGCAGGCAGAGAGGAATCGATTCCAGAACTGCCCATGTCCCCCACTTTTCATCCTCATGGCCCAAAGGCCACATCGTAAGACCTGTGACGGGCACTTACAGTTGCCCCCTGAGTAACTGATAGAGAACCCCCTAGGACTTACCTAGCCCCTCCAATGGACTACCTCCCTTCCCCTGACAGTTCCAGGAAGGGGAGGTCTGGCAGAGAATGGGATGACCCCACTGGCCCTTAACCCTGTAATCGTGCACATTACCTTCCTGAGGTAGTCATCTGCCCAAGACACACAAGAGGTGGCAGAGCTTAGACTCAAATCCAGGTCTGCCCAACTCCTAGCCTCTTTCAGTTTAAATGTCGCTTATTGAGCACCTACTGTGTGCCTGCGATGCTCCCTGGACAGGGAGCTGGAGAATACAAAAATGAACCAATATGGTACCCGTCACTGAGACACAGTGGGACCCAACAGTCCCACACCCGTGTGCACATCTACAATCACCAGGAGAAGGTATTTTTTTAGTAAGGATTCCTGACCTCCATTCCAGAAAATTCTATTTCTGTACATTTAGGGAGGGAGCTAAGAAAGCTATACTTTTTAAAGACTTCCCAGGATGGAAGTGGATAAGTTGAGGGGAAATTTTTTTTTGTTTCTTATTAATATATATAAACATATATTTAAATAATGAGATTGTATGAGTGACATTTACTTTGTATGGGGGAAGGGTCAGTAGTTGTCAAATTAAAATTTTTCTAATTAAGTGAAAGGCTCCCCTGGTGATTCTGAAAGTGCAGCAAGGTTTAGGAACTCAACACACGCAGTGTTGCCTCCAGCATTTCTCGGGGATTAATGCCCACTTTGATAAGAGCAGTGGAACAGGGAGCAATGTCAGCTAATGCACGAGTTCATTCACACTAAGATTTTAGAGGTTGAATAATATGCCACTCTCCCAAGGTACCACCCTTTTAAAACAGAACTTTATGGAAAAGCAGTGTTTACCCCGAAAGAATAAATCCCTAATGGTAAAATATAGGCACCAGCAGAGCTATTTTGAGGCAGGAGAGTCTCCTGGCTTCTTCAAATAGCACAGCAGCTGTCCACAAGAAAGAATCAGGGCCTAAGCGAGTTCCACGAGGCCTTGTCCAGAGCTGGGGGAAGAACCAGATGCTTCATCAGTGACGCAAGATGCTGTTTATGCTTCAGCTTTATCTAGTCGCAGGGAGGGTAAGGCCTAGTGATTTATAGGCCAACCACTGCTGGCAGCTGGGTCCATCTGCAATGGCTAGCCAGCTCAGGGCTGCCTCAACCGAAATCCTTAAATCAACCAGCCAAGCCCAGGAGCCCTCCACTGGGAGAAGGACACTACACTGGGAACAAGGGCCCCTGGGAAGCCCTGAAGGTTCCCACTGGTCAATGAGACTAAGCATCCATCCTCAAGATCCCAAAGAAAAAGCCAACCACACCTACTCAGGGACCCTGTGATCTGGCTAGGAAAAGACAACAAACCCACATGTCAAGTATGAAAGCAAGATAAGGGAGAATGATGAGGCTGAGTGACTCCTGGAAACCACAGCCCAGCAGGGAGGATGGAATAATCTAGCAACAGTAAGCCTAGATGACGGCTAACACCTATAAAGGTGCCATGTGCCAGGCACTGTTCTAACACTTCGTGTGCATTAATTCATGTAATCCTCAAAGCAGCCCTCAATGTGCATTGTACAAATAAACTGAGGCCCAGATGTTAAACACACACAGCTAGCAAGTGCAGGAGCTGAGATTAAACCCAAGCAGTAGGACCCCAGAGCAACAGTGTGCTGGGACACGCTTAACCACTGGCTTTCCAGGGGGCAGGGCCCTGTTGCATCTGCTGATTTCCATGGTGTACATACCCCTGCCGTGGCCAAGATCAAGCTACCCACGTGGCACGACTGAACCCAGAGCTGGGAAGAGATGGGCAACAGCACACCTTCATATAATATTTCCACCATACAGATATCACAGACACAACTTCAAAAGCATAGACAATAGTGAAGGTAATAAAACAAGAAGTTTTACTTCTTGAGTTCTGAGTACCTATTACCTTTGTTTTTAATAGATTTGTAAGTCATAGAATTTTTAATAGTGACTTGAGTAATCAGCTCCCAAAATTTCTAAAAATTTGGAAATTGGCTCTTACCAACTGATGCCCACCGGCGCAAGCACCCCTGATCCAGGGCTGCTACGTTACGGAAGAAAACGGGATGAAAGAGGACACAACCACTATTCTGAAGGGATCTTACGTGGAAGGACAATGAGTCAGTCCCATGTGCAAGACCAGATTCAAGATTACAAGCAGAACCTTACAGACACAGCTGTCCAAAGACAGAATTGACTTCCTCGGTAGGTACCAAGTGGCCTATCAGAGAAATCCAAGCAAAGACTAAACAACTACTTGACAACTAGAGAGAATGTCAGCTCCAAGTTACAGTTAGATTAGAAGAGTGTTGGGCATCTGGGTGGCTTAGTCAGCTAAGCGTCTAACTTTCAGGTTCAGCTCAGGTCATGATCTCAGTGTCGTGGGATTGAGCCCCATGTCCAGCTCCCCACTCAGCGGGGGTCTGCTTGAGGATTCTCTCCCTCTCCCCTCCACCCACTTGCGCGCTCTCTCTCTCTCTCAGGTAAATAAATAAATCTTAAAAAAAAAAAAAAAACTGTTTCCCAAGCAGCTGTTTGAAATTTAATACTGAGATACTGAGTCATAAAATCAATTTAATCAGGGGCGCCTGGGTGGCACAGCGGTTAAGCGTCTGCCTTCAGCTCAGGGCGTGATCCTGGAGTTATGGGATCGAGCCCCACATCAGGCTCCTCCGCTATGACCCTGCTTCTTCCTCTCCCACTCCCCCTGCTTGTGTTCCCTCTCTCACTAGCTATCTCTATCTCTGTCAAATAAATAAATAAAATCTTTAAAAAAAATCAATTTAATCAGTTATAGGGTCAACATTTTTAAATGTAATATTACTGAAAATATAAGCATAGTAAGGGTAAGTACTGCTTTGTAAAACTCTCATACTTTATATACTTAGTATTTACGTGCATATATGAATGTGTATGCTGCATATTGGTTCATGTAAAAAACATGTAATATATATTTTTTACTATTAGTCATAATCAAAGAAGTTTGAGGAGTATTGGAATAAATGATAAGGTCTCATCTAATCTTGAGAGGCCATGATTCCCTATGTTATTAGCTGTCATTTGATAGGCACTTCCTGCTTCACCAAAAGGACAAGAATGGGGATGGGGGCTCATTGCCACATACATCTCCAGCCCCTGGCCATACATCTGGACCACTGAATGTCCTTCTTCAAAGACACGTTCAGTGAAGGGGACAGTGATGGAAATGATAAGAACTGTTTTCCCCCCAAGGGTAGGAGCTCAGTCCCATGCAATTCATCCACGAAGAATTAAGCCTGAGATGATGCCACCCTATGGCCTCTCTCCCCGGAACTGTCCTCCACTGGCAGAAAGTGCTCTGCAGAGCCAGTCCGGACCACAGGATGCTGCACCAGAATTTACGGTATGGAAAAGGCAGGAGAGGGACTCACAAATGGAGACTAAGAGCCTATGCAGAACATTCGCCTGGAGCTCTTCAGAAAGGAGGAAGGGGAAGCTTCCATCGCAGGAAGAAGGGTAAACTCACACCCAGAGCTGAGGCAAGAGAGGCAGGTGAGGGTGGCTGGAGGTGGGGACGTACCATATAGGAAAGCCTAGGAAAGGAAAAAGGAGAAAGGAGCAGGCAAGATGACAGGTGTCATTTAGTCCAGAAAAGCCACATGGTAACAGAAAACCGCAGCGCCCAGAATTTGGGTACTTGTAACTATTTATGTCTGCTGCCCCCTCTAAATTCTAAATTCCATGAGTTCTGAGACTTATTGGCTGGTCTCTCCCTGGTACCTCCTCAGAAAGCAATAAATATTTGTTCACTCAACAGACAAGCTTATGAAAGTGGGACTATTACAACAGCAAGCCCTGCCCACCCCAGACCTGACCTGCCTCCCATTTTCAAAATCACTAACAGATTACAGCCCCCAATAATGCTGGATCTGGGGCAAGGACTAGAATCCACCCACTCAACGTTCACTTGAGACCCAGCTACGTCCCAGTTGCTTTTCCAGGTGGCCAATAGTATTAGCCAAACCAAGATCTTGGTGGGATAGCCACGGGCTTCTAGATTCACAAATGCTAATCCAACAAGCCAGTCTGCCCAATTACCAAGGGGAAGTCTCTCTCCCAACTGACTTAAAAAACTGGTGGTAGAACACTGAGGGCAAGCAGGAGGGTATATTTCACAGTTTCTATCCCCAGCTCTCCCACCCATACCGAGGAAAGTGCTGAATAAGGCAGAAAACTCTGGCTATTAGAACTAAAGTCTGAGTTCAGGATACTTTGCAAAACGGTGACACAGACAGACCTAGGAGTGTGCATGCGTGTGTGCGCGGGCACACGCACACACACACCTGCATGCACGCCCTGCCCTAAGAGAAATTTCAGGGGAGGTTTTGGGAGGCACCCCCTGCAGGAGGGAAAGCTGAGCAGACAGGACAGAGCTGGCCTCCCCAAACCAGGGCTCAGGAAGCACAGCAGGAAGAAGGCAGACTTGGAAGTCAAAGAAGCCAGCTCTCACCTTTTGACTTTGTCCTTCACAAACCAAAAATTTCTGAACTTGCCTGAGACTCAATTCCCTTGCCCGTAAAGGAGACACCATGATCTCTCTTGCAGGGTCATCTTAAGGAGCCGTGAATGTGCCAGACATAGCACATGTGTAAGAAATAGTTGTTGACACAGACACCGAGAACTGGGTGGCCATGATGTTCTTCGCTCCCAGCCACACCAACACCAGGGTCGTTCCTGGACAGTTGCTGGCACCCCCTACCCCGGGCAGGCAAGCAAGCTCAGCAACAGATACAATGATGAGCCTTTTTCTAGAGCCAACCCTCACCACCCCCTCTCACTCTTCTCTCACCAACGTGGGCTTTGCCTGCTTCCCTAACACTCCAGGGAACTTGCTTCACAGGGTATTTCTGCTTTCTCACTCCCTCCTCTACTCCTTTTTCTGCTCAAACCCTCCCTTCTAATTCCCTCAGTAATTGGATCTCCTTTTCCTTCCCTCCCCAGATACCTAACATGATTCCCCATCTTACTCTAGATCTCAGACTGAAAGCAAAAGTGAAACCAATCAAGAATGAAGGGATGTCTACTTTCATCGTGTTTATTTGCTTTTTAAATGTTTTAGCTACTTACATCAGAAATGGAGGGGGAGAAAAAAAAACACCACTTACGGAGCCAAAGTTCACCCAGAAGCCTTGGAATTCAGAAACAAGTAGAATTAAGGAGAAAAAGAAATACTTATCCCATTAAGAATTACTCAGAAGAAATAAGTTCACCAGATTGCAGGATACGGAATCAACATACAAAAATCAATTGTATTTCAATACACCTGTAATGAACGAACAGTCTAGAGATGAAATTAAGAAAACAATTCCATGACAATAGCATCAAAAAGAATAAAATACTTAGGAATAAACTTAACAAAGAAGTGTAAAATTTATACTCTGAAAACTACAAAACATTGTTGATATTAATGGAGACCCAAAAAAAAAAAAAAAAAGGAAAGCCATCCCACAGCCATGGATTATTAGACTTAATATTGTTAAGGTGGCAATATGTGCCAAATGGATCCACAGAGTCCATGTAATTCCTATCAAAATCTTAGCTACTTTTTTTTCAGATATTGAGAAGCTGATCCTAAAGTTTCTACGGAAATTCCAAAGATCCAGAATAGCCAAAACAATCTGGAAAAAGAAAGTTGCAGGACTCATATTTCCCAATTTCAAAGCTACAGTCATCAAGACAGTATGGCACCTGCAAAAGGATTCAATACATAGATTGGTGGAATGAAATTGAAAATCCAGAAAAACTTTTTTATGTCTGGCATATATAGGTTTGTAATTAATGTTAGCTCTTTAGAGGTCCTCTTCCCTATTCCCTTGCCATCATGGACCACTGGGGACTCAGCTCCACATGTGGCTCTTCCAATGCACTTGGCCAGGGTATTTCTTGATTGAATTAACAAGGGGAGTTGCATTTTCAAGGCAATTTTTTTTTTTTTTTTTTTTTTTTGTCTTATATAAAGGGAAAAGCAGCAAGGAAACCAAGAACAAAACACACCCAGGAAAAAACATCCCAAGAGCCAAGACTATGAGGCCTCCACACTAACTTCCCTCACAGAAAAGGAGTAAGGTGCAAGTCAGCCCATGGGTCTAAATCACCCAACACTGGTTGTAGGAGTCAGTTCCAGAAGTCAGGACCTCCTCAAACCCAGTCTACAACCTCCAAGCTTATGCTTCTCAATCAAGGCTACTTCAGCCGTAAGGAGTAGAAATATGACCAACAGTGGCTTAAACTATAGTTATTATTTACTGGGCAAGAAGTAGAAGTAGATACTCACAAAATAAGGACCCCAACTCAGCCAAGCCTTCGGAACCTAGTTCCTCATGACACTGCATTTCACTCCTAGTCATAACATGGCCGCCACACACTAAGCATCATATCCCACAACAGTATCCAAAACAGTATTCAGGAGAGAGAAGAGCAGGAAAAAAAAAAAATGGCTTTTTTCCTTCATACTTCTCACTTATCAGGAAGGAAACATCTTTTTAGAAGTCCCCAACCGTCTTACCCCTACAGCTCCTTGGCCAAACCTTGGTCACTACAGACTATGAAGCAGGGAAGGAGAATTGGAATTAGCCCACCCTGATCTTATTTTAAGCACCTTCCCAGATTCGCTTAGCCTGCCTTGCTCCAGGAGAGGGCTCTGACCACCGCTTCCTCCAGCTCATCTCCTGACATGACCAGACTAGCTCAGCCACCCTGAAGGTGAGCGCTGGGCTTTGATGCGGCCCTCCCCGCCCCCAGCAGCAGCTCTGGCTCCCAGGCCTGGTGGGATCGTGGAGGCTATGGTTCCTACCACCCTTTTGTATCTGTGTACTGTACGATGATACCAAAGATTTTGACTATGGAAGTGGACAAAAAAGAAAGAAAAAAATGAAAAGTGCACGCTCCTCTTCACCTTCTTTACTTAAAACCATGAGCTGTGCACACACGTACTGAAAAAGTTTCCAGACCACCCAAGGGTAATAAGTGGTTAAGAGAAACAGGTACAGGTCTCCCCCCGCACACAAAAGTTCATATAATTACACATTTCCTTCACAGAGCATTAAGTTCACTGAGAAAAATTGATCCGTCCTCTTGTTTCTTGCCTGTTTTTAAACCCTTTTGACCTGTCTCAGCAAGGGGCCCTGGTCCTGCCAGCCCCCACGGAGAAGCGTGGAGGGCACAGGGCCTGGCTGGCAGCCGAGGTCGAGCCCTGCTTACAAATCATGCTCTGGCCATGCTTCAGGCAAATTTCCACCTGGTACTCAGAGAGCAGCAACCTTTAGATTAATCCTGAATCTGTCAGCTTCCATCATGTGCATTCGCATGGGAAACATGGGGGCGGGGGGTGGGTGGCTGGATCTGAGCGCCAACTCTTCGCTCACACTGCCCTTTTCTGCCCGAGGCCCCCATCTGCTGCCCCTTCTCAGCCTGGTTCCCACATGAATCCTTCCTGTCCTGACTCTCGAATGTTCTTCCTCACTTCTCCTGTCTCTCTAGCCATCTCCCTTCTCTGCAATTCCCTGGCAGGTCAGAGCACCAGCTCTGGGGTCACAGGGCTGGCCGTTCCAGCCCTGAGCCCATCGCTTACTGGCCAGGTTACTTGGTTTCCTTATCTGCATAGGAATAATGCTCGCTCTCGGGGTTGCTGTGAGGACTAAATGAAGTATTAAGAGCTAACGGCGTTCCAAGCACTTACAAAGAACGGGTCACTGTTCTAGATTTACAGATTACCTCAACGGTCAGGGCAAAGGCTCAAGACAGTGTCTGGAATATACAGGTGCACAATACGTGCTAGCTATGGTTACGGTATCATCATTACTATTCAGGGGTCCTCTTCCCTGAGCCCCTTGCCCCTCTGGCCCCCAGGACTTCATTCCTTCACTCAGCAGTCATCTGTTGCCTGTCCACCCTGGGGGTGGCCCTGGGCTGGAATAGGGGAGGCACCATACCGTGCAAGAGTTCGCAGACTAGCCAAGGGTTCCCCTGCTCTCGCTGGGCTGCCTGAGGTGGTCTGGGCCCAATCAGCATGAAAGTGCACTACAAAGCTGTCACTACTCAGCGGGACAGTTATTTTGATAACGGCATCTCTCAGCAAGAGCCAGCTTGGGTCACTCTATCCAGAGCTGGACTTTAATCCTGCTGGGGGCCCCCCAAACCTGTGGGTGGCCTGGCATAGATTTTGTTCATCCCCAGGCACCCCATAGCCTCTCTTCTCCCCTCCCCTGGGATGGAGAAACAAAACACATGGATCGAGGTGGTCCTGGGCAGGGCAGACAACACTGGGCTAGAAGGCTTTAAAGGACCCACAGTGAGAGCTCATTGCCACTGCTCTGTGGCTGCCCAGGATTCGCTCCTGTCTTTGTCTGTTCATCTGTAAAATGGGTGCAGCAATCTCCTCTACCTCCCTGCTGGTACATCCTGACTATTAAGAGAAGTATTAGGTGAGGAAGGGTTTTAACAGGCCCGAGGTGCAGTGTCCCTGTTACCAATGTTGCTTCTCAGTACAGGGCAGGTGGCGGCGGGCAGAAGTTGCAAACCGCACGCCCCACCCAGCCCACAGCCATGTTGTGCTTGGCCCATGCTGTGTGGTGTGCTTTTTTAATGGGGGTTTGCTGCTAGCAGTTAAAAACGAGGAAATTTCACATAAAAATCCAGATTTCTGGCTTGTCCTGAAAAATCCAAAGACCCAGCAACAATTAACCACAGCTGAATATCACTTGCCCCTTCAGACAGGACAGTGAGGGAGCTCTGTACACACGTGTACACACACACACCCCACCCCCTACCCGACCTCCCCCAGCAGCCTGGACCCTGTGTTGTGACTCCTGGTCCACTGTTAAGACAGTAAATTCTGAAGACCCTCAGACCCGATACTAATTTCAGCCCCGGCGTTTGCTCACGCCGCAACCCCAAGAATTCCTTCGCGGCTCTGAGCCTCAGTTTCCTCTTCCGTTAAATAAGCAGTCATTTATTTAACAAATATTTACTGAAGGCCTATTCTAGGTCAGGTATTCAGCAAACAGGGTAGACAAAGCAGACACTAAGTAAATGAGTAAAAAACAACTTAATTTTCTGATGATGATCCCTGCTACGAAAGAAGTAAAACAAGGCGAGATGCTAGAGAGTGGCTGGTAAGGGTTCCTTTGCAGGGACCCTCCCCCTCTTAGCTGAGGTGGTCAGGAAGGTCCTGACCCAAGAGCTGGGGCAAGTGATTGTCCGCACTGCCTGGGGCTGTTGGGGGCACTAAATGTGAGGCACTGCCTACCTGGCGAGGACGCTGCTAGTCGGGGCCCCATCAGGAGCTGGGTCTAGTTTGGAGGCCTGAGGGGGAAGAAGGGAGAGTGGGGGAGGGGCAGCTCCCAGGAGCAGGTGGGACCCAGGCCTCCCCACCCCCACGCACGAGCGCCTTGCTTCCAGCACGCTGCTTTCAAAGCCTCGGCAATTATCCCATCTATAAATACAGCCTGCGAGCCGAGAGGGGCAGAGACACAGGCAGGAGGAATTAACCCTTGAGTGGGCCTCCCCCAACTCTGCTCCCCCGACAGTTTTCCCTTCCCCCTTCCTGCCGCCGGCCCCGCCTCCTCCGCCGCCCTGAACCCCTTCCCACCGGCAGCTGAATCAATGTTTGACTTGTACAACAGCCGCCCCACTGCAAGCGGGAAGGGATTCAGGGAGGCAGTCTATTCCTCGGTGGTATTTATTCTAGAAGCGGGTAGCGGCTCCCTGTCGGCTCTGCACCGCCCCGCAGCTTCTGGCCCACACCCAGAGGGGCCACGCTGCAGGTCCCCTTCAAAGGGCAGTTCTGTCTCCAGTCTCACTCGCTCTGGGATGAGGAACCATGTGCTGCAAGCCTAGGACTGAGTTACATTGGAAAAAAAGTCTTCGTTCTATTTGTCTGGTGTTACACCAGCCCCTACTAATGTCCCTTTTTCCCATCTCCCGGCTCACTAGCCTTCCCTGGGGTCTCAGAGCAATGGCTTCCTCCCACCTTGGGCCACTTCTGTTCTCACTGTTGAGAAAAGCGGTCCCCGGTGTTCACTGAACACCTCGTCTTTTCATGAGGTACCCCAGACTCTAACCTCTTCATACGACTTGATAGGACTTATGATATTTGATCATCTGTCCCCTCCTCCCATACACTGACCTGTGAGGTATGTGCCTATCGATACTCGCTGTTGTACCCACACACCAAGCCTAGCGCCCTAAACCCAGCTGGTACTCAAACACTGGTCAGTGAGTGAACAGGTGAATGAGTGAATGTCCAGTCACATGTTAACACCATAAGATGTTCAGAGAACCGCAAAACTCCTCTAGAACAGAAGCACAGGGCCTCCAGAGTGGTGCCTCCCAGTTCAGCACCATCCCAACGCTTTGACCAGCGCCTGCCCCTGCTTCGTACCCAGTGAATGTCTGCTGATTGTGTTGAGTGAAAGTTCCTGCCACCGAAAAGCTCATATTTAGGTATTAGCAGCCCAGTGAGAGGCTTTCCAGCAACACCGCGGCACAGTTCAGAAAGGTTTTTTTCCCCAGCAAAGCTAGCACAATAAACATTACAAAGCAAGCTGTAAAGCTGGTATTAAAACAAAAATTAACCATTAGTAAGAAGGCAATGAGTTATGATCCGTACGTGCATCGTGGGTCCTAAGCAGTAAGTGGTGTGATAGGCAGACAGAGGGCTAGTGCTGGCCAGAAGACTTTCCCAGTCAAGGTAGAACGAGACATAGGCTAGATTCGTAAGAGCAGGGGCGGGAGGCTCCCCTCATTCATTTACTGCACAAATCTTGGAAACGAGGTGACAGCGGAAAAGCTCCAGGAGCGGCACCTGTCGCCCAGGAGCACGCAATCAGGCTTGACGGCTATTAACTATTACTATGTATGAAACACCTGATGCAGGGCTAGACTGCGGGCATGCCACGGTGGAGAAGAGCAGATCCCAGCTCTGCTGGAAAGTTCTTTCTCACAGAAGGACAAGTAAATAAACTGAGATCATTTCAGGAGAGGAGAAGCGCTATGAAGGAAATAAAACCACTGGCAGAGGCCGACTTTAGCCAGGGTGGTCAGGAGAGCTCTGGGAGCAGGCGAGGTAACAGCAGAGTCAAGAACGAGCCAGGCATTGAAGGGCGTGGGGGAGACATCGGACAGGGTGTTCTAGCACAAAGGACAAGCTAAGCTGCTCGGGCAAAGGCACCAGCTAGCTAGAACAGCTGGACGGAGTCCAGAAACACTAGAACCAGCATCGCTGGATTGGCAGTGAGCAGGACAGAAAGACTGATCCACGATCTCCTGCAATTCCTGTTACAGACTCTGTGTACCCCCCACCCCCAGCCGGTTACCAAAGAGGGGCCTTCCGGTTTCCTGTGGCAGGGCAAAGGCAGGAACAGCTAGGTGAAATTAAATAGCTTTCTTCACGGCAGGGTTTCTAAGAACATTGAACTTGCTAGTGACTCTTCAAGATGAGAAGGCAGAACACATTGTTTGCCAAGCTTAAGTGACAAGGGAGGAAAAGTGCCTCACGGGACTGTGCTCCAAGGAAGTCACTTCCGGAAGAATGGCACCAGACACGAAAATTACACCTGTCCCAGCCCTCCTGGGAAGGGCCAGCCTGCTTCATAGGTTTCTGAACCAAAATCTGATGCTCTCTGGGAGAGGTCAGACTTGGAACGCAATAAACAATGTCCTCACGGTAGAAGCGTCAGACCCAGCTCCTTGGGTCTTTCAGACAGTCCCCTGACTCTGCATCTTTCACCCGAACCACTCACTCTCCCCTAAAGAAAATGCCTCTGGTGCTCCAGGCCTAGGCAAGGCAACAGTCACGGGGGCCCGGGTTCCTGCTTCCTTCCTGTGTTTACCTGGCTCCCGGATGGCCACTGAATTTTGTGTTCTTTTATCCACCCGGCACTCACCTCTGTGGCTTCTCCAGTCTTACACACTCTTGCTCCTGCTGAACATCCTTGGAGGTCACCCCCAGACCAAACAGCCCTGATCCTTGAGGCAAAACTCTGAAGTCAGCCCATACAGCTGCCCCCCGTTAGAGGCCCATGGGGGGTATTCAAACCCACCAATGAGACACCCACATCAATTACAGAGACGCCAACCAGTCTCCAGCGAGGTTCATTATGGAAAGAGACGTACTTCCGCAGGGCAGAAAAATCATCAATTTTGGCTGAAAAATCCTAGCGAGCCTCGGTCAAGTTAACGGCTAAGCTGTAGAACCCTGACTGCGTTAGTGTCACTCACACAGCCACCAAGCATGTTGCTTTTCCCTTTACAATCCCTTGTGTTGTTCAAGTGGTAAGTTAAAAAAAAATAAAGGACTTGCACCCTTGCACAAGGTGGAATAACAGGGCCTAGGTTTACCCTCCTACCTTAAACTTGGAAACGCAGAAAATCCACAGGAACATCAGTTTTCAGAGATTACTAACAGCCAACACAGCACTGTGGTGACCGAGAAAAGGGAAACACACCGGACAAGCCCTCCTATTGCACCAGCTCACTACATAGAGGCAACTTCCGACCCCCTCAAAAGGAGACAGTGCACAAACAGAGCCTGGCAGGCTCTCGGGGTGGAAGGGCCACAAATCAACACTTAGCAACAGCCAGCCAATGCCATGTGGGCGTTCGTCCTTCATGGCTACTATCTACCCCTTATTTCTCGACTGCTCAAACATCCTTGTCCACTGGTGTACATCCCAAGTCCCCACAGATTAAAGCTTGCATCCCTCCACCTACCTTCATTAACACGTCCTCACTGCCCTCCAAGCAATAGCGATCCAGCTCCCACATGCTATCATATCAACTGCTCGGCCAGACCCGTGTGGCTCCTGCACTCCAAGGCTGGATTTGCTAGTGGGCTCTGGGAATCAACCACACCTGTGGAGAGGGAGGATGGAAGCAGCAGGTGCGCTTCCGCGGACCCTTGGAGGAATATTGAAGCTGCGATGACACTTCTGGGTGATCCTGTGTTGGGGTGAAGGGGCTAGAGCTTTGTGTCCTGGCTTCCATCAGTCATGGGGTGTAACCCACTCCAGAAGTGGCTGTGGCCTGGAACTGGTGGCTCTTTGCAACCGAGGTAGTCCCAAAAGGGCTGACAGTTGAGGGCTGCCAGCCACGGCACTCCCAGCAGATGGGAATCATCAATCCTGCATTTCTGATGGAAGTTCTGAGTGGCATATGCAGTGTCCACTATTCCCTCCCAAAGAAGCTACCAGTACGTAAGTCCTTGCTTCAAGCTTTACTCTCAGGGAAGCAAAACTAAAAACAAGTAGGACCAATGGGGATGCTTAGTTCACTCAAAAGGAGGAGAGATCCGCATAGTCTACTGAAATGTTATTTAGGAAAAGAAGAAAAGGAGAGCTTCTCCAGGAGAAAAGGGAGTCTTTGTAGTCTCTGGAAATATCTGAATGAAGCCTTAGGAATTTTCTTCCCTCTCTCTTTTCCAAAAGTCCTTTATTTCACCCAGCTTGACCCTATTGTTGAAGGAGAACTTTCTGGACCTCCAAACACTGAACATCATTAGTGTCTGTGAACGAAGCTCTGGGCATTCAGCAGCTGAACTGCAAAGTTCGTGTGGTATGAGAACAGAGCAAGGCTGGGCCAGGTGCTCAGGCCCTAATCCAGGTCTAGCTTTGGAGCAGAGCCACATCCCAGAGAGCAAGTTCAACCCAATATTTGTCTCCTTCCTCTTCTTACCTAAACACATCTTTCCAGGGCACCCCCCATCTCAAGGCAGCTCGAGAGCATAGGGAGAAATCTCAGAGCTTTAAGCAGCATAGAAACCAGGAGGCTACCCCAAAAGCACAAGGTACACCTAGGCAGAAATCAGGCTGAAGTGCTGTGATAAATGACCCCAGGGGCAGGAGGAGGCACATTCCATGGGCTGGCCTCGTGTATAGCATCGTTCCAGCCAGAGCCCTGTGCCATCGGGCTGACTGATGGCATCAGCCGCACACAGCAGCCTCAGCCAGAGCCCCCAGCAGCTACAGGTCAGCACCTAAACGCATCCAGCCTGTCTTTCTCCCTTGCATGGATTCAAATCTGCCCTTCTTCCTCACTGAAGATACCCTCTTTACTGAGGAACAGAAAGGTTGGGTACCATGAGGGAGGCATGGTATAAAAACCATTGCCATTGGCATCACACTAACCAAAGATCCAATCTCTGCTTTACCACTTACCACTCTTGGCCCTTGGGCAATTTCTTCTGCTACCTGACTTAGAGGATGGCTGTGAGGATTAAGTGAGAAAATATATTTGAATCTTGCCGAAAGTGCTTAATAACATCTATTTCCTCCCTCTCCCACCGTCAGATGATTTTGACTTCCCTGAACTGTGCAAAGAGCTACAGGGATACGACACATGACTTTTATCAAAGGACTTACCATTTACAAGCTCCGGAAAGACAGGGACCACGTCTCTTTTATCCACCACGTATACCCAGTGTCTAGCACGGTGCCTGGCACACACACGGACGCAGAAATATTTGTTGATTGAATGATGCATGAATCATGCAAATCCGAATCTTAAAATCTTCAGGCCCCAAAAGAGCATCTATTCCAAGGTTGGCAAATCGTTGACTCACTTGCCCACCCCAACTGATATATAGTTAATACGTAGAACGCTGTGTTGAGAGGGACTCTGAGGCCACATCTGTCCTCAGCAGGAGAGAGTGTTATGATCACTTAGCAATTTCGGCCCAAAGTATGAAAAGGAACAAAGCATCACAAGTGCCTATACTTACCCTTTTTGATTCAAACTAACACATCACTTTACCAATGAGGAAGTGGGGGATCAAAGATCACACAGCCAGTTAATGGCAGTCCTAAGCACAAACTTCAACTCTGGTTATAAGCAGAAGAGAAAACAGGGCTGGCAAAACCCTGATCTGGAGGATAACGGCAGTTAGTTGAGAACAGAGGCCAAGAGACTCCATCCAAGCAGACTTTCTGTCCAGCCACTGCCCCAAGATAAACATTTCTCCTCAACCCCCATTAGTAGAGGTACAAGCAGTAATCCAGAAGAAATGCTGATAGATCGCACAGACTGAGAAATTGCAATTAGGCCCAGAGACCAAACTCCCCATTAACTCCCTCTTCACCATTCCCTCAGGCCACTTCAGTTCTGCGTGCGCCCCACCCCCCTTCATTTTTGGTAAGTGGCTACCCTCCCTCTTCCTCAGCCTCCCAGATTCCTCAGTTGCAGGCCTCATTTAAGACAGATTTGTCTCATCCCTCAAGGTCACTGCTTGGGAGAAGCAGAGAGAAGAGTAATTAGCAAATTCAGCATTCTGGTAACCCTTCTACAGGGAAGGATGACCATTTGTTAGCTTAAGTAAATCCCCCACGCCTTGATTACCCGTCTCACTCTGACAAAGAAATGAGAACGGGCTCGCTCATTGTGCCTAGGGCTCTGCGAGAGACCTGGGAGGTGAGCAAAAGTCAAAATAATTTTTATTTTTTGATTGAAAACTGAGGACTCTCCCCAAGGAGGGGGAGCATAACTTCCTACTCCATCAGCGTGGGCTGTACCGAACGACTTTCCTCCAAAGAATACACTATCAAAAGGACCAGAAATAATAACTTTACTTCAGAGAAACCTGACGAACACTATTTCAGCCAGGTGGTCAAGGTCTGCATCGTTAATGACAAGTCATGTTGATAAGATGAGATGAGGAGGAGGGCACGTCACCTCCGTGGTCTTCCTCCCAAAACCCACAACCCCAGTCTAATCTGGAGAAGCCCCAGCTGAGGGACAGTCCACAAAATGCCTGACCAGTACTCCTCAAAACAGTCAAGGTCATCAAAACCAAGGACAGTCTGACAAACTCTCATAGCCAAGAGGAACATAAATGTAATGGGATATTCTAGATGGGATCCTGGAACAGAAAAAGGAAACCAGGTAAAAACTAAGGAAATCTGAGTAAAATGTGGACTCCAGTTAATAATAGTGGATGGATCCTTGTCAGTTTATCAATGATAGTAAACGTACCACACTAATGTAAAATGTTATTCTTAGGGGAAACTGGGTATACGGTATATGGGAATTCTTTGCATTAACTTCACAAATTTTCTGTAAATCTAGAACTATTCTAAAATAAAACGTTTATTGAAAACAAGTGAAGGCAAGGGTCTTAAAGTCATCTCTAGAACAGCTGAAGCAGGTGGCTCTAGAGGCACTTCTGGTGACAAGACTTGTCTACCTTCTCCCTCCCTCTGAAATGACTTTCTCCTATTGAGCAGCAAATTGGCCTCTTCTCTTCCCACCTAGAGGACTTCAGACTCTGGTCTCGGTTCTGCCCTCTGAAACCCACGGAAAAAATATGGAGCCTAGCCTTTCTTCTCCAACACACCCTCAAATGTTTTAGAGTTACGCTTTATCAAATCCAAAGAGACATGCAAACATCTTCCAGACCCAAACCTTCATTTTAGAGACAAGAAAACTCAGACCCAGGGGGCAGGAAACTCACCCGCGATCACACAGACACGGAAATCCAGGTTGGGTCACACCAGTCCAAAGTATTTTTCATTTTGACACATGCTGTGCTTCAGAAGAAGGTTCAAATGTGTCCCTGTATACAACACCATTTCCTTCACCTTTATCATAATTTGGGGCCTCCGGATACTCCAGTACCCTTCCAGGAGGACCCTCATCAGCTGTGAATGTCTTTTTTTACCTACCCTCCTCCAGAGTCCTTTCAAGAAGCAGTCAGGATGAGGGGTGTTAAAGAAATGAATATCCCCTCCTTCCTAACAGCTGATGTCCGCAATTGAATAGAATGCTCCAGATAAGACTTAACCAATGTTACTCTGTGGTACGAAGTTACAAATAAATAAGCAGCCCTCGCTTAAGCAAGCCTCAGATGCACATTGGCTAACTGTCACATGCATGAAGCATGGATCCTCATGCAGTCTTTTTAGTAAATCAAAATGTCAAGGTCAAAGTCACCATCACTTCACAGCTCCATTCCACCTCCTTCCTACCTCTTTTAAGAAGTTGTTCTCCACTGAGAAAGAATAAAGGAAGGAGCTAGGCAAGCGCTAACATTCATTGAGACTGTGCAAGGTGCCTTACATACATTACCCATTGATTCGCTCAATTAGCATTTATTGAGCACCGTGATGTGCCAGAAATTGGGGGAAGAACTGAGAATACAAACATCATGAGACACCATCCAGGCCTTCACTGATTTTAGTCCAGTAGGAAAGACATTCATATCAACAACAAACCGCAGAATCGTGCAACAGATAACGGAAGCATGAGGTTGGGAGGTAACACTCAATACTTTGTGACACCCAATAGGGTGTTTTCCAGATGAGTTAGCTGAGGCTTCAGACAGTTAAGTGCCTTACCCGAAGAAATGAGTTACTCAGTGATTGAGGCAGACATTTGAATTCAGAAGACGTACCTCTGAAGTCCACGCTTTTCCACTATAATGCTGCTTCCCAAACTAAGTTGTCAATTTGTGCTATACGAAAGTGTCCCATGGTCGGTAAGTTTGAGAACATAGAATACTCTGTCTTCCTCTTGTAAATTCAAAATGTTCATATGCATAATAAAGACTCAAAGAAGTCTTACAATAAAAGATCTGTTTAACCCAGTAGTGTCCTAGACATTAAGTGGCCACTGAAATACTTCTTTCTGAACTTTTAAATTTAATTTATATATAACTGACAAATAACATATTAGTTTCAGGTGTACAACATAATCATTTGATATTCGTATATATTGTGAAATGATCACCACAATAAGTCTAGTTACCATCCATCACCATCTGTAATTACAATTGTTTTTCCTGCGATGAAAACTTTTAAGATCTATTCTTGTGGCAACTTTCAAATATACAATACAGTATTGTTAACTATAGACCCCATGCTATATGTTACATCCCCTTGACATTTATTTTAGAGCTGGGAAATTATATTTTTTAACTCCCTTCACCCATTTTACCCACCGTGATCCCCTCCCTACCCCACCTCTGGCAACCAGGAATCTTTCTCTGTCTCCATGTGCTTGATTTCTGTTTGTTAGGTTGGTTTTGTTTTTTTGTTTGTTTTTCGATTTCACTGTGAACTCTTTTTCTCAAAGAGTACTTACTAACATATAGAGAATTAATGCTAGGGATGTGTACTTCTCTATACCCTGCTGTCACCACTAAGGTAAACAAATGTCACCATGGCACCCCGGGAGGGGAAAAAAAAAAAAAAAAAGCCTAACTTGGACTCAGCAGATTAGAAATGTGAGAAAGGCAAAATGTCCTCTGCATAAATATATAACCATGAGGCTTAACAGAAGGACTTCTAGCCTAGATGACATGAAGGTAAAAAGGTATCTTGGGCCAAGAGCACTTGGATTCAGCTCCAAATTCTATTCTTGCACAAACAACCTTCCAGGGTTTCCTGGGTAGCTCTGGGGTCTTGACTTGCAGGAGGCCAGCAGAAGTCCTGGAAGTATCAGGCCAAAGAGCGGGAGGGCACAATAAGAGAGAAGGACTTCTGGCAACACAAGGCAGGGAGAGAAGTGGGACAGGAAGTGGCCAGGAGAGGGAAGTTCCTTGGAGAGGAGAGGTGAGTATTACCCTGTCACAGCACTGCCCGTGCTCCCCAGACCCACTTGTGATCATAAATATCTAAGGACAGCACCGTATGCTTTTCCTGTTCCCTATCAATCACCCCACATCAGGGTTTCTAAACTATGGCACTGCTGACATTTTGGGCCAGCCAGTTGTTTCATGGGACAAGTGGACTGTTCTATACATTGTAAGGTGTTGAACAACATCCCTAGCCTCTACTATATGCTAGAATTATGTGCCAGTAACACCAAAAATGTCTCCAAATATTGCCAAACGTCCCCTAGGGTGGAGGTTGGGGGATAGGGGGCATCATCTCCAGTTTTGAACTACCACCCTAAATGGTTCTTTGGTGTCTCTCACCACCCCCTTGCTACCAAATAAACACTAAACAAGCAATTAGCCTGCAAAACAAAGATAGAACCTCCCCCGAATATTATCCCCTGGGCCTCAAGCTGCTTTCCCACTGTTTACTGCCAGGTCATGTGACTTCTGCTCATTCCTGAGGGCCCAGCTCAAATCTCACTACCTCCTTCCACGAAGTCTTCCTGTCGACTTGGTCAGCTGCGAACCCTTGCCTTCCTGTCCTACCCTACACTTCATGGTACAGCACCGTTAGTAGTGGTACATGACTGACTACCATTGAACATCTATGTATATTTTATCTTGCACTGTCCTGTAATTCGTTTTGAGTGAGCAAACATGGGTAGAGCATGTATGATGTGTCAGACAGCACATGGTGCACAGGGACACAGAGACACAGGATATGATCTCTACCTTTAAGAAGTTCACAGTCTCATGGGGAAGATAGACCCAAAAGTTATAGTCCTACTGCTGCTTGCCTTGTCTCCTCTGTGGGATCCCTGAGGATAAAGGCAAAAGTCTAATCCTTCTTTTATGTCCACCACAGTGCTGAGCACATGGCAAGTGCCCAAAAGATTGCAGTGAACTGGAATCAATGAGGAAACAGAGCTTCTCTGAGACCGTATCTCGATAAAAGCAATTGGTATCTACTGCATTTCCACTGGGCAACTTCTTCTATGAAGTGATGGCAAAGTAAACAGTGGTGTGTCTTTATTTGGAATAATAAGATAGCAACCCTATGTAAGTTACCCGGTCTCTCTCTCTTTCTTTCTTTCTTTCTTTCTTTCTTTCTTTCTTTCTTTCTTTCTTTCTTTCTTAACTTTCTACTCCATGAAATCCAAAAATCTAGGACCCACTGCTTAAATAGAGAAAGTACAGAAAGGGAAGGGGGGGAGGGCAAGAAACACATTTAAACAATTTGAAAGTAATGAAGACTTTGCAAAAATAACTGTCGACAACAAATAGGCTAGGGAATACTTGGAAAATGTGAACATGTGCAAAATCAGCAAATTGAAAGAGTCTGCATTACCAAGTCTTTGGGGGAATAAACTAACACTAACATTTTAGAAAAATGGGGGAGAACAGAAGCACAAAAAGAAGGTGGGAAGACAGATGGAGGTATTCACCTTCTAAAGCCAGAAATAGTAGGAGCCCTAAATGGCCATGGTTTAGAAAGGTTAGCTCTAGCATTTCCAAGAAACAATGGAATAGAGTTTAAAATGCTTGAACAACAAAGATAAATAATGGACACAAGCTATAGAGCAGAGATACAACTTCCAGGCAGAGTCAGGAGGCAGAATCCATAGGTATCAAAGCTCAGAGACCCTCCATAAATAGTAGCAGGAATTATTAGTATTATCATTGACATATTCAGTTCCCCTGGCCCTATAACTTTTTTCTTTCCTCTCCTTGGACTTGAACTAGTATCACATGAGGGATTTATACACAAGCCTTGAAAAGAACCAAGCTGTTGGCTACGAAAGTTTCCCAAGGATTCAGTCCTTACCATTCTCTTGACAAAACTGAGAGTGACCCCAGAAAAGGGAAGCACAATCCGGAGTAGCAACGGGAGCTCAGGCCAGTCTGTTTCCAAGAGCACCTCTGTCTAGAGTCTCTATAGTTCGAAACCCACTTCAGAACATTCTACCTACCCTCCTCCAACCACACGACAGCTCAGCCCACTCCATCACAGTTCTCCAGCAGCAAAACACATTTTCCTGCTCATCCCTTGCAGCTACCAAAAACTCACAAATATGGGCTAAATAAATGCCAGCGAAAGGCTTCCCCAGTGTAGAACTGGGGCCCAAGAGCCCATAGCCCAGGTAAGGAGGAGGAGTGCTGGTGAATTACATCTGATGGGCCCAGGGGCAGGGGAAGACCAAGACCCTCCCCACAGCAGGCGCAGGTCAACCTTAGGTGGAAGGGTTCAAACCAAGACCAAGAGAACTTAAAGGAAAGACAGCATTTCCTTAGCCAAGTCCAAACTTTGCCCAAATGGCACGAGGCCTTTGACACAGTTCCGTTTAGGCCGCAGTTCCAGCCCGTCCAGCCCTGAGAAAGTTGTAGCCTCGCGGAAGAGTTGTACCCACTGGCAATGGAAAGCAGCACAATTGTCAAGACCCGCCCCAGCCGAGTGATGAGCGATGTATCCAACCACAGAACAGAAAAAAACTGTATTTGACCAGAATACAGCCACCCAAGAACTTGAAAATGAGAAAATGAGTCTGTCTTTTACATTCAGGGCAAAGATATGCAAAACCTGCCTAGCCTAATGTATCCATAGACGGAATGTGTCCATTAAAGAAGAAAGTCCCTTAAGGCAATTGTTTTATCAGATTGCCAGCTCTTTCTCCTTAGCAGGTGGTAAAACAGACCAGGGAGTTACCAGTACTTTTTTAAGTTAAATAGAATAGAAAATATAAGAATGCATCACACGTAATAATGATAAGTATTATTTCCATAAAGTGTATACACATGTACACGAGTTTCAATTTACAATGTGTACCTTTACTGTAGGTCACTGTCAAATATTTTTGGAAGTCACTGCTCTCAAGTAAACATCGGTAGAATCTAACCAAGTTCTAGTCCAATGAATCATTCATACATTTATCATTAATTCAAAGATATGCACTGAGCACCTACTATATGCCAGGGTTACACTGGGCACTGAGACTAAACAATTCCGCAGTTCTTGTTAAGTACTTAGCACACTTCTAAGTTCCTTACATACGCTAATGAATTTAGTCCTCACAAGGAGCCTCTGAGATAGGTTCCATTCTTATCAACATCTTATTCCAATGAGTAACTGGCCCAGGGTCACATAGCTAGCAAGTGGCTGAGCTCGAATTTGAACCCGCTTTTATCCATGAAGGAAGAGTGCCCAAGGACGCACCCAACATCCTTGCTGCTGCAGTGTATTGTCTCTACCCGAGGCCACTACGGATCGGGCCCATGTTACTAACTCGCCTGGTCTGAGCTTGTGCTGGCTGGTCAAATGGAGGCTTACGCATTTTGGCTCCTTGAGGAATCTGCCATAAGAGAGCGAATGCACCGCACGGAGCCATCGGTTCCACTTGGCGTTCGTCACCACACAAATCGAGGGCCTGGCCTTCTCTCGATGTAAGTGAGCTCATGGGCTCATAGATCAATATTTTGGGGGCTACAAGCCTGCGGATCAGTCCTGGACCACAGGGACGTCAGCAAGGACATGGCCCTGAATAGCTATGTGCCCTTGGCTAAGTTAGCTTTCTGTGCCCAGTGCCCTCCCCTGTGAAACAGGGATGATAACAGCATCTACCTCGTAAGGTTGTTGCAAGGATTTAATGAAATATTAGATGTAAAGTGTTTAGCGAATGCCTAGCACATAGTAAATGCTAGCTAGTTATTATTTATTGAGCACTTAGTATGAAATTTATCATCCGGTGGAAGAGGTAACACTTGAAGAAGATCACTTCTATATAAGGCTGTGGGGGACTAGAGGAAGTCAGGGTAAATGTACTTAACTCAGCCAGAAAGCTTTGGGGAGAAGACAGTATCTGGAGAGGAGTCTGGAAGACTGAACCAATGGGTGAAGAATGGGGGAAGGACATTCCATCCAGGCAGAACAACTTGGCAAAGACCCAGAGGACCTTATGGATCTCCTTCTGTAGCACGCCCGGGGTAATATCACTCAAAAAATCTCCAGCAAAAATTCCAAAACACAAGTTTTTCCAAAATTGTTTCTGGTGTTGGAATATCCATGTAATGTACACAGCTATACATACTCACTTCTAGGCAGGTAAAAACTTCCACTGTAAAAGAAACGTAAAAGAAAAAACATCAGTCCCCACCCAAATGCATTAGAAATGGAATCTGTCCCATAAGGATGGACATGCTTTGGAAATGTGTTTCTCAAAGTGTGCTTCCTAGACCTGGGGCCCTTTCGAAATGCATGCGCTCGGCCTCACCAGGACCTACCAAATCAGAAACTCCGGAGGTGCAGCCCAGCCACGCGTGTGTGAGAACCCTGTTCTGGAGACACCTGCCAAGGAGGAGACAAAACTAAAAGCAACAGCAGTCCAAGCAGCAGCTCACGTGAAGAGCTGTGCTCACAATGCCCGCTGTGCTACCCCCTTTACCACAGCGGCTAAAGAGCTCAGACTCTATAAGCCTGTAGCCTGGGGCTTGAACCCCAGCTTTGGTACTTGATGGCTGCTCTTTCCTTCAACCCCCACATCCTCATCTGCAGGTTGATCTCAGGACTCAGTGACATGTTCCCTATAAAGCACTTAGCACAGAGCAGCCCACCGAGAGCCAATACCCTGGAAGAAACTATAGCAAATCTATCCCCCCCGAAAGTGTCAACATCTCTATGGTTCTAGCGCCTTTGGAACAGCAGTTTTCAAATTGGGGTACACATACTCTTGGGAGTACAAATGGACTTGGTTTGGGAGCATGGATAGATTTATGAGGCTCAATTTCCAAACCCTGTTTTTTAGCAGATTCTCCTAAAATTGATCTGCCTGCATTGGGGGTATCAAGAGAGTTCTCTTTCCCCACCTTCTCTTTCAGGGAGGCCTTCCTCCCACTTACCAAAGGAAAAGCACAGTTCTTACTCATCCCAAACCTTAATATGATGTGTCCTGGAGTATAAACTTCCAGGGCTCCAAACAGAGGGAGTAAATAGACACACTGAGCGGGTAACAAATCCATTTGCAAGCGAGCAACTCAAATGACTGGTTACATGTCCTTTCCTAAGTCCGGTGTTTTCCACATAATCCAAGGAGGACCTAATTGAGCTGTCAGCTGATAGATCATCAAAAATTCTTTTTGATGATAGATCACTCTGTGATTTTAATGAGTTGGAAGTACTCTAATAATTCAAATGCAACGATTTTCCTTATATTTCCATCTACTTATGTGAACAACATTTTCCGTCTACTTATATGAATATTTTCAGCATTTATGTCTTAATAAACAAAAAATATTTATAATAGTCTCATTCTAGCAATAAGTAATATTCATCTACAGGTAGATGAAATAATTTGTAAAATCCCATCCATTTCATACAGATGCACTTCTAATGTCTTTCGCTTTTTAAGTTTAATAATTATATATATAAATGTATATTTATGTTGTTTCTCGACTGTATGGTAATAATAATTATAACGATAATTCAATCCAGAAGAAATGTTTCAATACTTAAAGCCTTTTAGTCACATGAAATGTTTTAAAATGCTATTTCAATTCATATGTATGTTATTGTTGCAAAGAAGTATGATACTGAAATCAATAAAAAAACTTTCAAGCATAAAAATATATTACATTAGGATAAAATTCTGTGGGGGAAGTGGAATGAAAATATAAGTCAAGGAGAAAAGCAATGATGCAAAAAAGTCCGACTACTGAGGAAAAGCTTGTTTGGGTATTTGTAAACGGAATGGAATAGTATCAAATCCCTATGATATTTAGACTTCATTGGGAACTTGAAAAAGAGCAAATAAAGGTTTATTTTTAAATGTCAGTATTTACAATATGCCCCAAATCGCAATTTTTGCAACTATGTAAAGTTAAAATGGGAAACTGTAGATATCAAGTTAAAAACGTGCAAAGGGGTACATTGTCTCTCCAAATCCTTTCAAGGGGTGTGCAAGTGAAAAAAATCTGAAGACCTCTGCTCTGGAAAACCTCCTCCTTCTTCTCCTCTTTCTCCAATAAGTAAACATATTACACAGAAATGATGTTCTCAGTGCTGAATTGGACGCCGAGAAGCTTTCCAGAGAAGTAACCAGCATTGTCTCTGTTTTCAAAACTCACCATCTAGTGGAACCAATGTGGATATTCTAGTTACTCTTTCCATGTTACAAGCTACTCCAAAACTTGGTGACAGAAAAAGGTCAGTGGATTATGGTTTCCACATAATCCAAGGAAGACCTAACTGAGCTGTCAGCTCGTAGATTAAAAATAATTTTTAATGCTTAACTCTAGAGAACAGATAGTTACCAGAGGGAGGTGGGTGGGGGGATGGGTGAAACAGGTGAAGGGGATTAAGAGTACACTCATCATGGTGCACACTGAGCAAATGTATAGAATTGTTGAATTACTATAATATACACCTTCAACTAATATATAACACTGTATGTTAACTACACCAGAATTAAAATTAAAATAAATGGATAAATAGAAAGTTTTAAAATAAAAATTGTGAATGATAGACCACTATATGGTTTTAATGTACAGATTTAAGAGTAGCTCAAATAATTAAAACGTTACAATATTCCTTACATGCCTCAGATTCCATGGGTCAGTGCTTCAGACGGGGTGCTTCCGGAATGGGATGCCTCCACTCCACGATGTCTGGGGCCTCTACTGAGGAAACAAATACCAGAATGACTGAAACAGCTAGGACCGGAAGAGCTTGACCTGGAGAATCCACTTCCAAGTAGCTTCTTCACTCACGCGTCTGGTATCTGGGCTGGGCTAGCCAAAGACTGGACTCAGACGGGACTAATGACCGGTGTGTCCACACATGTGGCTTCTCCATGTGGCTTTGGATTTTCACAGCATGGAGAGCAAGCATTTCGAGAGAACTGAGGGGAAGTTGCATGGCTCTTTATGACCTAGCCTGCTGCAGGAGTCATGCAGTGTCACTTCCGCAGTGCTCAGTTAGTCAAAACAGTCACCGGATTCAAGGAGAGGACACACAGTCCCCAACTCTCAATGGGAGGAGTATCAAAGAATTTGCAGCCATTTTTTTAAAACTATCGTGTTGCCTGAGGTGGGGTTTTTTTGCAACTTATATTCCTAACTGATACAATAGATGACATAAGATAACATAAAGTAGATGTGAAGTTGACTAGTACAAGTAGGCTATTGAACTCCAGGTAGGAAGAGATACAAGAGAGATGTAGCCGAGAAAGCCTTCATCATAAACAAGCACCAGCTGAGGGCCTACACGTGCTCAGCCCGGAATAAAGTGCCAAGAGGACTGCATAAGTAGTGCAAGACTCAGTATCTATCTCCGATGCTAGAAACGAGTTCAAATCTCAACCTTCTTTCCACAAATAACATGGCTTTGGAAAACCCTCGCTAAGCCTCACTTTGCATATCAGCAAAACGGAGAGCATATGCGAGGGTTGTCATGAGACCTAAACAAAATAGCACAAGAAGGGTGTAGCATGGCGCAGGGTACTCAGTAAGTGCTCAGCAAATGCTGTGCACTTGTTTATTCATTCAAAGAACCTACCCGTGGGAAAACTGAATGAGCATCAACCGTAAAATTGACAGAGAATTAGTATTCCCCAACCATAAGTCAGAGCTCCAAACCTTCCCTATGGGTTCACTAAGCTTGGCTGAAATTTATGTAGTGCAAAGCTTAGAGGGCTTAGACCAGTTTTCCTGGAGGAAAATTAGAACAGACTTTTAAAGATCTTCTGATGTCCAGGCTAACAGTCAAGTCTTTTGACTGCAAAGCTCATCCCCGCCATTGTTGCCAATTTGGAAAAATCTATATCATTTCTCACAAGAAGCCAACTATTCCCAATCGGGGCTCCTTTTCTGAACATTAGATCTGAATTGATTTATTTTATCCCTAAATGCATTGGGCCACAATCCTGAATGGATGGATGAAGTCAGACCTTCTATTTTTAGCAGCTGGCTCATTCAGTCCATTTCCCTACTATAAATACCTACCTGCACTTGTGTTAAAGTAGAACTCTTTGTCATCTGATTGTCCCAGTCTAGATTAGAGGAGGAAGGGTGGGGGAAAATGCCAAATGGGATAGAGGACAGAGAAAGAGGGACTGCATTGCTCTAGGCTGCTCACCAGCTATTTTCACAGACCCCCAAGGTCCATAGCTGACCGAATGTGGGAGAAAGCTAAGAGATTCTAGCCCTTTTCCACCTATTTCCTTGAGAAGATGGCAGTTGTTCAGGTCTTGGTGGAGCCAGGCAGGCTCTCTCCTATCATCTCATCTACTGGTATTTTCCTTTTCCCAGTCTCATGTCTCAGTCCCCCGTTCAGAGCCTATGGATACTGACCCTAGCTTCCAAGGCAGTTCAAGAGAGGTTTTTTAATGCTTGGTCTTAATGCTCTCAAGTGAAAATAAGTTTTCATAGAATCTCATACCCATCTCCTTGGAGTTCCAAAGAAGGAGACGCTGAGTTTTCACCAAATACTGATCAAACCCTTAATGAACTCAAAGCACTAAAAGAAAGTAGTCAGGCCAGAATAGATGAAGGAGTGGGCGCACTGGGCAGCTGCCTGGTGCACCAATGCGTAAGGAAAGGTATGCTCATCTATCACCAGGGTGCTAGGACACCACTCGGAACTTAAGGCAATGGAGGAAATAACATCATTTCAAAACTCTTCTCTGAAAAAGTAAAAGGAATACCATAAAACAATCCTGGAGATGTGACTAAGACCCCTAGGAGCCATGCTTTGGATTGTGAATATTTATCATTTTAGGGTAGCCAGGATCTAAACGTTCTCCCTACGTTGAGGTTTCTACCAGGAGTCCTCCCTCTCCATTCCTCCCCTTACTACCCCAGTTTTCAGCTGCTCCAAATTAAAGTTGAACAAATACTTGATTTGAACAAAAATACTTAGTTTTTAATACCAATAAATTGACTCAATGAGGCAGGATATTATCAACGTCCATCAAGATTCCCACATGTCATGGTCTGGACACTTCCCCCAAGGATCTGAGAGGGTTACAAAACACACTTGTCCACCCACATTCAGGCACCAAGGGACCACTGTAATTCAACATCAGCCAATGGGCAGTAGAGTCTCCTGGTCTCCTGAAGATGCACGAAATGCAGATATGCCTTAAATAATAAAAAAGTGACAAAGATTCATCAAATTTTCTAAGAACAATTCAGGCATGATGACCAGGTAGGGTTTATCTCAAGAACACAAGGTTCAAATGTCAATCACTGGGGGCGCCTGGGTAGCTCAGTCGATTGAGCGTTCAACTCTTGATTTTGGTTCAGGTCATGATCTCAACGTCATGGGATCAGGCCCTGCATCAGGCTCCACGCTCAGTATGGAATCTGCTTGTCCCCCTCCCTCTACCCTTTCTCCAGCTCCCACTCTCTCTCTCTCAAATAAATAAATCTTTAAAATATTTTTAAGAAATCAATCAATGTAATTCACCATATTAACAAAATGAAAAAAAATGATTATCTCAATAGACTCAGAAAGATTAAGAAAATGATTCATAATAAAAATTCTCATGGCTCTCAGAAGTTTAAGAAAGAATGACATAGACAAGGTAGCTGCCACAACTGCCTCCACTATGACCCCAACCTCCCCAACCCCACCATCACAGAATAATAAGCCAGGATTCACCCTACCTATTGGGTAACTATGGACTATTACACCAAAATTGAGAAAATTGGAGAAAGTACCTATGGAGTTATGTACAAGGGTAGACACAGAACTACAGCTCAAGGGGTAGCCATGAAGAAAATCAGACTAGAAAGTAAAGAGGAAGAAGTTCTTAGTACCACAATTCAGGAAATTTCTCTATGAAGAGAACTTTGTCATCTAAATATAGTCAGTCTTCAAGATGTGCTTATACAGGATTCCAGCTTATATCACATCTTTGAATTCCTTGGATCTTAAGAAATACTTGGATTCTATCCCTCCTAGTCAGTTCATGGATTCTTCACATGTTAAGACTTATTTGGGTCAAATCATACAAGGGATGTTGTTTTGTCACTCTGGAAGAGCTCTTCACAGAGACTTAAAACCTCAGAATCCATTGACAACAAAGGAACGGCTAAATTGGCTGGTTTGGACCTTGCCAGAGTTTTGAGACTACCTAGTAGAATATATATCCGTGAAGCAGTGACACTCCTACAGAGATCTGCCGAAGTATTGCTGGGGTCGGCTCACAACTCCTGCTCCCATTTGGAGTGCTGATACCATATTTGCAGAATTAGCAACTAATAAGTCACTTTTCCATGGGGATTCAGACATCGATCAACTCTTTAGGATTTTCAGAGCTTTGGGCACCCCCAGTCACGAAGAGTGGCCAGAAGTGGAATCTTTATAAGGCTGTTAAGAGCATATTTCCCAAGCGGAAACTAGGAAGCCTAGCATCCCATATCAAAAACTTGGTTGAGGGGCGCCTGGGTGGCACAGCAGTTAAGCGTCTGCCTTCGGCTCAGGGCGTGATCCCAGCATTATGGGATCGAGCCCCACATCAGCCTCCTCTGCTATGAGCCTGCTTCTTCCTCTCCCACTCCCCCTGCTTGTGTTCCCTCTCTCGCTGGTCTCTATCTCTGTCAAATAAATAAATAAAATCTTTAAAAAAAAAAAAAACTTGGTTGAAAATGGCTCGGATTTGCTTTCAAAAATGTCAGCACATTGGCAGGTTAATTGCACCAAACAAGTTTCTGGCAAAAAGACACTGAATCATCCATATTTTAATGATTTGGACAATCAGATTGAGAAGATGTAGCTTTCTGACACAACGTCTCCGCACGCAGTCTCAAGAACAGATATATTTGTACTGCTACCTCTATTTTTGTCTTGTGTGCTCTTTTCTATGTTGTAAAACTTAAGCGGCACTTCATCATCTAATTTCAAAAGTGTAACTTTAAAATGTAAATATTGTTCTATATCAATTTAAATATAGTAACTCTGTGCATGAGTGCAGATCTCACTGTAACAAGTATTTGTTACTATAACAAAACTATAAATCTAGGATTGATGACAGCACCTGGGGGGGCAGGGTGGGGGGAATGTTTTTAAACCTAAGAGCAGAAGAAAACTTCCCCAACCTAATAAAGAGCATCTCTGGAAAACCTACAGCTAACATTATACTCATGGTGAATGACTGAACTGCTTTCCCCTTAAGATAAAAAACAAGGCAAGAATATCTACTCTCACCATCTTATTCAACATGATACTAAAAATCCTAGCTAGTTTAATAAGGCAGTCGAATAAATAAAAGGCATGCATATTTGAAAAGAAGTAAAACTGTCTTTGTCACAGATGACATGATTGCCTAGGCAGAAAATCCTAAAATATCTGCAAAAGAGCTGATTTTAGCAAGGACACAGGATACAAGGTCTATATTAGAAAAAAAAAAAAAAAGGAATTTTTATATTCTAAAAACAAAGAATTAGAAATTGAAATAAAATAGATACCATTTATTTAAAAGAAACAATACTATATTAGTTCTCAATTGCTACATAACAAATTACCAAATTAGCAGCTTGAAACAACAAACATTTATTATCTCACATAGTCTCTGAGAGTCGGGAATCTAGGAGCAGTTTCAGGGGGTAGCATGGCTCAGCGTGTCTCAGGAGGTTGCCATCAAGATGTCAACTAGGGCTGCACTCATGTGAAGCCTTCACTGGGGCTGGAGGATCTACTTCCAAGATCACTCATTCACGGGGCGCCTAGGTGGCGCAGTCGTTAAGCGTCTGCCTTCAGCTCAGGGCGTGATCCCGGCGTTCTGGGATCAAGCCCCACATCAGGCTCCTCTGCTAGGAGCCTGCTTCTTCCTCTCCCACTCCCCCTGCTTGTGTTTCCTCTCTTGCTGGCTGTCTTTCTCTCTGTCAACTAAATAAATAAAATCTTTAAAAAAAAAAAAAAGATCACTCATTCACATCTTGCTGGCAGAGACCCCAGTTTCTCCTTTATGAAGGTCTCATTTCTTTACCACATTGGACCTTCCAGTAGAGCTGCTCCTATGTCTTCCAGAGCAAGCAAGACAAGAGAGCAAAGAAGGAGCCACAATGTCTTTGATTACCCAGTCTCAGAAGTGGCATTCCATCACTTCCGCCATATTCAATAGGTCACACAGATCAACCCTGGTACAATGTGTGTGTGTGTGTGTGTGTGTGTGTGTTTCGGGGGTTACTACACATGGGCATGAATACCAGGAGGGAAGGGGCATTTCAGGCCAATCTGGAGGCGGGCCACCACAGATAGCACTCACAATAGCTTCAAAAGACATAAAACACTTGTGGATAAATTTAACAAAATATGTGCTAAACTTCTACACTGAAATGACAAAATAATTACTGAAAAATCTAAAGAAGACCTAAATACGTAAAGATATATACAATGTTTATGGATTGAAAGACTCAATATTATTAAGAAGCCGATACTGCCCAATATATTGGGATCCAATGTAATCTCCATCACAATGCCACTGGGTTTTTTTCTTAAGAAAAATTGACAAACTGATAATGAAATTTGTATGTAAATGTTAAGGACTTAAAATAGCCAAAACAACTCTGAAAAGAAGAACAAAGTTGGAGGACTTAGACTACCTCCTACACTAGATCCTAAAATAGTGTAAGAGCTACACTATTTTAAGATTTACCATAAAGCTACAATAATAAAGACCAGTGTGCTATTAACATAGGATAGACATATAGATCAATGGAACAGAACAAAGAGTCCAGAAATAGGCCCACTCATATATGGTCAATTAATTTTTGACAAAAATGCCAAATAAATCCAATGGGGAAAATCTTTCAACAAATGTTGCTAGGACAATTGGATATCCCAGGAAGAAAATATCCTTGAACATTTGCCTTACGCTATAAACAAAAATTACCTTAATATTGATCACTGGCATAAATATAAATGCTAAACTATAAATTTCTAGAAGAAAACATAGGAGGAAAATGTTACGACCTTAGTATAGGCAAAAAATTCTTAGACAATACACAAAAAACACTTATTCTAAAAGGGGAAAAAATTGATAAATTGGACTATGTCAAAATTAAAGCATCCTATCCTTTGAAAGACAGCATTAAAATCAAACAAGCAAAAAAAATAAAATACAAGCCATAAACAGAAAAAAAATACATATGTATGTAATACATATATCTGTCAATATCTTCTATTTGGAATATATTAAAAACTCTTATAGCTCAATAGTAAAATATTAACTCAAAAATAGGCAAAAAAAAGGGGGGCACCTGGATGGTTCAGTCAGTTAAGAATCCAACTCTCGATTTCATCTCAGGTCTTGATCTCAGGGTCGTGAGTTCAAGCCCCACATGGGACTCCACACTGGGCATGAAGCCTACTTTAAAAAAAAAAAAGAAAGAAGGCAAAAAGTTTGAACGGACACTTCACAAAAGAAAACTATAAATGGCAGATATACAAATGAGAAGTAAGCTCAACATCATTGTCATCAGGAAAATGCAAATTAAAACCTCCAGATACTGCAGCCACCCACTAGAATAGCTAAAATTAAAAGGAGAAATCATACCAAGTGTTGGCAAGGATGTGAAACAACTGGAAATCTCATCTTTTGTTGGTAAAAATGCACAATAATACAACACTTTGGAAAAATTCAGCGATTTCTTATAAAGTTAAATATTCATATACTATACAACCCAGCAATCCCCTAGGTATTTACACAAGAAGAACAAGAACCTAGGTCTGCACAAACACTTCTTGCAAGAGTGCATAACTTTTTCATGACAACTTCTATACATAATAACTCAAAACTAGACACAATCTGCAAGTCCATCAAAAGTGAAGGTAAATAGTGTTCTATCCCTACAACAGAATATGACTCAGTTTTAAAAAGGAACAATACAGGGGCGCCTGGGTGGCTCAGTCGTTAAGCATCTGCCTTCAGCTCAGGGTGTGATCCCAGCGTTCTGGGAGCGTTCTGGGATCGTTCTGGGATCGAGCCTCACATCAGGCTTCTCCGCTGAGAGCCTGCTTCTTCCTCTCCCACTCCCCCTGCTTGTGTTCCCTCTCTCGCTGGCTGTCTCTCTCTCTGTGTCAAATAAATAAATAAAATCTTTAAAAAAAATTTTTAAAATTTAAAAAAATAAAAATAAAAAATAAATAAAAAGGAACAATACATTGACATGAGAAAGATCGAGAGGTGGGGATTGATTATAGAGGGCTGGTGGGGAGCTCGATGAACATGTTCTGTGTGCTGACTGTGGGAGTGGTTGTGTGGGTGCAGATGTTCAATGAAATTTATTAAACTGTACATTTAAATTAGGTGTGTTTTATTAATATCTAAGTTATGCCTCAATAAAAGTAATTAAAACATTATAAAAGAAATAGATTCATATGGTTAAAAAATTTCAACTAGACATTAGTCCTCTCTCACCATATGTCCAGACCTCCAAATACTCCATCTTCCTACCCAAAGGTAACCACTATTCCCAGTGATTTTATGCATCATTCAAAAAATTGTGTGTATACACCTCTACATTGGTATTCGTATATGGCTATCTCTATGGGTGTATCACACAAATGCACATATATACTTCGTTTACATACAAGTAGATATCTTTTCTATTATAGTAGCTGCTTTTGGGTGCCTGATATGCCCTTAGACCACCTCTGATTTCTGCTGCCACTCCCACGGTCAGCCCCCCCCCCTTGCACACTGACAGAGTCCCACCTGGAACACTAGCCCTTTCTCCAGGCACAGGAGCCTGCTCAGTCTACAGGGAGATGCAGCCCGAAGCAGAAGGCTTCCCAATATAGGATGGGTTTGGTCAATAAATGCCCCAGCCTTCCTTCTTGCCAAAAGACAGATAATTCTGGGAGTTGGCATTCCGCATGTTTTTCAAAGGTCTGGACTTAGCCTTCCGTTACCTATAGCAATAACTCAATAATACATCTTTTTTTTTTTCCCATTTTCTGTCTCCCTGTCCTCGTGCTCTCATTCATTTTTTCTGGGATTACTTCCCAAATAAACTACCTGCACTCAAGTCTGTGTCTGAGGCTCTGCTTTCGAGGGACCCCAAACCAAGACATGGACACACCTTATTTTTTCACTCGATATATCTTATCGGTTGCACGGTGTCAGCCCATACGATCTGTCCTCTTGTGTCTCATGGCTCGACAGCTCTCTACCGCATGGTGCACCATGGTTTTTATAACTGTATCTCCCATCAGTGGGTTTTTAAGCTGTTTATTGTCATTTGCTATTGTATACGATGTTTTTTAAAAAGATCCCTATGCACACATCTTTATAAGATAAATTTCTAGAAATAGAATGGATAAGGCAAAGGGTAGTCATAGTAGTCTTTAAATAGGAGTCATCCCTGATATGATTGAACTGTAAAATCTTACTGTACACCCAGTTTTTCGGTCAGAAATCCAATGTGTGATGATGTGCTGTTGTCCCTATCAGAGTTGATGCTAGCTGCTATAACCTAAGGCCCCTTCTGCCCAATTCTCTAGTCCCCTTTTCTACGGGATCCACCTGCCATCTTGCTGTGACCTCAAACAATCAGGAAGAGGCCCTGAGACAGACAGAGCAAGAACACAAGCTAAAACAGAGACAAATGGCAACAGAGGCAGAATATATATAAAACCACTAACGGATTGCCAGAAAATTTACAAAATAGTTCTCCTCTTCACAGAAGGAGGAAAGAACACTGGACTTGGAGTCAGGAGACCTAGGTCCCAGGTTCTAGCCCTCCCTTTGCCAAACCAAGGGGTTGGATAAGGAAGTTTTCCCTTTGCCTCAGTTCCCTCATTTGTAAAATGAAGGGGTAGACCTCAATCATTCTCTCTAAAGCCCTTCTCTCTCTGATATTCCAAATTTCTATGACCCAAGCAGCTTGTAGAAGGGCCACCTTATATTCGTGTCAGGTACTGAATCGGCGCTCATGGAGTAATTCCAAGGTGTCAACCCAGCCACCATCTATTTAAAAAAACTCTTTCAACCACAGGCAGATGCTAGAAACTACTGTGTACGCTGAGGATCTCTTCAGATCACAACAGAAAAGCAAATACCTCAAGAACAAATGCAAACAGGGAACCCTTTTTCCTTGTGATATTTGGTAGAAGTAGAGCTCTACAGAGCACACTTTGGGGACAACGTCTTAACCCCACGAGCAGCTGGAGCTCAGGCTTTAGAGGCAGGAGGACCTGAACTTAAATCTGAGCTCTGGGGCATCTGAGTGGCTGTCAGTTAAGCAGCCCACTCTTAATTTTGTATTGGGTCATGATCTCAGGGTTGTGAGATAGAGCCCCATGTCGGGCTTTGTCCTGGGCATGGAGCCTGCTTAAGATTCTCTCCGCTCCCCCCCCCGCCCCTCCCCTCATGCTCTCTCTCTCTCTCAAAAAAATAATTTAAAAAATGTTTTAAACCTGAATTCCTCTGTACGCACATATGGCCTGGAACTAGTTATTCTGTAGAAATGAGGCACATAAGCCCCTTTGTGAGGCTGCTGAGAACGAGAAGAGGTGATAGTGAACTTGAGTCTCACGCTGAGTGTTAGCTTCCAAAGACAGTGGTAAGGGAATGAGTCAAAGCCCAGACAAAGTGGCCGACTTTCATTTGGGAGCCAGGTTAACCTGTAACACACACACAAACACGTATTTTAAAGAGCTTATACGTGCTACAGATTGAATATTTGTCACCCTTATTCATACGTTAAATTCAACCCCGAATGTGATGGTATTAAGGGGTGGGGCATTAAGTGATGGTATTAAGAGGTGATTAGGTCATGAGGGCAGAGCCCTAATGAATGGGATTAGTGCCCTTATAAGAGACCCCACAGAGCTCCCTTGCCTCGCCAACCATGTGAGGATGTGGCAAGCAGCCAGCCATCTATGAACCAAGAAGTGGGTCTTACCGGACACAGAATCTGCCAGCACCTTGACCCTGGACTTCCCAGCCTCCAGAACTGTGCAAAATAATTTTTTTGTTTCTAAGCTGCCGAGTCTATGATACTTTTGTTACAGCAACCCGCACAGACAATACTAATGCTGATGCTAATCTTTCGCCACTTAACCATTCTGTTGCTATGAACATTTAATGATTTCCAAACTGTACTTTTATAAATAATGAGTCAACGAATATCTCTATATACTCATCTTTGATGGCATCACTTATAGGTCCTAACTAGATGTTAGACAACCAGGACTTTTTGGTGCACTGATGTGGGCAGCTAGATTTTAAATGCACAAGACACAAGTCAACCCCAAATTCATCCAAAAGGCACTTACTGAGTTTCTAGATGTCAGGCACTACCCAGGCACACTTCATAGCATCTTACAGTGGTTCCCCGAATGGGTACAGGTATACCTCTTTTTATAGAATGAATGTGGTTTTGTGGTGTAAATTGAATTCTTATGAAATGGGAGAGAAGAGACAAGAGCTGAGGTTTAAAAATGACTATGTCTCAGCCTATCATAGACAAGGAGATGAGAAGGAACTCTTCTGAGAAGTGAGAGGAGAGAACAGAAGAGGCTGGAATACAAAGGACCCCAAACCGAATGTGGAGCATCCTTTTTCCTCCCCTCATCAGAACACGAGTCCAGCCACCTGGGAGCAGTTTCACCAGAGTTTATTCGACTCGTCAACTATTTACCCAGCATGAATTATAGCCACTAATAACTCCGCTGTCATTCACTGAGACAGAACAGTGTAGGGGTTAGGAGTGCCAACTCTACCTTTAACAGAATGAAGTCAGTCTATATAAAATAGCCTGCAGCGATAATAAGTAGCAAAAGTAAGGTGCGCGACAGTGTATAGCAAAGGTACAAAAAGGTACGTGTACAGAGGAGGGACTATAAAGGCTTGTTTAGGCATCGCCTATCACAAACAGCTCGGGAAAGTGGCACTATTTCTGGCCATGATAGAGTACTAGGGATTCTATCCAACCAGATTTACCCAACTTCCTTAAATAGCTTAAAAAAAAAAACAGACAAAATTAAACAATGGTTTTAAGACATTGAGCAGCAGACAGCATGGGAAGGGTCACCGATGGCTGAGAGGAGGGAGAGGGAGGAGGCAAGCCCTAAACTTTCCCAGCTCACTCGTAGCAGGTCATTTCTGGCCACCAATCAGGGAGGAGGACCCGAGGCAGAGCCCGATGGTCTTCCTGAGTTCAGGAGACCAAGATGGCATTCAGGGTAATGAAAAGCGTTAAAGAGAGAGCTCCAGCAGTTCGCAGAGGTCCCCTCCAGCTGTGGCCGGAGCACTCATCAGCAGGCATGCGAGAAGCACCAGATGCTGGGAAGGACCGCCGCAAAGCAGTAAGCTCCACCACGGCTGCACTTGACATGGGGCTGGGGATGGTTTGTGTTCCACCAGCCAGAATGGAAAGACCTCATAGCCCGTGGGGCAAGGGGTGAAACGCTCAGAAGTGGGGACACGTTAGCCCTCGACTGAAGACTATGGCCAGCATAGTAAAGCATAAAAGTAGGGCTTCTGGGTGGATGACTGGGGGAGGAAAGGGGAGACTGGGGCTCAGGGTCAAGGTTGGAAGCATACCTACCTATTCACTATACACCTTTTTGCACTGTTTCAAATTTTTACTATGTGTAACTATTCCTTCTTAAAAACTTTTTAAAGGAGGAGGTCTCTGCAGTCAGAGTGTCAGGGTGGGGCTCTGACTCCACCTCCTATGAGCCATATAAACCCCAGTGAGTCGCCCAACCTCTCCAAACCTATGCATTCTCATTCATGGGATGGAGTTCTTTGGGTCGTTATGAAGATAAATTGAAATGCTTATATAAAATCTAGCAGCACCTGGCACTTTCGTGAAAATATTGGTTTGACTTTCTGATGACCCTGTTTCTGGTAAAAGCACCCCATTTTTCTTTTGGGGAACACACCTGTCCCACTCACCCATGTGACCATGATGCCATTCTCCAAGTCTGAGAAGGGACATGTGACTACAGCATTAGGAGGTGAGGCCCTGGGGAGGTGATTAGGTCATGAGGGGGAGCTCTCATGAATGGGAGCAGTGATCTTATAAAAGGGACCCCAGAGGGCTCCCTCGCCCAGTCGGCCATGTGTGGTAACAGTGCCACGTATGAGCCTGGAAGCAGGTCCCACCAGACATGGAATCTGTTGGTACCTTGATCTTGGGCTTCTCAGCCTCCAAAGCTAGAACAGTAAGAAATACATTTCGGTCACTTCTGGCCTATCCCCACATTTCATGTCTCCGGGACAGCAAGTAATTGGTCTAATGAGAGTGGTGTGGAGACTTTGGCTGAAAATCTTGGGAAAGAAATGCTAGTTTTTCACTGGGTTGCTCAGTGAGTAGACTAAAGCTGCCAGTGATGATTTTCAGGGAACCAGCTTGGGAGTGGAACCCAGACAGGGGATAGCAAAGCCTAGAGATGGAGTCTGATGTGGTCCTGATGATGTCATTTGAGTACTGGGATCCAGCATGCCTAAAGCCAGTTTCTGTCACTAGAACCGGAAGAGACCTGACAAATTCAGGAGGGACTATCATTATTCAATTCACTCAACAAGCACCGAGCCCCCATGAAGTTCCAGAAACTGTGCCTGAAGCTAGGCGTTCCAACACGAGGCCCTGGCCCCAGGAAGTTTGTAGTCTAATGGAGGAGACACTTAGCAAAGCAACAACTGCTGGGCTAGAGATATTCCCAGGGTGCTCTGGGTGAGGCACGTCTACATCATCCTGCGGGGGAACAGGCTAGACAGCCAGAAAGCCTTCGGGGGGTTGTGATGCCCAAACTGAGGCTCAGTGAATGCTGCAGAAGTGGCCAGGAGAAAAGAGGAGATAAAGTATTCTAGACAAAGAGGTGAGAGAAAGCAGATATGCCTGCGGGAGGAGGACAGACAGGAGGGGCAGTGGAGAGAGATAAAGCTAAAGAAGCCCGGGAAAGATCCCAAACCACTTCATATGCCATACCCTAGAGCGGGGCCTTTGTATCCTAATCATTACAGGGCACCATCCAAAGACTTACGTCGGGGGAGAAACATGGTCAGATTTTTGTGTGGAGCATAGATGAAAAGGCAAGACAGGCAGGGGAGATCAATCAGGAGGATGTGGGAGAAGTCCATGCTTGGAATTATGAGGGACTGAACGAAGAAATTGTTAGTGAAAGGATGAGTTTGAGAAGTTTCAAGGAGAAAGAACTGACTGGACCTAATGCTGATCATGGATTTCAGTTGCAAACATTAAAATAGGAATAATAGTTAACATTTGATAGTCCTTCCTTCCCACCGAGTCCTGTTCTAAGCGCTTTCCACAAATTAACTCATTCAATCCCACCCCTTGAGGTAGATATCATTGTGATTTCTCATTTCAATGATGAGGGGCTGAGCCACTGAAAGGTGAAGTAACTCGCTTGAGGCCTCACGCTAGCAGATGGTGTAACTACAACACTAAAAGTGGCTACCTGAGATGCAAGCCTGTGCTGTTGACTGCTACACTCTGCCGCCTGGTGCTTGCACACTTTTTAAAAGGTAGATGAACAAGAAGAGGAGCTGGCCAAGGAAAACAAAAATGACTAGGGAGGCGGAGGCCAGCATCACAGAAATAAGGAAGGTGAACGCTTCTTTCTTACCTCAGTGGCAAGTAAATATCCAATTATGTAATGGGAGGAAGACAGGTAGGGCTTAGCTGGGAAGAGAGTGGGAGGTACTTCTGCACATAGGAGCTCCTTCATTTTTCATGGCTCTGTAAAACAGGTGTGTCCATAGCCCCAGCCTTCAGATGCGGAAGGTGAGAGAGGTCAGGGGGCTCCCCAAGGTCCCACATGGGTAAGTGACCCAGTTCTCAGGCCTGGAGATGACCTGTGTTCTACGCTTGGCTCACTGGAGTGTTGTCTGGGTGCCTGGGGCTGTAGCAGAGCGGGAGGGGCAATGAGGAGGGCCACGTGCCTGCTCCCAGCAGGTCTGTAACCTGGTTGCTCCAATGAGGCTATAACAAATGGAGACAAGGATCTCGATAAGGCAGCATGAAGGTGTGTGCCGGGGAAGTGGTACAGACCCCCGGCACCTGGAGCACATGAGGAGGCATCTCGAGGCCGGTCGACATGGGTTGGTATTGAAGGATGCGTTGAGTATAAAAATGAGGGGATATGGGACATTTCCAGGGGCGGGGCCCTCACCTGGGTGCTCTGCCAGTGGCAGACGCCTGCTGTTTCTACCCGTGCAGCATCTCTGCTACGTCCTTCTATCTCCTTTTTGAGCAACCACTCCTCCTCATTGGGAACCATGGAGTTTGGACATAGCTGACCTCATGTCTACCTCAGATCCCATCAGGGATCACTTGAGGCCAGCCTGGCCAATCACTGGGTTTCATTTTCCCCAACCCAGCAATTGGCTCTGGACCCAATCCAACCCAGTGAGACTCAATCTCCAGTGTGTGCTGGAACATTAGGAAGGAAAAACTCCCTGGGATGGCTGGCTCCAGGAATGTTATTAGCCTGGGGAAGCTGAGGACCATGCTGCAGAGGGGCCTGTCTGGAAGTGAAACCCACAGTGAGAAATGGGGACAGCATGGAGACAGATCCGATGTTTGAGTTCCTGGATCCAGCCATGCCTGCAAACATCCCCAGAATTCTCAGTCACTCCAACTAATAAATACCCTTTGTTATTTAAGCCAGTTTGAGTTGGGGTTTCTGTCACTGGCAAGGGAAAGGGGTCTGATGAACACAGAGCCCCAAAGATGGTTGTTAAGCTCCAGGAATCCTAAGCCAGGGTCCATCTGACTTCCTCAAAGGAAAGGAGTTCAAGAGGGGGTATGGTGAGGTAAGGTCCCCAAGAGAGAGAAGGGCTATAGGCTTCTGTGAAGGGTGAGATAAATACAGACCTTGGAAAAGCCACTTCCATTTCAATCATATCTCCAAAGGTGGATAACTTTTTACCAACTGGCATTTAAGAAAGTGCAACACAGCAGGAGAGGGACCGCCTTACTCGCAAAGGCGCAGAAATAGAAGAATGCAGAGTATGTTCCGGGTGCAGCACACAATCAAAACCGGCTGGTGAAGGAGCTGATGAGGGGCAGCTGTGAAAGGGGAGGTTGCAAAGGTGCCCTGGAAGGCCTCAAGAGCCAAGAGGTGGATATTTGAGGATGGTTAGAGACACAGAAATGACAGTCTCAGGGGATCAGAGATATGTTCCCTTCCAAGGCATCTACAAATGTTTGGATCACAGGGACACCAGAACAGGCTCTCAGGATGTCATCAAGCAGGAAGAGCTAAGTGTCCTGGTAAGAGATGAAAGAAGGAGACTTTGTTCTCTGGCCCCACTCTTCTGGACAAGAGACCATTTCATGTCCTCTTCCCTGCTCCTGCGGAGCCCATGGCGGCGGGGGGCGGTGGGGGGGGGGATGTCATGGCTCCTGGCCCAGACCCCTTCTCCAGGAGGAGCTTCCTAGCCAGGGCCCCCACGAGGACACCTCAGCCCCAGGGAGGGGGGAGCCATCTGAGTTTCCTGGCGGCCCCCCGGTTCCCCTCAGCCTCCCCTGCAGTGCCTCACAGCAACCACCGACTAGGGGATGTGTCCCTGCTGCTTAATTACAGTAATTATACCTGCTCCCTCTTCGGCTCTGGTTCCCTTTGTTCCCAGTTTCCTGCCCGCTCATTTGCAAATCTAATCGCTCTGTGGATTGATTTTTTTTTTCCTTTAAAGAGAGAACAGGATGGAGAGACAAAGATAGGGAGCAGAAAATGTGGGAGAGAAAAAGTGGGGGTGGGAGTGGGCTGGGAAGGGGGTGGGGAGGGGACAGATGGAGGGACAGTGGTGGAAAAATGGACGGGAGCAGCAGAGGAAGGACTGTGACAGCCAACCCAGGGCGCCTCTCTTCTGCAGACCCCGAGTCATCAGACGAGGCCACAAAAGGTGGAACTGTGGGACCACCACTGGCATAGCCCTCAGGCCTTTCCACAGGGTCCCCAATTTCTCCCCAGACCAGGCTGGTCTAGCACAAATTACAGGGCCCCAAAATCAAACAATACCAATAGATGGGCCCATTCTTTAAATATTGCTCCCCCCAGGGATTTGTAGGACCTTGACTCTTCCAGAACACCTGCCAGACACTTACTTCAGTGTCAGATGACTGAGAGATGACAGTGGGGACTCAAGCAGGGAGCAGGCAGGAAACGGAAACTACTCTGATGGAAATCTGAGAGACGAGTAGTTGCTCTTTCCTCTCTCACCCAATCCCATCCTAGAGACCCTCAGGAAACCCCCTGATTCAAGGATTTTCCAAACATACTCTGAGGAGTGCTGAGTTTCCATGGAGAATCCTCAGGGAGTGGGAAGGAACGAGTGGGCATATCTATCCTCCAAACCCCTTTCTATGACATTTATCCAGCTCATATATTGGGTTCCACCTCAACTTTTATTTGGAAATACAAATTTATTTTTTTCTCTCTCTTCTTCTTCTTTTTTTTTTTTTTTTTTTTTTTTTTTAGTAGGCTGCATGCCCAACATGGGGCTCCATCTCATGACCCAGAAATCAAGAGTCGCATGCAATACCGATGAATCCAGCCAGGCACCCTGGAACAACACAAATTTAAGAGAAGAAAAATCCTCCCTTCTATAAGGAATTAGAAAACAACTGATCTAATCCAAACTTCTCATCCGTCAGATAGAGGAAAACGAGGCTCAAATGGATGAAGTGGCCTATCTTTTTTTTTTTTAAGATTTTATTTAGTTATTTGACAGAGAGAGACACAGTCAGCAAGAGAGGGAACACAAGCAGAGGGAGTGGGAGAGGAAGAAGCAGGCTCCCAGCAGAGCAGGGAGCCTGATGCGGGGCTCGATCCCAGGACCCTGGGAATCACACCCTGGGCCGAAGGCAGACGCTTAATAACTGAGCCACCCAGGCGCCCCTGAAGTGGCCTATCTTGTATCACACAACAGTCAGATCACAGACCTCTCGATTCTCAGTTGAAGGAAATTTCCACAACCCCATGCCACGTGTCAGGGTGCCAGGTGGATGCAAAGACTTTGCCAAAGCTCCTGGGTCTTCTTGGGCCCATCTGGAGTGAGGCTGATGGCATCATCCTACCAGAAGTCCCTGGTGAATCAGAATCCTTGCTCCTTGCCTCAGATGTTCCCTATCCTGGGATGGTTCTGTTCTCTGAATGAACCCAACAGAAGGAGTGTTTTCCAAAAAATCGCTGCAGGCATATTCACAATCCCATGTGCCCTTCCCAGAACCTCGCCACCACTACCACCCCATCAAGAGGTAGAATCTATTTCTTCTCCTCTCGATCTTGGAAGGACCTCTCTGATTGCCGCAAAGAACGAAATATGGCAGAAATGATGCTGCATAACTTCCCGAGCTAAGTTAGAACTAAGGCCATACAGCTTCTGCCTGGCTCTACCTTTTGGGAAGCTCGCCATTGGAGCCCAGTCACCATGCAGTGAAAAAGCCCAAGCTACAAGGAGAGGCCACGCGTAGATGGTCCAGCAACACCCTCTGTCAGACATGAGAGCCAGCAAGTCTTCAGATACTTTCAGCCCCCAGGTGTTGAGTCACCGTTAGCCTCTGAGGCTCCCACCTGAGGCCCCGACATTGTGGAACAGAAACAAGCCATCACCACTGTGCCTTGTCCAAACTCCTGACCAGCAGAGTCTGTGAGCATAACAGTTATTTCATGCCACTAAGGTCTGGGGTAGTTTGAGACGTGGCATCCAGAACGAGTGGCATCCAGAAGCTCGAGCAAATATTCCCCATATGAAGTTAGATTCAGTAAGCAAGCAGTCAACAGCCAGGGCTCCCAAGAACAGACTTAATGCCATGAATCCAGATCTCCAGCTAATATTTGGATTTTCCCCCAACACTTCTAATTAATTCACAAGAGAAGTTCAGAGTTCAGGTCATTTTGGAGACAGAAGTGGGAATGGGAGTGGGTGTTAACTACCCACACTGGATTCAGCCCATGTTTACTAAGTACCTTCCATGAGTCAGACACAGAACAGAGTCCCCGCCCTCAAGGAGCACAGTCTAATTGGGGAGACAGACACATCCACACTCAAAAGTAATTATAATGTAATAAGTTAAGTTGCTATTAAAAATAAAAGTACTTTGGTAGTACTTTGGAAACAGTCAAGAGTATCAGCCTCAGATGTTCCCTATCCTGGGATGGTTCTGTTCCGCTCAGAGGTATAAAAGTTATTCACCTCGTGGTTCTCAGCTCTTGAAACCCAAATCGTTTAATCCAGTCTTTGGCATGAAAGGCCTGTGGCGCACCTTTGCTTAGAAAAAGTCAAAAATGTCTTTTCCCATTTTATATAACCATGTAGAAGAGAATGTTAGTTGTTCCCCAAAATCCATTCTCCCCTTCTCCAGCATAACAAGACCCTTGATTTTCTTCTGGGTTTCCTGGCCACCTGGAATAAGGATGGTATCTCAGCCTCCCCCTTGCCGAAGCTCTATGTGGCTACGTGACTGATGGGATGTGGTAGGCAATGTCTGAAACTTCTCTGTTGCATCTCAAAGAGAGGGAATGTGCCTGCTCGACACCATTTCCACCTCTCTCCTAGCTGTAATGAGGACATGGTCTAAGCCATTTTGCATGGTAAGAGAAGAGAAACAACTTAGACAAGCCAGAATTTGGATCCCTTTCACCCTGGAGCCCCAATCTAGCTGTCACAGACTATGTCACATGAGGAAAAAAAAATACTTATTTAAGACACTATTATTTAAGGGGTCCTTGTTACTAAATCAAATCCTACCCCAAAAGTCCATTAACTCAAACTATTAGCTCTTATCTAGTCCTATGTGCTTACACACGCACACGTGCTCTGTGCTCGAGCCTTCAACAGACACTCAAGAACTAGTTAAGGCATTCGTTGCTGGAGGAGATCGATACACATTACTGATATCACTGCTCCCTGCTGCTGGGGGTACCAGCTCACAAGTGTGCAAGATCAAGCTTTCCCACGGGGCTTCTGAAGCCCCTGAGGATACCTAGTGGTATGTTGAGTGATACGCAAAGTAACACTTTCCTAGAGACCATTTTGCTGAAAGAGTTGGTGAAAATGATTTTGAATTGCTTCTCTCTTAAAACGCTTTGTCATATACACAAGACAGAAGCAGCAAAATTCCACTTTCCCGTGTCAGCCAGTCTGGCACTTTTCATGAACACTGGGAAAGCAGGAAATGTTTACGTGCAGCGAGTGGTTGGAAAAGTTGTTCTCTTTGTATTATCAGGGAAACCTCAGTGGTACCCAAGCGAACTGGGCTGTTACTTTAGGGAGAGGAGATGAAGCCAGACTTTCCCAAAGCATGCTCTGTTGATAGATGTCACATGAGGAAAAGAATGGAAAGATTTCATGGTCAAATGAGTTTGGGAAAAGCCGGATTAAATGAAAAAAGATAAATAAGTTTCTTTGCTGTGGGATTTCTCATGGGTTTCAGTATGGTGATGTGTGTTCCAAGTCTCCAACAGGGAGCCACAGCGTGTAGAGTTGCCCACAGTACACCTTCGCATGGACGGTTTTATGCTGAGTGTTTCCAAGGAACTCACTTGCTGAGTTATGTAAATGTGAGTGCTCTCCTTGCTGGTCGTGGCTGCCAGAGTGGAGGAGTGGGAACATGTTTTTAACCTATTAAATTCTGGAAGGAGTAATATGCCAAACCAACCCTTCTGATATCCTGCCCTTCCACTGCCCCTGCCCCGCCCAGGCTGTGATGATGAGTTTGAGGTGTCAACATGGCGAGGCTATAGTAGCCAGTTATCCAATCAAACATTAATCTAGGTGTTGTGTTGAAGGTGTTGTGTAGATGTAGTTAACATGCACAGTCCGATGACTTCGGGTAAAGATTATCCTCAGTAATATGGGTGAGCCTCATCTAATCAGTTGAAAGGCTTTGAGAGCAAAACTGAAGTTTCCTGGAGGATAAGAAAAATCCCCAAAGTTTCTGCACCAAAAGAAGAGAAAAGTTAGCTAAGATCAATATAATGAAATGCAAACTCAAAAAAGCAAATCTAAACATTGCTCGAAGCCCTTTATGAGGTCAGTTTCAGATCTGGGAAGGTAAAGCCCATGTAATGAGAGAAAATGTGGCACAACTTTGCTTTCTATAGATTTGTCCCAGTCTGTTTTCAAACTAGCAGCCAAGCCTAAAAGGGTGATTTTATTAAACTTATTCTTGCAGGCACGATATTAATGTACTCAAAACCATACTTGAACAGTTGGTCAGGAAACCAGAGATAACTGAGATCTCTTTGTTTTATTTTAATAGTCATAGCATTTTTTTCTAATTGTAAAAATAAGTCTGATTTCTGGGCAGAATCACATAAGTAGAGCAAGTACACAGAATCTCTCCAAGTACTCAACAAAATACAGCAAAAAAAAAAAAAAAAAAAAGTGAAACAAACCAACAAAAACTCACAAGCAGCAACCAAAGAAGGAATGGGGAAGAACTCTATATGTCACAGAAGCCCGAAATGGTAGCCAAGAAAAGAAACAGAATATTCTGGTAAGATCGAAATGGCTCCTTAGATCATTTGGAACAGCAGTAGAACACAGGAAGATAAATGGGTCCAAAGATTCCTGAGAATTCTCACAAATACCCTACAATCTGGGGAGGCATGGCCTGAGAGAGTAAGTAGGCAGATCTAGGAAAAGCTACTGGAAAAACCCCAGTGAGTATAAGCCCCTCCATCCCAGCAGGGGCCTCAGCAGAAGTGGGAAGGGCCACCAGAGCGTACCGTCTTTCCAGAGAGACCGACAACAGGAAAAAGAAAGATTATAAATCCAATCTAATCTAAGTCGGGGTGTGATCCAAGGAACAGAACTAGGTTCCCATGAGAGTTTCATTCTATGGAAGAACTTAAAAATATAAAATTAGTAAACAGAACATGAAAGAACAATAAAATGAAATTACAAGAAATGTCATAGAACTAAAGAAACAAATTGCGAACTAAAATAAACTTATTACAAATTGAATAAATTAGAAGCAGCTGAATGAAATGGCATCGACCCAGATGAAAAATAGAATTGACAGGACTGGAGGAAAGCCTGACGTAATCACAGCAAAGGAGGAGAAAATTAAACAGAGATTAAAGCAACTAGATAGGGAGTGACAGGTGTAGAGGACAAAGACTGTCAAATGTAGGGATAATTGGTGCCCCTGAGGTTTAAAAAAAAAAAAATAGAAATCAAGAAATCTTTTGAAATATAATACAGGAAAATTTCACTGAAATGAAGCAAGAATCAGCAAATCAAAATTGTACACCATATATACCAAGAACAATTATTCCAGAGTTACAGACATCGAGATAGAGCTTAGTTACTGAACAAAGAAAAAGAATAATCAAAATAAACAAGTTATGATGGATGTCAAGAAAACACACCCTAGTTAAAGCATTAGACCTCAGAGAAGAAGGAAGAATAAACAGAATAAGCAAAAGGGAAACATCAGGCTGCTTCCAGACTTCTCACAGCAACATTCAATGCCTAAAGACAGAAAGAAAAGGTCTAGGAAGGTCTAAGGGAAAGCAAGTTTGACATAACTGCAAGTTACAGCAGATTGTTGCTTGAATGAGAGGCACAGTCAGATGTTCTCAGACATGCTAGAACATAGGGAATAAAGCACCCCAGCACCTTCTTTTAAATACTACTCAATGAAACAAGTAGACCAGGGCGGGAAGTGTGTTAGAAGCCCTCAGGAGGATCCCGTAAATGGGGCCTTAGACCTCCCAGGAGCCCATGTGGAGATCTCCCCTTCTCTGGGGGAACAATGAGACCAGTGGACTATGAGCCTTGTTTTCAGGCAATGAGTCTCAAGTACATCTGTGTGGAAGCAAAATGAGGATAACCACAAAGTCTTTCCTTGATACCTCTTTGGAATCTTGCCCACCCAGTGACTTTCATACCACTTTCTAATAGAAAGCAAGGCAAAATGAGGTTGTCTCATTGAATTTCACTCTGGGCCCGATTTCTGCACCAAAGAAAGTAACTAAAATCATAGAGTACCTTCATTTTGTGGGAACAACCGTCCTGGAACCCCTGCTGTCTGCTCCCAGCCGCTGCATTAAACAAGGCCAGCTCTGGAGTCCAGGACCTTTCAGACAATGGGCATTCTCACGTCCAAAAACCAGGCTGGAAGCAGGGAGGCTGGTGGTGTCTAGACGCTGTCTGGGTGCTGCATTTGATCAGGAACAAAGGGCACATGAAGTCCTTTTCCCCATCTGTCTCTTGAAGTGCTGAAATTGCCACTTGCTGCAAGATAAAGGAATTATGGCACCTCTGGCCTGATAGGGAGATTCACAGCTGGGACACCTCCCCCCAACACCCTGAGTGCAGGGACGGCCCCCTAGAATGAGACGCACATCCCAGTCAAGTCTCTGTGGAAGCCATCTCCTGCTACCTGCCAGAGTAAGGAGTAAGGGACAGACACCCATCTGGAGAGGCAGGATAGCACAAAGGTTAGGTGAGGTCCTTAGCATCGGATGGCCTGGGTTTTCATTTCCTCTACCACTTCCTGTGTGACTTTACGCAATTTCCTTTATTTGTCTGTTGCTTCAGTTTCAACGTCTGTAAAAATGAGACTAACAGTTGCCCCTCCCTCATAAGGCAGTTATAAAGATTAAATGTTAATCCGTGTAGTGCACTTTGAAAAGCATCTGGCATATAGGAAACTCGCTAGGATATTAGCTATGAGTGTTAAGTAAGGAAAGGAGTAACCTAGGAGTGCGTACACACACACACACACACACACACACACACTCACGCACTAAGTGCCACCCTGGGCAAGGAGGCTCTCTGCCCAGGAGCTGGAAGCGTGCAAACTTCTCCTGTTATTAAATCCTCTGGGAAAACAGGATTAGGGTGCAGGGGACTAGGGTTTTCTGCCAAAGCTCCTGACAGCATTTGTGCCCCACCGTTAGAATTCAGCATAAGCCAGGACCACATCCTCTCTCTTAAGGTCTGGTTGACATCAGGCAATATCCACTTTAACTAGAGCTTCCCTGCATTCTCTTTGGCCCTCATCCCAGCGGTATAGAGAAAGTGTAATTATTTCCATTTTCAGACAGGAAGACTGAGGTTCAAAGCAGTCAGGTGATTTCTCCCAATGTCCCAGAGCTTGAGGTAGTCACGCTAGGATGCAGATCTCTTCTTCTGCCTCCAAATCAGTGCCCCCACCCTTGAGTATGTGCCAATTGTCTCTTGCTGTATCTCTGTCTTTCTCTCTGTATCTCTCTTTCTGGTTTTCTCTCTGATATCCGTTGGGCTCTTAACTCCTGTTTTTCTCTGATTTTCATCCCTCCTATTTTTTCCTTCTTTCTTCCCAGTCCAGACCTTAGATTCCCCACAATCTATCTAAAACAAAAGAGGCTTGGGGCAAACAGCAGCTCGGGTCACAAGCCTGCCTGGGGACGGCGTTCTTGTGTGCGGAAATCTGTATTTGACAACTTTGTTACTCGGGAACAAGAGCAGAAGGGAGGCTCCTAACAGGGAGACAGAGAAGCCAGCACTGCCAACAGCAGCCCCTCCACCGTCCTGTCCTCTTGCACCCTCATTACAATCCTCCATTCTGATCATTCTCCCAGATCGCACTGCTCATTCTAAGGGGAGAGAATCTCTGCACGGACAGGGCAGAGAAGTGGCTCTGGCAGCTGAAGTAGCGAAGCCCCATGCAGTGTCCTTCACAGAGTGAATTATGTGGCTGTTTAGAAGGGGCAAACCTGGGTCCTGTGTCTCAGAGCCTCCGACATGGCAGTCCAAGCTATGGCTCATCTTTTTCCCTCCCCACAGTATGGGCCCACCTCTACCAACTGGGCAGAGAAAGGGCGCCACCTCCTGGCTAGACACGAATTTAGGACCAAGACAGGCAGTTCATGACCCACGTCCCACCTTCTGAAGGGCAGTCAGCAGGATCTTCAGTGCCTGACACACCAGTCACCCTTCCGGGCTTTGGAATTAGCAGACTCCATTGAGCCACGGCAAAATGACCCTGCCTCCACTCAACACTTCGAGTCAGCAAGATCACCAACCTTGTCAGTACAGCCGTGTTCGTCTGGGCGATGCTCTAAGCATTATGTTGAATTTGCCAAATTTTTTTTTTTTAAATAACCAGGAAAGGGAAGGGGATAGTGTTGATACCAATGAGAAGGTGAAAAGTCTCATAAACTTAGGACAGTGGAGGCAAAGGTAAACCATTAGCTTTGACTGGCCACCCAGCACTCTCCAGCCAGCCAAGTCTGCATTCAACCGTGAAGGAAAAGTGAAATTAAAGACAATGGAGGTGCTAGAAATAGAGCAACAAAGGTTATGTCTAAAAGGCGAGATGTAATTACAGATTATATAATTTGATCAGAATACTGTTGATAACATGTAAGTCCACTGTTCAGCTTTCAGAATTCTGCTTCTATATGTTTTCAAAAGTCTTTTGTAACAAAAGCAAAGGGGGCAGCATCCTCCTGGCCTGCAGCAGAGACCACATAGCAAACCCCGTTTCCACTGTGGGACATCATCCATACAGCACGATCGGAAAGGAGCTAGAGGCAGCAGGTGGGAGGAGACAACGTGGGGACAAAAGGCCTGAATTCAAATCCTGCCTCTGCTACTTCAAAGTTCTATGGCTTTAAGAAAGTCAAGATAAATCTCTCTGGTCTTGGTTTTTCATCTGTAAAGTGGGATGATGACAGTACCTGGCAAACCAACCTCCTGGAGCCGGTGTAAGGCTCAAGTAAAGGAAATGGGAAGGAAACTAATGTTTGTTGAATATGCACGTGCTGGCAGTGGGCTAAGCACTTTAGATAACTTGTCTCATTTAATACCATGAGGAACAGATTATTATTACCTGTGGTCAACAAATGAGGATGTTTCTGAGATTAAGTAAATTTTCCAAAGGTTCTACAGGTGGAATTCAATTTTAGGGGCACCTGACTTTTCAAGGTAATATTATATAAACTATGAAGTGCAAACAAATGTAAGGGCAATTTTTATCTAGGAAATTGATGGGCATTGACTTCTAAGAAGAAATTAGTGCTCTCCAGTATGTGAAATTTCTGGACCCATTTTCCTATTTCCCTTACTCTTTGCCCCAGACTTCAGATTCTCTCTCCATCCAACCCCCAAAACCTGGCTTCTGGAAAATTCCAGTATAAGTCATCTATATGTCTCTGTAACAAGATAGAGGGGCCCTTCCATGGGAATGCTTGCCTCTGTAGCTTCTCTCTAGTGGCCAAGTGAGTAGCTTTCCTGTCTGGGGGAACGTCCCACATCAGAGAGCTGGTGGGGAAGTGTAAGGTTCTGGAGGCGGACATGTACGCATGGTTCCTGGAGCCACATCACTGGAGGCTCCATTTAGGATGGGCCTTACTACTGATATGATGGACTGCCATGACCACTCTTCCCTCAACACCCCCTCTCTCCCCATCAGACATAGCATCCCAGATTGGACAGACTGCTAGTTAGTCCCAGTGTAGAGTTCTGTAAGTTCTATTACATTCCTGCCAATCTCTCAGAGGCCCTGAATTCCATACCAAGGCTGCAACTGCCCTCTCCATCTCTACCTGCTAGGCCAAAGAATCTCTGACCAAACCCATCTAAACCTAACTGTCCCTGGTCCTCCCTATCTCAACATCTTGTGTCAGTCAATAACAGAACCTTCCGCACAGATGCCAAAACTTAGCCCACAGTATCTGGCACATAGTAGGCACTCAATAAACACTTGTAGAGTTCATGCATTGAATAAGCATTGATTAAATGTCATCAGTGTGTCAGGTACTCTTCTTGGAGCTGGGGATGCTGCAGTGAACAAGATAAATGAAAGACAGACAAGGGATGAGTGTGTAATGTAACCTTATGTAGTCATGAGTACTAATAGGAAATCTAAGCAGAACAGTGAGGTAGCAAGTCAGGAGTGATGAAGCAAATTGACTTTTGAACCCAGATAAAATTGAAGCAAGAGCATGAGACAGGCAGATATCTGAAAGGAAAGTGTTCCAGGCAGAGGGAATAGCAAATACACAGGCCCCGAGACAGTACCAGACTTGGGAATTTGAGTCCAAGCAAGAAGGCCAGGGTCACGGGAGCAAAATGAGCTAGGAGAAAGGTAGTAAAAGATGAGGTTAAGAAGATAGACGAAGTTGGGTCCTGTGGAGCCTGAAGGCCATGGAAAGGGCAGAGATGGACATCTTTGAAGGCTTTCTAAGGAGGGGGTGAAAGAACTAACACTTGTATTTTAAAATACAATGTATACGGCTGTATAACATATGTCCTAACTTACACATACATTCATATGTTATAAATATTCATAATACATGCAGTATCATGCATAATACATATATTCAATTGTACACCTCAAATATTAAATAATTTTCCAAATTTTAATCTAAGTTTGATTGTGCTAAAATATACGAAATGGGATAACTAATTAGCCATGAAGCACATTCTGTTGTCAGTCTTCATATGACAGAGAAAATAATTTAGATGTAAGATAGGAGCAAAAAGCTGTGCTGTAAGCTGAATATAGACTAGAGCCTGGATATGGAAGAGTAGCCTAAAAAACAGGTATACTACCTTCCAGTAAACCAAAAAAGGCCAATAATTTATTTCATTGTCCCTGAATTTTTTTTTCTATATTGTTGATTTGATCAAAAGAAGATATTAAAATGTATTTTAAATGCCTGAAGAAAGGTTTTTTTCATGCCATTTTTAAAAATTGGGATGGAGGGGGTGCCTGGGTGGCTCAGTAAGTTAAGCATCTGCCTTCAGCTCAAGTCATGATCCTGGGGTCCTGGGATCGAGTCCCGCATCAGGATCCCTGCTGAGCAGGGGAGCCTGCTTCTCCCTCTCCCCTGCTTGTGCTCTCTTTCTCACTCTCTCTCAAATAAATAAAGTCTTTAAAAAAATTTTTTAATTAAAAAAATAAAATAAATTTGGGGTTGAATACACATAACATTGGGGCACCTGGGTGGCTTAGTTGGTTAAGTGTCTGCCTTTGGCTCAGGTCATGATCTTGGGGTCCTGGGATTGAGCCCCACGTCAGGCTCTCTGTTTAGCGGGAAGCCCACTTCTCCCTCCCCCTCTGCCTGCCTTTCTACCTCCTTGTGCTCTCTCTCTCTGTCAAATAAATAAATTCTTTTTTTTTAAAGAATACATATAACATAAATTATATCATTTTAGCAGTTTTTACGTGTACAGTTTAGTGGCCTTAATATATTTATATTGTTGTACAACCATCAAAACCATCCCTCTCCAGAATTTTGTTCATCTTCTAAAATCAACACTGTGTATCCATAAACAGTAACTCCCCATTCTCCAGTCCCCCAGACCCTGGCAATCACCATTCTACTTTCTATCTCTATGAATTTAACTACTCTAGATACCTCACGTAAGTAAAATCATACGGTATTTGATCTTTTGTGATCTTCTTTCAGTTAACATGATGTCTTCGAGGCTCACCCACATTGCAGCATGTGTCAGAATTTTCTTCCTTTTTAAGGATGAAAGTATATACATACTACCTTGTATGTATATACCACATTGTGTTTATCCATTCACCTGTCCATGAATACTGGGTTGCTTACACCTTTTGGCTATTATGAAAGTGCTGTTATGCACATGGGTCTGCAAATACCTGTTCAAGTCCCTGCTTTCAATTATTTGGGGTATGTATCCAAAAATAGGATTGCTAGATCATGATAATTCTATTTTCAATTTTTAAAAAAACCAGCATACTCTTTTCCATGGCGCTGTACCATTTTACATTCCCACCAACAATGCACAAGAGTTCTCCTTTCTCCATATCCTTGCCAACACTTGTTATTTTCTGGTTTTTCAATAGTAGCCTCCTAATGGGTGTGAGATGGCACTGATTTCCATTGTGGTTTTGATCTCCCTAATGATTAGTGATGCTGAGCATCTTTTCACGTGCTCATTGGCTATTTATATATCTTCTTTGGATAAATGCTTATGCAAATCCTTTGCCCATTTCTTAATCAGACTATTTGCTGGTTTAATGGTTGAGTTTTAGGTGTTCTTTATATATTCTAGATATTAACCCTGTATCAGATATATAATTTGTTAATATTTTCACCCACAGGTTGCCTTTTCACTCTGTTGATAGTGTCCTTTGAAGCAAAAAAGTTTTAAATTTCAATATCGTTCAATTTATCTATTTGTTCTTTTATTTTCTGTGCTTTTATTGTCGCATCCGAGGAATTTTTTTCAAATTATTCTGGCTGGCGTTTTGAGACTTGACTATAAGTCAAGGATAGAAACAGAGACCCATAGGGGCCTATGATACAGAAGGAAGAAGAAAATATGGGGGCATGGACTAAAGCTTGGCAGTAGAGACAGAGAAGAATGGATGGATTTAGACGGACTTTGAAGATAAGATAGAAACAACCCGACAATTTGGATGAGAGATACAAAGAAAATTAAGGAATAAAAAAATGATTCCAAAAACTCCCACTATTCCTACTTTTTGACCTGAGCTACTAGGGGAATGGTGGGTGCTGTCATAGGATGGGATCAATTAGGGGAAGAACCTCTTGTCAAAGGCTTTGGTCATGTGTTGTTGGAACTATTGTATATCCAACAGACATGTCTGACAGTTTCATATACAAACCTGAAGTTAAGAGAAAAGATCCACGTGGTAGATATAAATTTGAAATCCCCTAGTTATCTGCTGCTACAGTGCTGCCTAACGAAAAGTAACAACCATGAAACCCTAAATTTTCATGCATCTGGGGTGGCTGTTTAGGTGGCTCTTCTGATCCTGGCTTAATTCAGTCGCATATCGGGGGGCCGGCTGGCTGTTAGTTTATCGAGGCCGGCCTTAGCTCTCTGCTTCACGTATCTCCCATCCTCTGACAGCCTAGGCCAAGGATATTCTCGTAGTAATGGCAGAGGTGCAAGAGAGGAAGACCAAGTCCAACTGTCCAAGCATTTTTCAAGCCTCTGCTTTCATCATACTTTGATAACATTCCAGTGGTCAAAGCAAGTCACACGGCCAATCCCAGGGTCAGTGGGAAAGCACTGACAAGTTGTAAGGCAAAAGTCATAGATCCAGGTAGAGATAAAGAATTGGGGCGCTTGTGTGACCTACCACATCACCATTATGGAGCGACTGTATTGAATGCCTTGGGACTAGAGGGAGAGTAAAGACGAGCAAAGGAGAATGAGCACTGTTTGTCTTTGCCAAGAACTAAAAAGGAATAATAAAAGGCATCGTCTTCGAGCCTTACATCTCCAAGTCCCCCTCTCCTACCCGGTCTCCTACAAGAGTATAAACAGTGAGATCTGAGGATGAGCTAAAAGATGACTTAGAGATGACTCAGTTTTGACCCTGACCAACGTTGCTGAGAACAGTTCAAATTCATATATGGTTTGAAGTTAGAGCTCACAAAACTTGATGGGAGTGTAAGGGACAGGTAAGAAACAAGGGACTCTTAGGGTTTTTGTATAATAATACAAGAATAACTAGAAGTGCCATTACTAGGATGGGGAAGACGGGGAGCAGTTGGTTGGTAGAGACAAGAGTACGGTTTTGGACATAGAAGGATAAGATCCCAGTGGAGGTATTCAGCAGGCAATTGGGTATAAGTATGTGAAGTTCGGGATGACAGTTTTAAGGTCAGAGATACAACTTTTTGGAATCATCAGCATGTAAGGGGATTTAAAACCATGGGAATGAATGAAATCACCTAAGGTACGATGTATTTAGAGAAAAAAAAGTCAAAGAGCCTAACCGATTAACTACATTCTCCTCCTTTACCCGTGCCTCCAGTGGACACGCTCTTCCTACTTAATATCTCCCAAATGTGGACCCTCCTGTCCACCTCTACGGCCCTTATCTTAGCAAGAAATCTTCATTTCTCACCTCGACCACTGCAGTTGCTTTCAACTGGTCTCATTGCCTCCAGGATCACTTCATTAGCTGGTTCTCCATAGAGTCAAGCAGGTGGATCTTTGTAAAGCAAACCTGCTTCTGCCACGCCTGCTCAAAAACCTTAATACAAGCTCTTTAATGAATGGATTAGTCTGACATCACCTGATCCCAGGAACTAAAGTTAAACTCACTTAGCACGGAACAACTACCAATTCAATAGGAAGTGCATACCCCCACCTACGAATTCTTCCTGCAGAAAGAAAGAGCATGAATCTGAACAGCCACTAGCTCTATGAGCTCTTAGGAAATGTGGGGGTTAGGAAAGCGGGTTCAAGAGCACCACCAGGGTACACTCAGCCCATCCAAACTCGGGGAGTTCTGCAGGAAAAACAACCTGGGTTCCTAAAAAGTATTTATCAAAATTTTTAAAAATTTTAATTTGTTGTAAGTTGAAGGGTGGGTACGTAGAGGACGTAGATTGAGAGACAAGAGACAAATCATCCAGACACTGTATGTGGACTGTGATTTAAACAAACCACTGTAAAAAGACATTTTTCAGACAATCAGGGAAAATTAAGCACGGACTGGATTTTGCATGATATTAAGGAATTTTTGTTTATTTTGTTCGGTGTGAAATGATATTGTGGTTGTATTTTTTAAAAGAAATAATCTGGTACATATTTGTGGTTCTATTTTTTTAAAAGAAATTATCTACAAGTATCTAGAAGTATCTACAGGTACTTTTTTGCTTCAAGATACCCCAACAATTAAGGAAAATTGAAGGTGGAGGGGGGAACCTGGGTGGCTCAGTCAACTGAGCATCCAACTCTTTTTTTTTTTTTTTTAAGATTTATTTATTTATTTAGACAGCACAAGTGGGAGGGGCAGAGGGAGAGGGAAAGAGAATCTCAAGCAGACTCCATGCAGAGCGCAGAGCCCAACACGGGACCTGACACGGGGCCCAATCTCACAACCCTGAGATCACAACCTGAGCCAAAACCAAGAGTTGCACGCTTAACCAACTGCACCACCCAGGCACCCCGAGTGTCTGACTCTTGATCTCAGCAGGGGTCTTGATCTCAGGCTTGTGAGTTTGGGCCCCACTTGGGCTCCATGCATGGAGCCTACTTTTAAAAAAAAATTGAAGGAATCAAAGAAACAAAAATGGAAGTTAGTTGGTGGTCCCTAAAGCTGGGCTATGGGTATGTAAGGCTTCATTATGCTAGTGTCTACTTTTATGTGTGTTTGAGATTTTCCCACTGTAAAAACACAGGGGGGACACAGGGGGAAGAAAAAAGAAAAAAACTTCACACAAGTAGCAAGTCAACATTAAGTTGGCCCCATGTAACTTCATTTCATTCTTCATCTCTCACTCTCATGTTATGTTCCAGATACAACAAAACCCATGGTTACCTAATAAAATAAATTCACAATTTATTAACACATATTTTATCTAGAATTAACTAATACTGATTTGGGTTTCCACAAAGTCACAAATAGTCAAAACGCCTAAGAACAACACCAATGTATTGTGACAATGGTCTACAACAGAGCAGCCTTTGAGCTGCTAACACATGCATACCCCCCTTCCTGAACACCTATCCAATTCTCCTTCATACCTCCAAACCTTTTCCTGTATCATTTCCTCTTTCTGGGTGCGCTTCCCCACTTCACCACCTGGCAAACTCCTTCAATATTCATGACAAACGCCAGCCGCATTACGAACCCTTGCCCTCCTTGGCCCCTACCTCCCATCGTAAGCAGTCAGCTGCTCCCCGCTCTGCTCCCCTGACTCCTTGCCTAGACCTCACCATCACGCTACATGGGCACTGTTACCTCCCCTACTACACGAGAACTTCTCAGTGTGTTTTCTTTACAGGTATACCACCCACCGCTAGCACGTGGCAAGTGCTCAATAAATTCTTGAAGAAAAGATGAGGGAGGCAGGGAGGGAGAAAAGAAAGAAGGTAAAAGCAGAGCCTCCCTTCCTTCTTTTTCATTCCCGAGATTCCCAAGATAATACTGGTGTCCTTGCAGAGCCCAGAAGCATCTTATCCCTCACTGCTCACCTCAAGCATCGCCAAGAACCCACTGCCTGCCCAGTTCACACCGCACCAGGATGGACAGTCTCTAAGGAGATGCAAACTTTCATCATGGAGGTCCCATTTCTCTGCCTCCTCCATTCCCCAATTTAATAGTAACAACATATATAGAATTCAACCTCCAAGTTTCCAAAGAGCTTTGCCCTCTCAGCCCAGACTCTGCAGACCACAAAGGAGGGTGGACAAAGACCCTGTAGCTGTGTTTCTGGGCCTTTCGGGAGGGCTCCCACTTGGGATGGGCTCCAGCAGGATGCTATGGTGTCTTGCAGGATCCAAGGCCCTGACTGAAGCAGGAATGTGATTATGACCACTCTTTCCAGCTGATTACTGGCTTGGGGACTCTAACAGCTCTTAGCAAAAATCAGCTCTCCACCATGATGAAGACAGAAACAGCAACCACAAAAAAAAAAAAAAAAAAAGAGAGAGAGAGAGAGACTAGGGATGGAAAATGTCCAGGGAGAAAATCAAGAGATCAGGGATATAACATATGGCCAATTAATATATGAGATCATGACGGAATTCAACTCGGCGAATGCGCATCAATCCGTGCGGTGTCCTTCCAATGCTACAAAGATAAAGAAGTGAGCTCCCTGTCCCCATGATGCTCACAGTTCAGGAAAGGAAAGGGGAGGATGATACAATATATAAAGTGCTACATCTGTCCTGTGAGCAGAGTACTGTATGTTGAATAGAAAAGTGAATGCACTGTGTCTGGAAAGACAGAGAAGCTTCTCGGAAGGGACACTAGTGTGTGCACTGATCACATCTACGGAAAAATGCATTTCTGTGCAGTGACAAGGACATAAAGGAAATTTAGAGTAATAAAGTGAATACAATTCTATGTTTCATGTAATCTTCTTTGTCTTGAGGCTGTAATCAACAAGGCTTTCTTTAATTTAGGGGCACATAAAGGACTTAGGTCGAGGAGTGAAGCAAATCTATGTGAGGTAGTTTGGAGGGTCCCATGTAGCCTCTGCCCACTTTGGAAAAACAGATCACGGCATGAGCTTTTGTGAGAAAACAGCCTTGACTAAGTCACAGTTATGAGGGGAGGCTTTGGACATGGACAGGCTTGGTGCTCTCCGTGTACACAGACCCTGATATGTATCAGCCTTGAGACCCTGGCCAAGTTATTTAACCCCTATAAGCCCCAGTTTCCTCATTGTAAAATGGAGATAATGATTTTGTTGAAAGGACTAAATTGAATAATACTGTGATATTTCTTAAATGGGGATCCACAAACTGTCTTCTGAGTCTTAATAATTTTCTTAAGCTACCTGTTTAATGTAAGAATCTTCAATTGGCTAGCAGGCTTAAGATTCTAATATTAGGGTGTATATGGCCCTTCTCATATGCACCCCAATGTTCATAGCAGCATTGTCCACAATAGCTAAATCGTGGAAGGAGCCGAGATGCCCTTCAACAGATGACTGGATTAAGAAGATGTCGTCCATATATACAATGGAATATTACTCAGCTATCAGAAAGAATGATTTCTCAACATTTGCTGCAACATGGACGGCATTGGAGGAGATTATGCTAAGTGAAATAAGTCAAGCAGAGAAAGACAATTATATGGTTTCTCTCATCTATGGAACATAAGAACTAGGAAGATCAGTAGGAGAAGAAAGGGATAAAGAAAGAGGGGGTAATCAGAAGGGGGAAGGAAGCATGAGAGACTATGGACTCTGAGAAACAGACTGAGGGCTTCAGAGGGGAGGGGGGTGGGGAAATGGGATAGGCTGGTGATGGGTAGTAAGGAGGGCACGTATTGCATGGTGCACTGGGTGTTATACGCAACTAATGAATCATGGAACTTTACATCAAAAACCAGGGATGTACTGTATGGTGACTAACATAATATAATAAAAAAATATTATTATAAAAAAATTCTAATATTAACATATTCCAGATCCTCTGGCTGGCTGCCTCAGAATGAAGTCCTGCTGAAAGATTTCAGTATCAGAGTTTTTGATGCCATTTACGCAAGTGTTGGCAGCAACGACTACTATTTTAATGATGTTGGGCTGGTAAAGAAAGAGAGACAGAGAGAGGAAGAGAGAGACTGACTTATATGTAAATGCTACTTTGAGTTAAAGATAGGCCAAATGATGTCATATCACACTGTACAGATGGAAGCCTCAGGGTGGTAGAGAGGTTCAATAGAGAAATTTGTGGGAGAACTGAGTCATCACTCAGCACAAGGGAGCAGTGATATGACAAAAGAGCCTGTACCCCAGTCATGCCTACGACTCACAGTATGAACAGCTACTCAGTTTCAACAAGCAGCATCATCTGTCACCTTAAATAAATGATGTTGGTTTGAATTGTTTTGTGTTGTACTTTTGTTGGCACTTAATTTATAAATTTCGTTTTGTTTTGTAGTTGATTAAACACTGTAAGCACAAGAAGCTGAGACCTAGTGGTATATCAACACATATTTAAGAAACAAAATGATAAAAAAAAAAAAAACACTTAAATCAACTCAAGCAATTCATGAAGAATACTTTTCCTTTAAAAGGAGGCCATCTAGTAGTCAGCTTGTTAAAGCACAAGAGAAGTCATGCACAGTGTTTAGCATGGTGTGTAGAAATGGTCATGATTATCAAATCTGAAACAGAAAACTAGAGTTTCAAGTTCCAGGTAAGATGGAGTAAGCTCACTTTGCCTTGCTTCTCCTAGTGAATGCAGGTGTAAAGCTTGGACAGATTTCATGGAGGGGTTAGTTGAATACTCTCACAAGTAACTAGTGGGTTTACCATTTTTTCCAACTGGTCTCCCCAAGCCTGAACTCCATGAAACTCCAAACCCAGAAGGGACACTGGGGCACAGAGAGTGAGTTCTAGGAGAAACCTCTAGCTCTGGCTTAGGGATCAAGAAAGAGAACACTTAATACTTAGAGAGAATACAGAAATTCCCCAGATTTTCTCTTTTTTCCCCTCCATTCTCTCTTACTCTAGTCCCTATACAATAATGTTGGCAGCAACAGAACCCCACAGGAACCAAAACCCAGAGAGAAGGAAACCTCCCTCAATGATTAGTAAAACCATGGTTCTGAGAAACTAGTATGAACCTCCATTGCTTTCTTTCCTCTGTTTTTCCACTGCTTGGCCCCAGACCGGGGCACACTTGTGAAAGTGGATGGCAAAACAGGGTAAATAAAGTCCTTGGTTTCTGACTAAAGGACAGAAAAGGGAGCCCCAGTGACCCAGAAAGTAACAGGGAGGTACCAGAGACGGAAGAGCTTAGGAAAGTGACCCCATAAAACTGATTATGAACTCCTGGGCTTGCGTGCATGAAACCGATCCCAATCAGTGCACCAAAGACTTTGAGCACCAAACTAAAAGACAGCCCACCACTCAGGTCCCAAAGTAGCCCCTAGGTGACACACTCATGGGAGAGGTTCAAATAACACTGAAGGATTTAAAATCCAAACCATCATGGGAACAATAGCCCACAGAAAGGGAATTGGAACTTACAGCGTGAACCTGACCAGAGAGACCAACTGCCTACTAAAACAAAAATACCAGCATTCTCCATAAGACTTAAAAAAGACCCAGAGTCTCATAATGAAATATTCAAAACTTTCAGGATATAATCCAAACTTACTTGACATGTGAAGAACCAGAAAATTTTCAGTTCACCTGGGAAAAGACAATCAATAGATATCAACACCAGATGATACAAAAGTTGAACTTATTTAATAAAGACTTTAAAGCAGCTATTATAAAAATACTCCAACACATAATATTACTAAGACCCTGGACTTAATGTAAAAAATAGAAAACTTGAACAAAGAAATGGAAGATGTTAAGAAGTGAAAAATACAGTACAGTCTCAATAGCAGAATAGACATGACAGAGGAAAGAGTCAACCAACTGGAAGACAGATGAATACAGTTACCCAAAATGAACAACAGGGATAAATAAAATGGGAAAAATAATGAAGAGAGCCTTAAGAGCCTATGGGACACTAACTCAAGTTCTAATATTTGTATTATTAGAGTCCCAGAGAGGAGAAATAGTATGTTGTTGAAAAATTTTTGAAGAAATAATAGCTGAAAACTTCTAAAATCTGGAAAAAGAAATAAACTACAATTTCAAGAAGATCAGCAAACCCCAAACACCATAAACCCAGAGAAACTCATGTCCAAACACATCATAGTCAATTTGTTGAAAACTAAATACAAAATAAAAGTCTTGAAAGCAACCAGAGAAAAGCAACCCATTATCTGTTGGCAAACAAGAATTCAAATGACTGTGGATTTACCATAAGAAACCACGGCGACCAGGAGGGGTGCCACACCCTTCTGAAAGTGCTGAAAGTGAGGAACTGCCAACGAAGATTCTATACTCATCCAAAATATCCTCTAGAAATTAAGGTGAAATGATGACTTTCTCTGATGAAGGAAAACTAAGAGAATCTATTGCCAGCCCACCTGCTGTAGTAGAATTACTAAAGGAAGTTCTTCAGACAAAATGGAAATAATACCAGAAGAAACTCTGGAACACCCAAATGAAGGAAGAGCAACAGAAAGGGCAAATATCTGGTTAAGCATGAAAAATTATTCATCTCTTAAATTCTTTAAAGTATATTTGATCATCAAAAGTAGAATTATAGGGGTGCCTGGGTGGCACAGCAGTTGGGTGTCTGCCTTCGGCTCAGGGCGTGATCCCGGCGTTATGGGATCGAGCCCCACATCAGGCTCCTCCGCTATGAGCCTGCTTCTTACTCTCCCACTCCCCCTGCTGTGTTCCCTCTCTCGCTGGCTGTCTCTATCTCTGTCGAATAAATAAATAAAATCTTTAAAAAAAAAAAAAAGTGGAATTATAACACCATCTGGTGAACTTTTCAATGTACCTAGATGTACTGTGTAAAACAACCATAACATAAAACAGGGAGAATGGAGGGGCTGACAATTTCTAAGATTTTGACATTCCACTTAAAATGGTAAAGTATTGCTTCTATGTAGTTTGTGAAAAGTTAAGATGTATATTGTAATCCCTAGAGTAGCCACTAAAAAAATAATCACAGAGATATATTCAAAAAATACTTAAAATGAAATACTAGAAACTGTTTAAGTAGTCTAAATAAAGGCACAAAAGGGGGCATTTGAGGAACAAAAAAGAGGGTACAAACAGAAAATAATAAAATGACCAACCTAAGTCAAAAGTTATCAATAGTTACATTAAATGAAAGTGGTCTAAACATACCAACTAAAAGACAGATGCTGTCAGAATAGGATTTTTAAAACTCATGGCCCAACTATATGCTGTCTACAAGAAACTCACTTCAAATATAATGATAAGGGTAGGTTAAAAAATGAAAATAAGGGAAAGGGTATACCGTGCAAACACTAAACAAAAGAAAGTCGGACTGGCAATATTAATATCAGACCAACAAAACCAGAAATGAGAAAATTACCTAGGGTCAATTCACCAAGAAGAAATAGCAACCCTAACTTTGTACCTAACAACAGAGCTTCCAAACACATGAGGCAAAAATTGAAAAGAACTGAGAAGTAGGCAAATCTATAATTATAGCTGGAGACTTGAATACTCTTAATGATAAATAGATCTAGTAAACAGAAAAACAGCAAGAATATAGACGAACTACACAACACCATCAAAGACTGCATGTAATTGACATCTATAGAGCCCTCCACCCAGCCACAGAAAAATACCCATCCTTCTCAATGGAACAGTTCACCCAAGAACAGCAGAATATACATTCTTGGAACATTCACAAAGATAGACCATGTTGTGGGTCATAAACTTTAACAAGTTTAAAAGAATTGAAACCATACAAAAAAATGTTGTCTGACCATCCTGAAATTAAGCTAGATCAGTAATAGAAAGATAACAGGAAAATCTCCAAACATTGGAAATTAAACAACATAAGAACACAATTCCAAATAACACGGGTCAAAGACAAGTCTCAAGAGAAACCAGGAAATATTTTTAACTAAATAAAAATGAAAATACAACATACCAAAATTTGTGAGATATAGCTAAGGCAGTACTTCTAGAGAAATTTATAGCATTAAATGATTATATTGGAATATAATCAAGGTCTCAAGTCAATGATCTAGGTTTTCATAGTAAGAAACTAGAAAAAGAAGAGCAAAATAAACAGAGAACAAACAGAAGGAAGGAAATAATAAAGATAGCTGAAATCAATAAAACTGAAAACAAAAAGAAATCAATAAAAACCAAAAGCTCGAAAAAATTGAAAACTTCTAAAAAAAAAACTGACAAAAAAAAGAGAGAATGCCAATATCAGGATCCATCAAAATCATAGAGGAGAACATAGGCTGTAACCTCTTTGACATCAGCCACAGCAACTTCTTTCATGACACATCTCCAAAGGCAAGAGAAACAAAAGAAAAAATGAACTTGTGGGACTTCATCAAGATAAAAAACTTCTGCACAGCCAAGGAAACAGTCAAAAAAACTAAGAGGCAGCCCATGGAATGGGAGAAGATATTTGCAAATGACACTACAGATAAAAGACTGGTATCCAAGATCTACAAAGAACTTCTCAAACTCAATACACGAGAAACAAATGATCAAATCAAAAAATGGGCAGAAGATATGAACAGACACTTTTCCAATGAAGACATACAAATGGCTAACAGACACATGAAAAAATGTTCAAAATCATTAGCCATCAGGGAAATTCAAATCAAAACCACATTGAAATACCACCTTACGCCAGTTAGAATGGCAAAAATTGACAAGGCAAGAAACAACAAATGCTGGAGAGGATGTGGAGAAAGGGGATCCTCTTACACTGTTGGTGGGAATGCAAGTTGGTACAGCCACTTTGGAAAACAGTGTGGAGGTCCCTTAAAAAGTTAAAAATAGAGCTACCCTATGATCCAGCAATTGCACTACTGGGTATTTACCACAAAGATACAGATGTAGTGAAGAAAAGGGCCATAGCATCCCAATGTTCATAGCAGCAATGTCCACAATAGCTAAACTCTGGAAGGAGCCAAGATGCCCTTCAACAGCTGAATGGATTAAGAAGATGTGGTCCATATATACAATGGAATATTACTCAGCCATCAGAAAGAATGATTACCCAACATTTGCAGCAACATGGACGGGACTGGAGGAGATTATGCTAAGTGAAATAAGTCCAGCAGAGAAAGACAATTATCATATGGTTTCACTCATTTATGGAACATAAGAAATAGCAGGAAGATCAGTAGGAGAAGGAAGGGAAGAATGAAGGGGGGGTAAACAGAAGGGGGAATGAACCACGACAGACTATGGACTCTGGGAAACAAACTGAGGGCTTCAGAGGGGAGGGGGGTGGGGGTTTGGGATAGGCTGGTGGGTATTAAGGAGGGCACGTATTGCATGGAGCACTGGGTGTTATACGCAAACAATGAATCATGGAACACTACATCAAAAACTAAAGATGTACTGTATGGTGACTAACATAATAAAAAATTATTATTAAAAAATGAATAAGAATTAAAAATAAAGGGGCTTCCCTGTGTTCAAAAAAAAATAAAAAATAAAAAATAAGTTGAATTAACACAGATTTAAAAAAAAAGGATTGAAAGAGGTGTTATCACTATAAACCCCACAGACATTAAAAGGATAGTAAGGAAATACTACGAACAATTCTACACATATAAACTCAAGAAATTAGCTGAAATGGATCAAGTCTTCAAAGATCACAAGCTACCCAAACTCACCTGAAATGAAATAGTTAGCCCCAAGAGTACTATCACTATGAAAGAAATTGAATTTTTAGTTTAAAACCTTCCCAAAAAATGTACTCCACAGGACTAGATGATTTCACTGACAAATTCTACCAAACATTTAAGAATAAATAATACTGATTCTAGAACTCTCTTCCAGAAAATAGAAGAGGAAGGAGCATTTTGTCTCAATTTATGAAGTGACCATTACACTAATACCAAAAACCAAAGCCTGTATTCTCCACCTCCCCCCAAAAAAATAGTAAAAAAAAAAAAAAAAAGAAAAAGAAAGAAAACTAGAGACCAATATACCTTGTAAACATAGATGTAAAATCTTCAAAAAAAAATATTAGCATATTAAATCCAGGAAAATATAAAAAGACAAGTGAAGTTTATTCTGGAAATGCAAGGATGACTCAATATTGGAAAATCAATCCATGCAATCTACTATATCAATAGCCCAAAGAAGAAAAACCTTACGATTATATCAATTGATACAGAAAAGCATTTAACAAAATTCACCATCTAATCACTCTTTTTAAAATCCCAGCAAACTGGGAATGCAAGGGAAATTTCTCAACCTGATAAAGGACATCTAAGGAAACCCTACAGCTAACATATTAATGGTAGAAATTGAATTCTTTTCCCCTAAGACTGGGAAGAAAACATACTCTCACCAGCCCCATTCAACTGGAAATCTTAAGAGATTGAAAAGGAAGAAATAAAACTGACTTTATTCATAAACAACAATTTTCTAGGTAGAAAATCCTAAGGAAACAACAACAAAAAAACTGGAAACAGTAGACAGTTTAGCAAGGTCACAGGCTACCAGAGGAATACAGAAAAATCAATCATATTTTCCAATACTAGCAAAAATACATGCCATTTATAATATCAAACAATTAAATACTTAGAAAAAATCTAACAAAATATGCATAGGATCTCTACGCTGAAAACTACAAATTTGGCTGAAATAAATGAGACATACCACACTCATGAACTAGAAAAGTCAATGTAATAAACATGTCTGTTTTTCCCAGATTGATCAATAGATTCAATACAACTTCAATTAAACTCCCAGCAGGATTTTTGTATAGATTTGAGCAAGCTAATTGTAAACATTGTTATGGAAAAGCAAAGGATCAAGAATGGTACTATGGACTGAATGAATGTGTCCCCTCCAAAATGTATATGTTGAAACCTTAATTCTCAATGTGGTAGTACTTGGAGATGGAGCCTTTGGGAGATCATTAGGTCATGAGGGTAGAGTCCCCATGATGGGATTAGTGCCCTCATAAGAGACAGGGGAGAGGTGCTTCCTCTCTCTCTTTCTCTCTATCATGTGAGAATACAGCGAGAAAGCAGCCATCTAGGAACCAGGGGGAGGACCCTCGCGAGAACCCAACCATGTCAACACCCTGTTCTTCCACTTCTAGCCTCCAGAGCTGAGAAACAAAAGTTGGTTGCTTAAGCTACTCAGTCTATAGCACTCTGTTACAACAGCCCAAACTGAAGGAGACAAATAGCTTAAATAATTTTGGAAAATAAAGAATAAGATTGGAGAAATCACACTACCCAATTTTAATACTCTCTGCAAAGCTACAGTAGTCAAGACATGGTATTAGCAAAGAAAGAGACACACACACATATCAATGAAATAGAATAGAATCCAGAAATAGAGCCACACAAATATGGCCAACTGGTTTTTGACAAAGGTGCAGAAGCTATTCAATGGAGAAAGGACAGTCTTTTCAGAAATGGTGTTGGAACAATTGGACGTTCATATGCTTAAAAAAAAACCTTCAAATTAAATTCACACCACATACAAAAGTCCCCTCAAATAAACTGTAGATCCAAATATAAGATATAAACCTTGTAGAAGAAAACGTAGGTGAAAATCTTTGTCTGAAGTTAGGAAAAACATTCTTAGATTTAATAGCAAAAATATAATCCATAAAAGAAAAATTGAGGGGCACCTGGTGGCTCAGTACATTAAGCGTCGGACTCTTCATTTTGGCACAGGTCATGATCTCAGGGTCATGAGATTGACCCCGCAGTGAGCTCCACACCGGATGTGGATCCTGCTTAAGATTATCTCGCTCTCTCTCCCTCTGCCCCTCACCCCCCACATGGGGGCAAGCACACGCACATGCACGCATGCTCTCTCTCAAAAAAAGAGAAAGAAAGAAAAGAGAAAAAAGGAAAATTGAAAATCAGACTTCTTCAAAATGGAAGACTTTTGGTCTGCAAAGGATACTGGTAAGAGAATGAAAAGATGAACTAGTTTGGGGAGAAAATAGTTTCAAATCACATATACAACAAATGACTTGTATTCAGAATACATCAAGAATTCTCAAAATTCAACAATATAACACCAAATAACACAAGTTTTAGACGGACAAAGAACTAAAATAAACACTTCACCAAAGAGGATGTTTACTAACCACTAAGACAATGCAAATCAAAGTCACAGTGACTTGCCCCCCACACACCTATTACATGGCTAAAAATAAGTTTTAAAGTACCCAAAATACCAAGTGCTGATGAAAATGTGGAGTAACTGGAACTCTCTGACCTCGCTGGTAGGAATGCAAAATTGTGCGGCCACTCCAGAAAATAGTCTGGCAACTTCTTATGAAACCTACACTTACTAGCAATCCCACTTCTAGTTATTTATCCTAAAGACATGGAAACTTATGTTCACACAAAAACCTGAACACAAATGTTTACGGTGGCTTTGTTCATCATTGCCAAAAACTGAAAACAACCTAAATGTCCTACATCAGGCGAACTTTGAAACAAACTGTAGTACAGCCATAAGAATGCCACTATATACCACTCAACATAAAAATTGAGATTATACACACCCCAACTTGAATGAATCTCAAAGGTATAATGCTCAGTAAAAAAAAAAAAAAAGCCAACTCAAAAGATTACCTACTCAGGGTGTCTGGGTGTCTCCATCAGTTAAGCACCTGCTGTCAGCTCAGGTCATGATCCCAATGGTCCTGAGATGGAGCCCCATGTCAGACTCCCTGCTCAGCGGGGAGTCTACTTGTCCCTCTCCCTCTGCCCCTCCCCCTCATACTCCCCCACCAAATAAATAAATAAATAAAATCTTTTTTTTTTAAGTTTACATACTCTATTTTTCCATTTATATGAAACTCAAAAACACAAAGCCATAGTGGTGGAAATTAGACAGGTGAGCGGAACAATGTGATAGAAAGTATAAACATGGAGGGGCACTGTTCTGACCCGTGGGGTGGTTACATAAATCCACGTAAGGGCCAAAATTAATAGAACTACACATACACACACAAAACACAAATTTCTTTATATAATAATTTTTAAAATAAATTGTAAAGGAATATTAACCTCAAAAAAGACACGTTATATCAACTCAAAGCCAGAGCAACTCTAAGACAAGAATACATCACCTCCCCGTCCCTGCCCTCATTCTTGCAAATAGCCTGCAAGGTTCTCTCGGGCTGTGGGCTGCCAGGACACGCTGAGCTTCAGGGTTCAGAAGCCATTCAGGCAGATATCTGCCCTATTGGAGAACTCACCTATTAGGTTGTCATGAATTTTAGCAAGTACATTAACTGGAAGATGACTCCTAGCATTAGAAACTGATACTTCACTTACCAAATGGTTTCTTTGCAAAGGGAGCTATCTAGTCCCCTTGAGTTTATATACAGATTGTACATTAAATGGCAAAGAAATTTAAAACTAAAACGATGGGGCCACTGCTTTCGGACCCCAAACTAAAATGATGCCCCACACAGCTCTGAAAGTAGTACGTAAAGAAGTGAGAAAATTGAATGAAATCTACCAGTATTGGAGGTTCACACAAATTTGAAAATCCATTGCCTGCAAGATGTATTCACTAGGTGCTTGACCCAGCGGAAAACACACGCCAGGTGGATGGAGAATCAGCCCACTAAGACCTGAACTGCTCTCTTCCCAAAACTAAAAGAGAAAAGTGGAGAAACCCACCCACCCCCCTCCTTTCCTTTCCCAGCCTCCTGCTTTCATCATCATTCCTGGGCAGCAAATCTCACAAACCTACGGTCAAAACTTTGCACAGAGGGGTGCCTGCGTGGCACAGCGGTTAAGCGTCTGCCTTCGGCTCAGGGCGTGATCCTGGCGTTATGGGATCGAGCCCCACATCAGGCTCCTCCGCTATGAGCCTGCTTCTTCCTCTCCCACTCCCCCTGCTTGTGTTCCCTCTCCCGCTGGCTGTCTCTCTCTCTGTCGAATAAATAAATAAAATTTAAAAAAAAAACTTTGCACAGAGACCGGAGAAACTTTGAGGTCTCTGTCCAGAAGATCCTCTGCCTAGCGCACTTCATTTTCTCATCAAACCACCAAGTAGGTCCCTGTATCATTTTGGAATGATTTTGGCTCCAAGGAACAGAATAACTAACTCACAGTAGCATTAACAAACAAGGGGTCATTTTTCTCACATGAAACATGGGCAGTTGATGGCTTTGTTTTAGCTGCCCCGTGATGTAAGGACGCTGGTTAGGTGTCTCCACACCCCCATGGTCTCTTGGTAATAAAAGGGCTGCTAAAGCCATAGCATTAATCACATTTCCACCGTAAGAAGCGGAGGGCAGCATGATCAGGGAGGTTCCTCCCACTCACCTATTCACGTCGGGAGGGAAGCAGGTGTCAGAGCTAAGTAATGCTCCTTGCCACCTTCTCTTATCCGGGAAGGAAAATCTTCCCCAGAATCACCCCAGAAATATTCCCTTTCATCTCATTGACCAGAGCTGCTCCCATGTTCATTCCTGGATCAGGAACTGGGTCCACCTCCCTAGAGACCGTAAGAAGTGATACCTGAGCAAAAGTGATATTCTGTTGGCAGAGGGGAAAAGGAGGGAATGTGTAGTGTCTGCCATTGCACTGTTATTATTCCCTCCTTTTAAAGATGAGACAGCTGTGGCTTAGAAAGGATAAGAGACTTACCCAAGGTCACCCAGCTGGTAAATGCTGAAGCCAGGTTCCAAACCCATTACTGTCTGACTGCCAAGCCTATACTCTGAATCTCTGTGTCACCACCTCGTTGGGATGCATTTGATGCAGTGACCAGTTCCTTCCTCCCTGGAGCGGCAAGCTGGAGGGCTAGTCGTGATGGCACTGCTAATAGCATCCCAGGTCTTGGATGGAGGATGGAGCAAGGGTCTCACTGTGGATCAACATCTGGGCCATCCTACACATGCCCCCCTGACCGTAAGGGGGCATGTCTGTGAAAGCTCTGCCTTCCTTGGCCTCTCCCTATTGACCTCTCTTTTTCTCCTTGAATGGGCCTGTAGAGGTTATCAAGCAGAACACAGCTGAGTAAGGAAGCTGGGCTGGAAATTCTGCCCTTCTGCCTCCTTTACTTGCCTCTCGGAGCTGCTTCCTTGGCCCTGTTCTGTCTGCTCATCTTCTCTTTGTTGGTTTTCCCAGGGACCTTGACACCTAAAATAACTCAAAAGTCACTATATATGATTCTACTGCAAACATATCCTTCCCTAAAGCGAGGGCTGCAGGCTGTATTTCAATGAGAAAATAATTTAGCAGGTAATAAATTTTCCCTTCTTTCTCTGTGTTCCTAGTGGGCCTTGAAATTAGCAAGAACCAAATGTCACATTAATTTCACTGTCAGGGGCCCGCGCTAAGGGTGACATCATAGCATCCCCTGGGATTGGGATCCGTTAGCCTGAGGACCACTGGAGAAAGGGAAGCTGACACTAATCGTGAGCAGATCTCCTGTGAAGTCCTGTTGTGTTTTTTTCTGTGCAGTTTCCGAGGAGGATAGAGCTGGGTCTCTAAAAAGTTAAAGGTGTTATTGTTTGGGGTGTGGGCATGAATAGATTTTCCAACACTTTGGTCATGTTCTCAACACACTGCTTGTATCTCCATCACTCTTTCAGGAGGGCTTGTGGGGAAAGAGCATCTTGTTGTATCTAAGTGATGGTCTCTCTGTTCCGAAAGAATTTCTGCAACATTATTGAGTGGGACTAGGAAGGATTAGCAAGTCCTCGGATTACTTCAGCAATAAAGACATACTGCCATGGGCCTTTTCATCTGGAACTCAGTCTTGGTCAATATCAACATCTTACGGCAGGTCGATAAATCCCAGTATCAACCGCAGTGGACGAAGTGTCAATGCTTGCTGCCGGCACCTTGGTTTATGGTGAATCAAGACCTCGAACGAGGCTTTAAATTTGCTGATGCTTTTTTCTGTGGGGTTTGTCGTGGCTCACCCAGCCAGATCGATTCGATGCGTTGTGCTGGGGAAGAGGAAAAGGTTTGTAGCTCTCAGAGTATTAGCAAGTTCATTTCACGCTGATGTTGCGACAGAGGCCAGGGGAAGGTTTACAGAACCGGCATTCATCAAGCCAGCTGGTCGCCCACGACAGCCCTCAGGCTTGGAGCAGAGAGACACAGAAGGGAGGGGCTAGAGGCTGGCAATTCGTAGGGAGAATTATAGCTTCTCTGGCAGAGGCCACGTAGTGAGGAGGGAAAAGGGTCTGGAGGCTCTGATGGCTCCCAGCCTGCAGAGAGGAGCCAGAAGTGGGCAGTCACCTAGTTCACTTTGGCCATCAGGAGCTATTTGGAATGAGGGCATTTTTCTCTCCCCAGAGTCTGTGGCAGATTGAATGCAAAAATGGCCCCAATTCTCCATCCTTCCCACACCACTTGCAATGTGACTCGGTAGTTCCTCCCATCAAGGGGTTGGGTCTATTTCCCTGTTCTTTGAATCTAGGTTGCCTTGTAACTTACTTGGACCAACATACTGCAGCAGCGCGAGTGGGCAGTGATGTCTCAGTTCCAAGGCTAGGCCTCGAGAGACCTCGCCCACTCCCCACGCCCCCTCTCTGTCTCCATCATGAGAACAAGAGCAGCTAGCCTTCTGCAAGATGAGCGAGCACGTGGAGAAGAGCTGCATCTCCCCAGCTGAGGTCATCCTAGACCAGCCAGCCTCCGGCCAACCTGCCAGTGGACCACAGATGCGTAAGCAAGCCCAGCTGAGCCCAGCCCAGATCAGCAGAGCCGGCCAACCAATCCATAAACCCATGAACAATGATAAATGGTTATTGTTTTAAGTCAGTGAGGTTCAGGGGGTGGTTTTTTATGTAGCATTATGATTTCAATAGATCATTGATACCAGGTTCATCTGATTATTTTAGTGACCACAGCAATGCCCAGGGGAAAATACCCCAGGCCCTGAACATTAGGGTTCCTGATTCTCTCAGGACGGAGTTCTACCAGCTGGTGCTAAAAACCTGAAGTTTATACACATATGCAACAAAACCCTGCAAGGTCGGCCCATCCCTTCCTCAAGAAACTGCCAGCATAAGGTCATTCGTGTTTGCCCAATTTAACTTATTCTTGAGGGCAAAGGTCACTACTTCCAAGACAACCAGTCCAGCTTTAGCTCCAGGACAGCACAGCTCTTTTATCTGTAATGGATGGGCAAATGCCCATCTGGCCTCCACCTCCCCAATCTGCCTCTCTGAGTCACTGAGCCATTTGGTGCTAGGGGCAGGGTCAGCCATTCCAGGCTAAAGAGAAAAGGGGAGTGAGGGGTATTTGTACTAGTCATCTGTGGCTGCCGTAACAAAGGACTACAAACTTAGTCTGAAACAACACCAATTTATTACCCGATTGTTCTAGAGGTCCGAAGCCTGACTGGGGTCGCACGGAGCTGACACCAAGATGTTGCCTACCTTTCTGGAAGCTCTAGGGAGAATCTGTTCTTTAGCTTTCTAGCTTCTAGAGGCTGCTCTCACTGTGTGACTCATGACCCCCTGCCTCCATCTTCAAAGCCAGCCACAGTGGAGCAAGTCCTTCTCACCTGGCCGCTCTCTGACCTCTCCTGCCTCCCTATTCTACTTTTAAGGACTCAAGTGATTAAATTGAACCCAATCAGATAATCCAAGGTCATCTCCCCATCTCCAAGTCCTTAACCTTAATCAGAGCTTCAAACTCGCATTAGCATTTTACCATAACATCATCACAGGTTCCAGGATTAAAACATGAGTGTCTTGGGGGTCCGTTATTCTGTCTACAACAATTACACTGTGATTTCATCTAACAAGGATTGAGAGAGAGGAAGCTTTTCTTTTTCTTGGCTATCTCCATGGAATTGATGGGCCAACACCTAGAATTCTATAAAATGGGCTCATGCTAAGGAGGGAGAGATGGAAGTGGGTTAACAGCATCCCATAACTCACCCACAGAGCAGCAGAACATCCCTCCCTCCCTAAAATGCTGGTCTCACTATTAAGGCTGTAGGGTCTTGCTCCCAGTTCAAGGGCAGGACTAGATGGCCTTAGT
>NW_024425008.1:22941798-23032734 GCF_017311325.1 Ursus maritimus
CAGGAATGCAGTTCACCATGCAGTCATGATCTGCACAGAACTTCCAGAAGCTGGTGATGCCCTTGTGGCAATTCATAGAGGCCATTCAGGAGCCAGAGCAGACTGCAACCCACAAGGTCCTTTCCCCACTTACCAACCCCTTGGGCTAAGAGTTGAGGGGCTCCCAAGATGGATCTGAAGATCTGCCCTCGAAGCTCTTACAGACTAGAGGATTACACAAAACATGCATTTCAGTAAGTGACTATTTAAAATTTTAGAGAGAAGCACTGCAAGAAACAAACGGATACAATGGGAGGGGAGCTCAAAGCAGGAAAAGCTGGGAAGCATGCACAGTGGCTAGGGAGAGGAGGAACGGAGAAGAATCCAGTGAGGCTTTTTGAAAGACCTTAAGGAAGCATGTTCTAGAATTTACAGTCGAAGCTGGAGTAGGCCAATCTTTTCTGCAAAGGGGCAGATAGTAAATATTGTAGGTTTTGCAGGTCATATGGTCTCTACTACTCAACTCTGCTGTTGTACTATGAAAGCAGCCACAGACAAGTAACTGTAGTGCATGTGTCCCAGTGAAACTTCATTTATAAAAATGGGCAGTGGGCCACACTGGGCCCACGAACTGTAGCTGGCTGATCCCTGTTCTCAGCCGTGCTGGAGGCATCCAGTGAACGTTTGCATAAGCATGAATAAGACATATAGAAGATATAACACTTTGGTTAAGCTTTGATGAATGGAGAGAACTTGAATATGAAGGAAAATCGGGAAGAAGGTAAAATTAACAATTTTTATGAGATATTGAAGAGACCAGGCCCTCAAGAGTTTCAAATAGAGGATACAGCTAGTTTGAGTAGGGCTGTTTTATGAAGAGCTTTGATAGACAAGTCGTTTAGATGTAAGGGGATGGGATTAGGGAGCCCTTGATAGTTTTTGAGCTAGAAAATTCTGGCATGCAAATATTTTTCAAATCACTGAGTAAGTTCAAGGATTGGCCTCTGGGGCTATGCAAGCATCCAAAGCAGAGGTCCTGAGCACTTGTCCCCACAGGATAAAAAACTTGCCCCCGTCTCTAGTCACCAAGTGGTCATGATGCCACCTGCTCCCACACACAGTTGGAAACTCACACATAACTGGGCCCAGTTATTTGCAGAAGATTCTAGTTGCCCATTAAAGTGTGGGCCTGGCTTCCCCCAAAGCATCGACATTTTTGCCTTCCTGTACTCCGTGAGGGGGCCCCTGTCTCGGTCTCTTCCCCTGCTCCCTCCCCCGCCCCCTCCACCCTAGAACCCTCCCGCTGCTGTGAATCACATGTTGTAACAAATGAGTTACCAAAGGCTCCAACAAGCTGCTCATCATTGTCCCCAGCAGGAGAAAAGCAGCCACGACCTGGAGCTGGGACCTTGTTAAGAGTTTGTAATGAGCTGACAGGGAAGCTATTTCTGCCTGATTAGAATTCTAATGCGCTGCTGACTAGGTGCGAAGGAGAAGGGTCTCCGAGCTCTCTCTCCAGCACCCCCACTCCCCTCCCTGCTCCAAGCAGAGCTCCCGGCAGGAACCGGTTGTCTGCCCGCAGTTAAGACCATAAAGAACACACACAAAGCAGCCCCCAAAATTCCCTGTCCATCCTTCTTTTCCCTCTTCTAAAGGGGATACCTCCATCTTACTCATTTTTCCAAGCACACAGACCACTGCCACCTGCTAACATCCTAATGACGCCACCTGGACCTATCCATAATTGGTCACAGGTGCCCCACGGGTCCTGGCAAGGTCCTCACTCAGAGAGAGATGGAAAGGCAGGAGAACACGGCCTCCGACTAGTCACTGGAAAGATGAGGCCACAGGCCAAATTCCCACAGCGACCAGTCGGAGGGATGTCTCCAACGCAAAGAATTTCCCTCAGGTTCAATTCAGAGAATATTTTGATATCCCTATTTTCTTCCAGTCGGACTGGCTTTAGAAAGCTTCTGGATTAGTTCCAGTGTGAACTGATTCACCACAATAATGATTTTGAGAAGGAAAATGAAAACTCGAAACGTACTTTGGGGGTAGTTCACAGTTGGAATAAAAAATAATATTTGTGGGGCGCCTGGGTGGCACAGTGGTTGGGCGTCTGCCTTCGGCTCAGGGCGTGATCGCGGCGTTATGGGATCGAGCCCCACGTCAGGCTCCTCTGCTGTGAGCCTGCTTCTTCCTCTCCCACTCCCCCTGCTTGTGTTCCCTCTCTCGCTGGCTGTCTCTATCTCTGTCGAATAAATAAATAAAATCTTTTAAAAAAATAATAATAATATTTGTGTTCGGTTTGGGATTCAGGTTGTACTTACGTTCAAGTCCCTAGATCAGAGGAACCTGAATTTTCGAAAGCTTAAGAGATTTTTCACGGAGTCCTATGTTATGAATGCAGGTAAAAGGACATTTTGGGGTGACAGAAAAAGAAAGTCTCTCCAGATTTGGTAAATCCCCTTGGGGTGCCTGGGGACAGCCCAGGCTGGCCCCTCTGCTTAACAAGGGAAGCTCCTATGTCATTCCAAAAGGATCCCCATCACTACCAAGGAGTCCCTTTGCTATGCCCTCCACAAACACAGGCTTCTGTTCCAGGCCAAATCACGAAGCATGAGACTTTTTTGTTCCCACCAAGCAAATCAGAGCAGAGCAGGTTTTCTCAACCTTGGCTGCACATTGTTATCACCTGGAGAGCTTCCAAAAATGTCAGTGCCAGGGTCTGCCCCCCCGGAGATTCTGATTTACCTGGTCTGGGGTCTGGCTTGGGTACTCAGACTGTGTGTAGCTGGAGCAGACAGCCACACATCCACGGGTACGTGAATATCCTGGGAGCTAGTGAAAATCAGATTCCGATTCGCTAGATCTGAGATGGGCCTGAGATTCTGCATTTCTTCTAACAGGCTCCTGGGGGATGCCCACGCTGCTGGTCCTCGGACCATTTTGAGTAGTAAGCCTATCATCCTGAAGTGCTACTACGTTTATCAGACACTGTATTTTCCAGGACTCTGTCAAGGATCATCAATAGAAATCCAACTCAACTTGGAATAATAAAAAGGAGGAATTTACTGGTACAAATATATAGGAAATCCAAGGGTAGGAGACTGGCTTTAGGCGTGGCTGCATCCAGGAGCTCAAATTTTGTCACTAGGACCGTCTGCTTCTACGTTGCTTGCCCCTGAGTTTGCTCCACTTTCAGGCAGGCTCTCTCCACGTGGCAACAAAGATGGTCCAAGTAGCTCCAGGCTTACCTCATTCACACAGCCAGCAACGACAGAGAAAGGAGCCTGCCCCCCTCTCCCTCACCATCCCTGCTGGTCCTTGAAAATGATTCATTTTCCCCAGCTTGGGTCATAACCCCACTGCTGGTCGGGGACTGGCGGAGCTCCCACTGCTGGTCGGGGACTGGCAGAGCTCCATGGTTAACAGCCTCACCTGAAACACAGGTATTGGGGGGCGGGGGGGGGAGGGGTGACAGTTTCCCAAAGGAAAGAATGCAGAGCAAACCACAAAGTTGCTGATGGCCTGCATGGGCACCACAGTATATGCCAGAAGCTCCTTCGTCTTCCACTACCATCTCCCTTCTCTGGCCATGAGCTCTCACCCACCAGGACTCTTCTCTGCTCCTCACAAACGGACTGAGGCCCTCCCTGTTACTCAGCAGATTTGCTCTGGTCATATGCTGCCATCCTGGGTGAGCGGAAGCCAAAGAAGGAGTCCTTACAACTCCAGACAACTCCAGCTTCCTCCATCCCTTCTGACCTCCACAACCAGAAGAGGAAAAAGACCAAGGAACAGACAGTGTTCTAGAGATGGAAAGAACGTTCAGAGATCAAGTTGAGACCCTCCATTTCACAGATGAGAACACTGAGGCTCAGAATGGCTGAGTAACTCGTCCGAGAGCACTCAGGCAAAATCAGGTTTCAACCCCAGTCCAGACTTCCTGATATTTATATCATCTCCTCTGAGATCAGCACCAGTCCAGTCCAGGCCTAGGGCCTCCTTCGGGTTTAAAAATTATTTTTGGCTAAATGGGAGAGGTAGGATGGAGGTCACTGTCACAGAGAGGGTTCCAGCCCACTGCTATGTCTCTAAGTTCTCAGGAGTCAAAGTGTGTGAGGTGTGCCTGTCCACAGGGGTCTGCATGGGCTGGGGTGTGGGGAGAGAGAAATTCAGGCCCCCAGCGACCCTGGGTTCTGAGCATCCAGCAAGGAGGAAACACCAGCAGAATCCACTCAAAAGAACCCCTCAGACTCCTGAAAGGGAAACTGACAGCTTATTATTTATGGTATTTATGATATTATTTTTTATTTGTAAGAATAATATTTGTATTATTTATAATATTATTTATTTTTATAATCTATGATATTATTTTTATTTATAAGAATAGCATAAACATATGTAACGTGTAATATATGGCAGGCCCAATCTAATTTAATTTACACTAACTCATTTAATCCTCACAAAGACCCTATGAGATCGCAACCGTTATTATTTCCATTCTACAGATGGCAAAACTGAAAGCACAGAGAGACTGGAGGAGTTGTTATCCAAATAATGTGATGAATTAACTTGGAAAGCGTTTTCCTTTCAGTGGGCACATATCTGCCCCTCAGCCACCTGGGGCACAGGAAAAGGGTTACCACCGTGATTCTTCTAGAGGCAGAGAAATTCAGGGCCAGAAAATGTGCAAGATTTCCCGTGTTAGGGTTTGCAACCGGGCCAGCCTGCTGCCCCCTAGAGGTTGCTGCCGCCCCTTGCCACAAGGGGGCGCCCATGCCCAGGGTCCGCATCTCCTGGGTCAGAGACCTCCCCTCACCTTAACTGGAAAAATTTAAAGCAGGGAAGGAGTCAGGGGGGTAAGAGCAATGACCAGGACATCATGGAAGAAGTGGAACTGACTTGGACTTGAGCAAGAAGGAGGATGTTCGTAAGTGAAGAGCATAAAGAAAACAAGTCATTCAACATTTGCTAAGCACCTACTGTAAACCTGAGCATGAGGCCAAAACCTGGTGACAAATGAGAAGGGTTCACATCGGGAAGTAATCACAATAACAAAAGCCAGGCTTAGCACAAGCACATCACTCCCCATAATTTCTTCACCTCTTCACTTCTCACATGGACAGGCAGGCATTCTGATTTCAATGGCGCCGGCAAGGAGCCTGCAGATATGGATTGGCTTGTCTAAGGTCACATAGCAGTAGTGCAACGGAGCCGACTGCGTACCTCTCTCCCTAACAGAACATTCCATGACAGCACCAGATATTCCACGGTAGCTTCAGGTCGGCAGTGGTGGGAGTATTTACACCACGGAAATGGGCAAACACCTTGGAGAGCCCACTGTTAGGCATTTCCCAGCACACCACAGCACAGCTACTGAGAGGATGAAGAGTGGGGCCTTGAACCCTCGTCTCTCTCACTCCTAAGCTGGTGCTTTCAGCCACCGGGCTGCCCTCCGCATAGCTCAGTATAACTAGTGCTAGCAAGCGCAGAAAGGAACACTCTTCAAAGATCACGAACTGACCGCCTTCACACCAAATATGGCATCCGTTCTTGGCCGCTCTGCCTCCATTTCTTCACTGGTAAGACGGGGATCATAATAATATCTGCCTCCTAGGGTGACTGGATGAATTAATACACACGAAGCTCTTAGAACAACATCTGGTGCATGGTAAGCATTATGTAACCATAAGGCTTCATGTGTTAGTTACGGCTACACAGTGTTTAAAATGTTTAAAGAAGGGGGGTTCTGGGTGGCTCAGTGGGTTAAGCATCTGACTCCTGATTTCTGCTCAGGTCATGATCTCAGGGTCAGCTGTGTCTGTCAGTCTCCATGCTCAGCGGGGACTTCTGTTGGAGGTTCTCTCTCTCCCTCTCCCTCTGCCCCTCCCCCCTGCGTGCTCGTTCTCTCTCAAAAAATAAAATCCTTTTAAAAAAATGTTTAAAGAACAATATTAATTAGTTTTGTGTAAAAATCCAGATATCTAGATTGTTTGGAAAAATGGTAAGATCTGACCTCACTTTACCATGTGACAATAACCAGCTGGAGCGAGATCACAGTTGCCCCCTATCCCCCTCCACGGATTAGCACCTTTGGGGAACTGTTCTTATTTCATTTACCAACCCCCTCCAACCCAGCAGCCCCCATAGGCATCTGAGTTTGAGACGCCTGCTCTCTGTGCGAGGACAGATGATCCACCAGCCCCACGTTCACCTGGCAGCCTATACACCTGCTCTTATACCCACTTAAAGCTGCAGAAGTCAGTCTCAGAGAGGCTAACTGTGCCTAACTCAGCGTTGGAAGGGCAGGGACTCAGAGCCCAGGTCTTCCGGTTCCTAATTCAACACCCACAACCCACTTCTGAGCCAGAGCCTGAACTCAGAAGCAGCTTAGGGAGCTCTCACAATGCTGGGAGTAGGGCCGGGTAGGGTCCAAACGCTCTGAAGGCCCTGTCCATCCTTCCTGGTTTCCTGGACATGATAGGACACGGGATATGTGACCCTCAAGAAGGGTTGCCAGATGAAATCCAGAATGTCAATTAAATTTGAATTTCTGGTAACTTTCAGATAAATGACCAATTTTTAGTGTAAGTATGTCCCATGTATTATTTGGGACATACTTAAACTTTATAAATCTGTCAATTTTCAGATAATGAATTATTTTACATAAGCATTTCACAAATCATGCATAAGACATACTTACAGTTTAAAAAAAAAAGTTCCTTTATCTGAAATTCAAATTTAACTGGTACTTTTATTTGGTAAGTGCCGCAACACTAAAAAGTCCCAGTGGCCTCTGCCAGCCCAGCCCCAAGGAAGTCAGCGAAGGGAGAAGAGGAGGAGGAAGCCCTCAACCCAGAGCTGTTTAGGAGCCCCGGCTTGGACGGCAGCAGCACTGCTCGCCGCCACCACGAACACCCGCACCAAAAGTTAAAACTTCCTTTGTCTTCCCTACCTTTATTTTACGAGTCAGCACTGTTTTTATTTCCTAATGTGGGCAAGGGCTGGATCTTCCAAAAGTCTTCACCCAACCATGCCACTGCTCATTTCTGCCGTCACCAGAAGCCGACCCGACGTGTCAGAAACAGAGGGGCTGGTTGCCAATTCGGGGTGTGGCGCGGGCAGTGGCGGGGGCTTCCGACGGGAAACCCGGCCAGAGCTCCTCTCCCCGGCCCTTGGCGCCCTCGGCTCCCGGGACTCCGCTCCCGACCCTCCTAGACGGCACCCTCCCCTGCCGGGAGCGGCGACACGACCCCCAGGCCTGCTGCGCCCGAGGACTGGCGCCCCCCCGCCCCTGGGAGGCCAGTCAGCAAGTCGTCGCGCCCTTGCCCAGGCGGAGGCTGCGCCCGCCAACGCGACCCTAATAATCCGTGACCGCGCAGACAAGCGCGGCCCCGACTCCCCCCGCGGCTGGCTGCACAGCTCGACCTTCCTCTGCTAACCCAAGGGCCTGGTGGGGGTAGGGCAGCAGGTGGAACTGGGCTGGCTGGGGGTGCCTCCCCCATCCCTGGCCCCCAATAGGGGGCAGGGGATCGGTCCCCTGCAGGCACCTGCCCAGGTGAGGTGGGCCAAGGACACGCGTGAGGACGGGGACACACACACACACACACACACACACACACAGAGCGACAGCCCTGGCTGGGGCCCAGGTGTGCATTCTGCCAATCTACCCCCCTCCCTGGGTTAATAATGATCAGGCCCGAGGCTGTGCCAGCTGTTCCGGGTGGAAGGCAGCAGCAGTAGTGAGAAAGCTGCCAATCCCATCCCCCAACTCCTAAAACACCAGGCTGCCCACTGACAAGAAAGCAGCGGGTCCCAGGGCAAATTTCCCACGGGGGAGGGGGTGGTGCCCCTACCCCGTGCAAAGAGGCAGGAACTGTGGCAGAGAGATGGATGGCTGGCAGCTGCAGGGAGAGGCTGCCTGCCCCTAAAGCGTCAAGGTCAGGTAGCTTTCCTCTCCCAAGAGTGCATCGCCTCCATCCCCACCTTCACCCTCCTGGCCCAGCCATCCTCAGCTCACCCCGTTTGTTTTCCGCTTTGCACTTCTGACTGTTTGATATTATATATGTTTGCTCGTTTCTGCCTCTCCCTTGATCCGTTCTTTCTCATTCACCGCTGCAGCCCCCAAAGCTATGGCCATACCTGACACGCGAGACTCTTGGGAACTGCGAGGGACACTGTGAAAGCATCGCCTCAGCTGACGAGGGCTGCCTGGCCCACAGTCACCCAGGCTTTTCCCAGGTGGGCCCCCATCCCTGGGCTGAGGCAGGTGCAGTTCTGGGCCCCATCCAGGGCAGCGGCAGAGGGCAGGTGTAGCTCCAAAGCGCCCGTGGGTTTGGCCTTGGCCACGGCCACGGATGGTCCTCCCTTTGCCCCATTCCAGCATCGCTTCCCTCCTTTCCACAGGTGTGACCCAAGGACGATCCTTAAACAGCCTGCTCCACAAACTTAGCCTCCGAGTCGATCCTTAAACAGCCTGCTCCACAAACTTAGCCTCCGAGTCGCTTGCCAGGAAGCCAGACGGCAACAATCCGCATTTGTGGAATGAAAGAGGGAGAGGGGAAGAAAGAAAGAGCCTTGGCTCTCTACTGGTAATCACTTTCCACGTCCGAAGAGGACCTCAGGTTTGCCGGCTTCTCCCCACATGCAATGCCACCACCATCCTCAAAGCAAGCACCCTCTGTCCTTGGGAGCCCTGCGTCCCCTCTGCAGCACACCCCAGACCCAGTCGACCTTGTGCAGGCTCCCCTGCAGCTGGGGTGGGGGGTGGCAGCTCGCTGCCTGAGGCCTTCTGTCCATAGCACACCCTGGGGCAGGGCAGCCGCCATGCCAGGGATTTCACGCCCAGGGACACTCCTCAGCCAGTGAGAGCCAGACTCCCCGATAAATACCCACCCCCACAGCCTGGGAAGGCAGGGTCCACCAGACTCCTCAGGGGTCCCCAGGAAATTCAGCCCCTCCTCCCAGGCCCCATCATCAAGCCCCCCTGTATTTATTGGCTTTTCTCTCTTTTCTTCTCAGTCCCCCGTTCCCTCAGACGTGCTTCCCAAATAAAGGCTACATACACCCAAATCCCTGTCTCAGCATCTGCTTCTGGGAGAATCCAGACTGGGTGAGCCTCCTACCCGCCCAGACTTCTCCTCTCACTTCTTCGTGCAATGCAGGGACACTCCCCTCCTTTCAGCCTCTTTCTGCCACAATGGCTTCACTTCACCTGTGTGGCTCAATTTATTCTTTCATTCAACAACTATTCATTGAGGGCCTACCACTTAAGACTTTGGGATAGAGCCGTGAACAAGGGTCAGGAATCCTTGCCCTCGTGGAGCTGACCTCACTCCTCCTGTACCCCCTTTCCCCTCCTTCCCCAACACGTACACCTGCTTCCTTCTCTTCTCTCACTCCTACTTACCATTCAAGTCTCAGCTCAGATGGCCCATCCTCAAAGAGATCTTTCTGCCCCCCTTCCCCATCAACTCTCCCTGCCCCTCCCTGTGCAGAGCTTGTCCTTTCTTATTACACCTGTCACCAGACTTGTCTCTCCCGACATCATGCTCACTCCACAAGCACAAGACAATGCCCACTGCTCTCTCAATGTATCCTCTGCCCTTAGCACTGTGCCTGGTACCTAGTGAATGAGCCAATAAACGAATGAGTGACTGTGGGCATGAATGACCTAATGGCGCCACTGGCATGAATGAAAGGCAAGCAGAGAAATAAGAAACTCATCCTCGTGGATGTGCAGGGAGAGGCAGATGAAGAGAAAATTTTCACAGTAACCAGTACTGGTGACTGAGATGCCCACAAACTGTGGAGGTCTACACCATCAGGTAACAGCCAGAATGTCCGCGGGGGCCCAGGGGAGCAGCAAGGCGGATACACCGTGAGATGCAGAAAAGGCAGCTGCCAAACCTGAACCGATTATTCCTCCTTCGCCATCTCCCAGCCACAGAGAGGCAGCAATGGAAGGTATCTCAGGGAACATCTACCCTCTCATTTCCCAGGTCAGAAAACCAAGACCCAAGGGCGCCTGTGTGGCTCAGTCGGAAAGAAAGAAAAGAAAGAAAGAAAGAAAGAAAGAAAGAAAGAAAGAAAGAAAGAAAGAAAGAAAGAAAGAAAGAAAGAAAGAAGAAAGAAAGAGGAAGAAAGAAAGAAAGAAAGAAAGGAAGGAAGGAAGGAAGGAAGGAAGGAAGGAAGGAAGGAAGAAAGGAAGGAAGAAAGAAAGAAAGAAAACCAAGACCCAGAGAGGCGCCTTGGCCTAGTGAAGGGCCTATGATTAGTGCCAAGCCTCCCGATGCTGAAATCACTGCCCGTTGCTTGTTAGGATCTGAGCCCCAGGCTGGCCCGGTCCAGGCTGTAGGTACAGTTTCCCACAGCATGCCCTCAACCACGAGCAGCTCACCGTCCAGGAGACACAGTGTCCAGGCTATATATCAGTAATCAGTGATGCGTGGGATGGTCATACCCCTCTCCTGGTAGCCCGGCTCTCCCACACTGTTTTTCTCCCACCGAAGGACTGCTCTGAGACCACCCAGACTCCACCTTTCTAGAACCCGTGCTTTGGATTCCAACAACCTTTCCCAAGATTGAACTCTTGCTTCATTCTTGCATGTTCAGGCCTCCTCAAAGAAGCTCAGTGCCCCCAGGGGCTCCGTGCATCCAGACGTGACTCAGACAATAAAGGCGAGCCTCCCCGATGGACACTTACCAGGCTCGGCCCACGCATTTTGGGTTTTGTTCTAGGAATAAACCTCATCCCAAGCTGAAAAGCAAATTGTCAGTGACAACTGGGTAACGTCCCAACTAAAATCCTTTTATACTTGGTCTTCAATATATCAGAAGAATAAGCAACATACAGAAAAAAATAATAGCTCACATTTACTAAAGGCTTTTGATGTGCCAAGACCTATGTTAAGCATTATATCGGTTTTAATATAACAATTGTATGAAGTAGAGAGTTTTATCATCAACCCCATTTACTTGTAAAGAAACTGAGGCTCGGTGAAGTCAAGTGACTTTTCCAAGGCCACGCAACTATTAAGTGATAGATCAGGAACTCAAGCCCAGGTCCATTCAACTCCAAGCTCTCAGCTTCCTCCCACCACCAAACCGACCCTATGCCTGCCTCTGAGCTTTGTTCTGGGGCCCAAAGCAAAATGTGAGGCTTGGGAGACTTCAGCCCCCTTCTCTGCCCCAACCATCCCCTTTCCAACAGCCCTACCCCACGTCCCCTCACCTCCCCCTGGCCATATACACCTGACACCACTCCACCGTTATAGAGAGAAGTGGCTAGGGAGTTAGGGATGTGTCATCCTTCAAGAGCATGCACAGTTTTAAAGTGGAGGCAGAAGGAGGCAATCCTAAAACAAAGGAATCACTGCTTCCCTACCTTAGGATGTCTCAATCAGCTGTAAGGTAATCTGTCACTACTATCAGTGAAAATACTAAAATGTGTGGATTAAGTACGTTTGGGAAAATTGGAGTAAATTCGGGATCTTCCCTAAAACCACATCACGGTCACTTGAATTTGATAGGTATTCTTGCGTGGAAGAGAGAGGATGGCACGACAACCCGTTCACTGGTAGCTGCCTAACTCACAACCCACTGTGAACATGGCACAGTCCAAGTGAATTAGGACCGCTGTATTATTAGTAATGTGGCCTTTAGGGATTATCACAGCACTTTACTTTCTCCCAGGTCTTTTTTTAGACTGTATCAAAACCGGAGTATCCCCAGGGGACTATACTCCCTGACACGGGAGTATCATCCATCATGAACACAACAGCTAAGAGAAGAGGCTCTAAAGAAACTGAAGGCTCAGAAGGGCACTTTGCAGAGACAATAGGAAGCTGTGACAGCTTGTAAGATGCTCCCTGTCTTCATTCAAGAAGTTCTCCAAACCCTGAGTCTTCCATGAACTCTTCCTCCAGGAGCGGGAAAGAACTGTCTGGTCCAGGGCCAGAACTCTCCCAGGGCCAAAGGGCCCACCTGCTTCAGTCGGCTCGGCTGCCGTACAAAATGCCACAGAGAGGCTTAAACAACAGACTTTTGTTTCTCAGAGTTCTAGAAGCTTGGGAACTTCAAGATCAAGGTGGCAGTAGGTTGGGTTGATGAGGACTCTCTTTCTGGCTTGCAGACAACCACCTCCTTGCCATGTTCTCACATGGCCTTTCCTTGGTGTGTGCAAGTGGAGAGAAAGAGAGACATCTCTCTCTCTTTCTCCTTCTCTTCTTATCAAGCCACCAATCCCGTCATGAGGGCCTCACCCTCATGACCTCATCTAACTCTACCTCCCTCCCAAAGATGCCAGCTCCAAATGCCACCACACTGGGGGATAGGGCTTCAACATATGCATTTGGAAGGGTCAGAGACATGCATTCCGTAGCACCTGTGATGGGAATGATCAGTATAGAGATTGGTCCTTAGGTGACTGGTGCAAAAACCATTCATGCGTTCATTCATTCATTCATCAAACTGTTATTTATTAGTACTTACTCTCTATTAGGCATACACTGACATGAATTAGCACTCATCATATATCAGTGTCCTGCACTGAGGTTCCAAGGTTGACTCAAGTAAATCTAGTTCCTGCCTTCATAAAGATAATAGTCTTCAAGACAGGACAACCAGGATCTGTGGAGAAGAGAGCACCAGATGTCAGTGTGGGTCTCTGCAGAGTTCATTCATTCATTCAGCATTCAGTGAGGATGATTGTGTGCTGGAGACAAGGAGAAATCAGACATGGTCTCTGCCCTCAAAGAGCTCACAGTCTAGGACATCGAGGCCGATTGCAAACACAGTGCGGTCAAGTTCTACAGAGCTGAGTCACTACGCATACATGTACTATTTGTGTGCAATTATACAGCAAAAAAAAGAGAGAGAGAAAATCAGACAAATAACACAATGGTTCATCCACCATTACCCGCAGTGAGCAATGCCCGAGCACGGGCTTGAGGTGGGATGTGAAACGAGTGTACCTTCTGTGTATTCCCCTTCCTGTTATCTCTCTTGGTGTGATCACTGCCTGTTTGACTGATACTCGTTCATGATTAAAAAGCCACATTTTTCTTCACTCAAGAACCCTAAACTCAAGCCAACCACTTCATCTGGTCATCAGCCACAGAAGCAGCATCAGGGTCATCACGGGCTGGGCTGGACTTCTTTTTTTCTTTTGTTTAATATACTTATTGTTGCAGTACAGTTGACATAAATGTTGTGTTAGTTTCAGGTGTACAACACAGTGATTTGACAATTCTGTACATTCCGCAGTGCTCACCATGATTTGTGTAGTGGGCTGGACAGCCTGTGGGCGGCGATATACTTTGTAAGTTCCCCAGAGAGTTTATCAAACCAGGACACCCCCGAGAGTGAAGTCAAGCGATGTTGATAATTACACCAGAACAAGAAGGATAAACTGAGACTGTCCTGAACGATTCAGGAACACGGCATCTCGATTTATGGGTGACTTAAGGGATTTTTATTTATTTATTTTTCAATCCGAAAAGAGTTTTTTTTTAAACAAACAATATGTTTTATTACACAGGTATTAAATATAAGAATGTTTTCTAGTTTTAATTTTTATTTCTTCTAAAACAGATCAAAGTTCACAATGATCATTCAAAAAGAACACAGTGAAAAGTCTCCCTCGGACTCCTGTCCTCAGCCACTTAGTTGCCTGCACAGGAACCAGTGGCCTTTAAATCAATACATATATGTGTATGTGTGTGTGTGTGTATTTTACACAAATAATAGCACAGTATTTACACTGTTCTGCACTTATTTTTTTCTCTTAACTATACAGCTTAGAGATCATTTCGTATCGCTATGACAAGCTTCCTGCTAATATATGATGCTTACTATTTCACTGTATGGATGCACATAATTTATTCGACCAGTCTTCATTGATGGACATACAGATTGTTTGCCATCTTCTGCTACAATGAATGACCTTGACCATGCATCCTCTTGTATATGTGCCAGTCCATCTGTAGGATAAATTCCTGGAAGTAGAACTGCTGAGTCAAAGGGCATAGCAGGTCAGATTCTGTTTGGTGGCTCGTAACAGAAAAGCCAAAATAATGGTCATTTAAACAAGACAGAGATTTATTTCTCCCTCAAATACAATGAGTCTGGCAGTGGGCCTTCCAGAGCTTCCGTGGGCTTCCAAGTGTCAAGAGGGCCCAGCATTCTATCTTTCTGCTCTTCCGTCCTCTGTTGACCATAGAGGCCTTCTTTCAGTAAAAGAACACAAAATTACAAATACCTATAGAGTGAGAAAAAATCATAATATAATATATATAAGTTCTTAAAAGCCAAAATAACACAAACATGACATCTGGGAAAAGTAATAATGTAACTACTCAACTGCCCACTCTATCTTTATAATAGGTTTTTTCCCTACTTTTTCTGGCCACATGATCTTTGATCACTTTATCACAGAACAATATTTTGTAATACCTTCCGGAAAATAAATAAAAAGATAATTGAATTTTCCCTTCAGCATGGCTCATTAAAATTTATTATTATTGTAGATAGTTAAAATGCATAAAACATGTGAGACATACTATTTGTAGTACTACCGCAGATTTTGCCCTACAAATAAAGGAATTCTGATCAAGTCTATGATTCCCAATGCCCATCAAAAAAATATCCGGTGTGTTTATAAATGTATAAGCTAAGTTACTGAGCATGCATCCAGTAAGAGAAAGCCCCCGTCTTACCTGGCATCCGTGAGTACCAAATTCTCCACATACAACTTTATACATTTTATAAGTGGGAGAATATTCCACAAACTAGCTTCTGGCTCCATACTTTTTACCTCTTTTTCTCTTCTGCTACCCAAATACTTCTGATGCTGGGCATAGGACACGTTCACGTTGTGATGTGACTCCTGGCCCTGCACGTTGGTATTGCAAAGCCAGAGGAGCTGACAGTGAGCAGTAGGGGGTAGGCATGGAAGCCGTTCCCACAGCAGGATGACTAGCAAATGACGGCAAACTGCAGAAGCTTATTCACTTAAACACCAACTAAATGCATCCCCAGTTCAACTTCCTCCTAGCTTGATCCCCTCAATTCCCACGGCCATTCCAATACCAGCCAACCCAAGGGAAAGTGTGACACAAGGGAAATCAGAGTAGAAACAGACAGCAGTCTGAACCATGTATGGTTGAAACATCTTACTTCTGCAAAGAGGTTACAAGAGCACATGATCACACGAACACGCCAGGGCTCTCCTGGGGCAATGCCCACGCAAGTGAAGGGCTCCGAAGGTTCAGCTCCTTTACCTGCATGGTACAATGCCCCTGGCCAGCAAGGTTCTGGATTCAGACCTGTCAATCACATACACGTGATCTGGAAAACAGAAGGGAGGCAGAGGCCCTTCTTTCTTTGCCAGTGGCAGGTGCTGAGGTGCCCCTGTCAGCAGATACGAGGTTTTGCAATGGCTATTAGGCTCCACGTTCTGTGATTCCATCCATCAACCACTTTGGGTCTACGGGCTGTAGAGGGCAGCTGTGCAAGCCCAGCAGCAGCTTTCATCTGCTGTTTGTTTGTTTGTTTCAACGTAATTTCCATTCTAATTTCACACATGCAGGAAAGCAAAGAACACAATGAACACCTATGTACTACCCACCCAGTTGCAGCCATCATTAAAATTTTGCCATTTTTTTTGCTTCATAATTGAATCATTTCATGGTAAATTAAAAAGATCGTAACAATTCACCCCTAAACACATCTCTCTAAAGAGTAGGGATGCTTTTTCAATTAACAAGACCAATAATATCCCTAACAAAAGTAGCAATAATTCCCTAATATCACCTAAAAGTCACTTCATATTCAAATTTCTACGGTTGCCCTAAAGATATATTTTATAGCTATTTCTTTGAAAGCAGGATCCAATAGGTTTCATGCAATGTATTTGTTTGTTAACGCCTCTTAAGTCTCGTCTTAAGACTCACAACATTGACTCTTTGAAGAGATCAGGCCAGCTGTCATGTTGAATGTCCCACATTCTAAATACGTCTATTTCCTTACTCTGTCATTTCGTTATTCCTAGTATTTCCTGCAAAATGAGGTAGATCTAAAGACTTGGGGGGTTTTTTCAGCCAGATTTATTGAGGTATAATTTATATACAGTAAACATCATCCTTTTTACTTTACCGTTCTGTGCGTTTTGACAGATACAAACAGTCATGTCATCTAAAAGCTTGGTTTGATTCAGATTTAACACCACTGGTCAAAATACTTTAAAGTGATGCTGTGGGGGTGCCTGAGTGGCTCAGTCGTTAAGCGTCTGCCTTCGGCTCAGGGCGTGATCCCGGCGTTATGGGATCGAGCCCCGCATCAGGCTCCTCCGCTGGGAGCCTGCTTCCTCTCCTACTCCCCCTGCTTGTGTTCCCTCTCTCGCTGGCTGTCTCTCTCTGTCAAATAAATAAATTTTAAAATCTTTTTTAAAAAAATAAATAAATAAAGTGCTGCTGGGAACTTCCTATTGAACTTCTTATCACATCCTCGGGTAATGTCTAGTTGTTCCACTATTAATGATACTAATTTTGAACACTGGGTTCCTGTAGCTTTCTGATCTCTGAATGTGCATTAGTTTTCTATTGCTGTGCGACAAATTACTACAAACTTGGAGGCTTCAAGCAACACCTACCTATTAGCTCACAGTTCTGTAGGTGGGAAGTCAGGCATGGCATCGCCAGGTTCTCTGCTCCAGGTATCACAAGGCTCAAATCAAGGTATCAGCAGGCTACATTGTCATCTGGAGCCCGGGGTCCTCGTCTAACCTCATTAAAGTTGCTGGTGGGATTAGGTTCTGACTGATCTTGGCTGTTGAGGGAAAATAAGACTGATACTACTCAGCGGGGACCTGAAAGGCATATGTCTGGAACCACAGGATTCTTTGGGGTGCCTACTTGCACCTCTATATCCATTAGGAAACGTTAATGGAAAACTACAATAACCAAATACAGGAAGAACCACCAAGAGAGTACATTCTTCAGGAAGGAAGGCTGGGGTTATTCCACCAGAGAGAGTACCCCGGATAGCTGAACGCTGGCTGAGGGCAAAAGGAACAAGGGATAGATGGCAGAGGAAGGAAGTTATAATACCCAAAATATAGTAAATATGCAAATATGCATATATATTCTTCCTTGCTTTCTTAGGTATTTTCTTCCTCCTTCTTCCCCTTATTATTTTATATAAGGAGTGTTAGGGGCAGCTGATCTTATAATTTAGTCTTTAGAATATCAAACTGTGACTGAAGGAGAAGGGAAAGGAATGTCAGCTAGAGATGGAATCATGACTAACAAGTCTTTGGGTCTTTCCTCTTAGGAGAGAGAGTGTCTAACTTGTTTGCATTATTTTTTTAAAAATATTTATTTATTTATTTATTTATTTACTTGTTTGTTTGAGAGAAAGAGCAGAGTGAGAGTGCATAAGCAGTGGGGAGGAGCAGAGGGAGAAGAAGAAGCAGGGATCCTGGGATCCTAGGATCTCAGGTTGATCCTAGGACCCTGGGATCATGACCTGAGCCGAAGGCAGACACTTAACCAACTGAGCCACCCAGGCATTTTTTTTTTAAGCTATGCTTTCTTTTAGATGGAAGCATGTTGTTGTTATATTGGTGCTGTTGGGAATTTAACTATGGACAAAAGGGCACATATGGATGCTGGAAGCCAAAGGGCTGGATCGTATGAGATGCTATCTATTATCTCTAGGCACCCTTTTTGATTCCCTCCTCTACTCTCCCCCAGGGAGATAAGATACAGATCACAGGGGTTAGAAATGCAGGAACTACATTTCCCAGATGTCCTTCCCAACTGGGATACAAATATGGTTAGTTTTTGCTAATGAGATGTGCTCACAGTGAGACATAAAAGACTGAAGAGGGTAGGAGCCATTCTTAATCTGTTCCAATCTCAGCTCACACACAGGCTCTGGCCACTGTGGGTGTTGCCGGAGCCAGTCTATCACTGGCTTCAGGGCTACAAGGCAGCTGTGACTTTAGCTGTGACTTCCTAGTCTCTGGGTGGCAGCAATGGCTTTCCAAACCCCTTGATCACAGCTTGGGGCAGTGTGATCTAATCCTAACTTTTGCTCTTCCCGTCCATCCAGTGGTTTTTACCATCATCTGAGTCCCTATATTATATCCCTTTCTGCTTGAAATACCTAAGATGGTTCTGATTCCCTGAACTGAAGGCTGATAGACTCTTCCATGGGGTTTGTACCAATTTGCATTTCCATCGGAAATGTTGGAGAGTGCCTCTTTCCCTCGCAGCCTGAGCAATACAGTGTGTTACTAAACTTCCTGTCGTTTGACTAACCTCTTAGGTGAGAAAGGTATCTTGGTGTAGCTTTAGTTTGCATTTCATTCATTCAGTGACAGCGAACTTCTTTGCATGTGTTCAGAAGCCACAAGGATTGCTTTTTCTGTGCATTGTGCCACCAGCTCACTGTCACATGGCTGCAGCCACAAGGCTTGGACCCCAGCCCTTAATCACACTAGGTCACCAAAGACCTCCACATGACCAAATCCAATCATGAAACTTTGATTCTTTTACGTCTATTACTAGCAACATTTAGCAAAAATGGCCATGCCTCTTCTTTGAGACACTGGCTGCCCTTGGCTTCCAGAGCTCATACAGTGCTCGTTTTCCTCCTAACTCACAGGGCCTTTTGTGTGTTCCATCTCATCTCCCCAACTCTATACCATTGGGTTGCCTTGGGCCTCAGGCCTTGGACCCTCAGTTGATCCCCATTCACCTGTGATCTTGGCCAGGCTCATGGCTCTCAACCATTTTTCTACACTGAGGATCCCAAATTTATATCTCTACCTCCAAACTCTCCCCTACTCAAAATCCCCACTGGGATGTTTAAAAGTCATCTCAGGGGCGCCTGGGTAGCGCAGTCGTTAAAGCGTCTGCCTTCGGCTCAGGGCGTGATCCTGGCGTGCCGGGATCGAGTCCCACATCAGGCTCCTCCGCTATGAGCCTGCTTCTTCCTCTCCCACTCTCCCTGCTGTGTTCCCTCTCTCGCTGGCTGTCTCTCTGTCACATAAATAAATAAAATCTTTAAAAAATAAAAAATAAAAAAATAAATAAATAAAAGTCATCTCAAACCAACCATGTCCAAAACAAACTCACCTCCTCCCTTCCAAAAATATAGAACCTTCTCCTCCCAGAGTTCTCTGTTTCAGTTAATAATAGCACAGCACCATCTCACCAGCCGCTCAGGCCACAAACCAGGTAGTCCTCCTTGACTCCTCCCTCCCATCACCCCTCATCCAACCCTCAGAAACCTACAAGATCTATTTTATTTTTTTTTAAGATTTTATTTATTTATTTATATGAGAAAGAGACAGAGGATCACAAGCAGGGAGAGGGGCAGAGGGAGAGAGAGAGAGAGAGAGAGAGACAAGCAGACTCTCCACTGAGCAGGGAGCCAGACGTGGGGGCTTGATCCCAGGACCCTGAGATCAAGACCCAAGCCAAAGGCTTAACCGACAGAGCTACCCAGGCGCCCCCAGATCTACTTTAAATGTCCATCCAGAATATGATGTTCGCTGCCCATTGTGGGTCCTAGCTTATTGTAGTGGCCTCCAAATGATCTCCCTGCTTTCACTCTTGCTCCCTACCAGCTACTCACAGCACACCTGCCGAAAAGATTCCATTAGAACATAAGTCACATCAAGTCACTCCAATCAAAACACCCCACTGGATTCCCGTATTACTCTCAGTAACTTCCAGCTCTCACAATAGACTCCGATGCCCTTCTTGATCTGCCCTCCTGGCCAACACATCTCCACTCCTCTCTACTGCTTTCCCGTGCGTACCCCTAGTCCAGCTGTGCAGGCCTCCCTGGACCTCAGACACACCGAGCACATGCCAGCCTCGGTTCCCACTGCCCAGAATGACCTAGACAGCCAAGCCGCGGGCTCCCTCATCTCCTCAGTGCTCAAAGGCCATCTCATGGAAGAGGCCTCGCTTATTTAAAATAGTCACTTCTGCCCTCCCTCCAGAAAGTCCTATCCCCTCTTCCTGCTTTCTCATCATGGCATGTAGGGTGATTTGAGCCTCTGTCTGCCACCACCACAACCTCCCCCCTTCCCAGCTAGGAGTGTAAACTCCGTGAGAATGAGGATTTCAGGCTGTTTTATTCAGTGCTAAATCCCTAGCACCTAGAACAGTGGCTGGCACATAACAATACCTATATGAATAAATGAATGAACAAAGCTAATACATAGCCTGTAGGACATTCATGTCAACAGGACCAGGAGATGTAGATTTGGGAAGCCATGGAAGTGGGTGAAATTACCTTGGAGGGAGGAGTAAAGCTGTAGATGGGAAATACTATCTCACAAGCCATGGTAAGTGTCTAAACTGGAGATGAAGAGTCCCATGAGAACAGGATGAAAATGCTGTAGGGCAGGTGAGGGTTAGGAGTAATAGCCGAAGTATAGGGGGCATCTGGGTGGCTCAGTTGGTTAAGTGTCTGACTCTTGGTTTCAGCTCAGGTCGTGATCTCAGGATCATGAGATCGAGCCCCGTGCTGGGCTCTGCATTCAGTGTGGAGTCTATTTGAGTTTCTCTCACCCTCTCCCTCTGCCTCTCTCCTCTGCTCGCTCACTCTCACTCTCTCTCTCTAAAATACATAAATCTTCGGGGCGCCTGGGTGGCTCAGTCGTTAAGCATGCCTTCGGCTCAGGGCGTGATCCCGGAGTTCTGGGATCGAGCCCCACATCAGGCTTTTCCGCTGGGAGCCTGCTTCTTCCTCTCCCACTCCCCCTGCTTGTGTTTCCTCTCTCGCTGGCTGTCTCTCTCTCTGTCAAATAAATAAATAAAATCTTTAAAATAAATAAATAAATAAATAAATAAATAAAAATAAAATACAATACATAAATCTTCACACACAAAAAAGACTAATAGCCAAAGTGTAAAATATGTCGGGTACCATATATATATATTAACTTACAACAACCTCATGTGTTCAATACCATTACTATTCCTAATTTCCAGACAACTAAGTGAGTACAAAAGGTTTAAGAACTTGCCCGAGGCCATTTGGCAAAACCGGGGTCAGAAGCTGGGCTTTGGTCTTTGTGTTTTTATTTTAACTGCCATAGAACTGCTTTGATGGGAGCTGATTAGCCCTGTACCAAGGCTCTGGAGGATCCCATCTCCATGCTCACCAAGAAAGACAGGAAGAGCATCCCTGGAGTGAGGCAACGTGGCCTTCCGAGGGGGCTAAGACGCATTACCAGAACAAGCTCTGGGGGGAGCCCAGCGTGGGTTTTTGTCCTAGCTTTGCCGCTAACACTCAGGAACTCCAGCCTAGTTACTCCATGTTCTGACTGTCTCCCGCCTCATTGTGCAAAGAGGGAGCCGGCTCACATAATCTCGCAAGTTCCTTCTGGCTTAGAAATCCCACAACCTACAACCATTTCACCCAGACTCCATTAACAAGAGACAGCAGCACGTCCTGTAAGATGCTCCTTTCCTGTAACACCAGCTACAAGGCCGTAGGGAAAAATCAACAAATAACTAGGGCCTGCTAGCCAGATTTTCTTTTTTTTTTTTTTTAAAGATTTTATTTATTTATTTGACAGAGATAGAGACAGCCAGCGAGAGAGGGAACACAAGCAGGGGGAGTGGGAGAGGAAAAAGCAGGCTCATAGCGGAGGAGCCCGACGTGGGGCTTGATCCCACAACGCTGGGATCACGCCCTGAGCCGAAGGCAGATGCTTAACCGCTGTGCCACCCAGGCGCCCCTAGCCAGACTTTTCTGACGGAATTGGAAGCTCTAAGAGGGTTACTAGGAACTAGGGACTTGGAAAGGAAGCTATGGTGATGACTGGGCATCCGTCAGGGGGATCCTGCACATTTTGGACCCATGTTCATTATCAGGGTTCCTCTTCTTTTTGGTATAGTTATTATACTGGTGAGCAAAACTGGAGACTCCACATGTCAAGGGTGAGGCCAAGAATAACATGTAATTCCTGAAGACCTAGATTGTAGGAGACATCATGCTAAAAAGGAGGAATTTTTAGACATATACATACGTCTATAAATAAGTAGAAGCTTGTGTTGATTTTCTGCACACACCTGTCCAGAAACCGTGCTTGCGCGCACATGCCCGGACACATGCTCCCACGGGCGCGGCTCAGAGTGCGTGCGTATCTATATATACCCACGGGACTGGCCAGATATAGATTTATATATTGGAGCCTGGCTCTTTAAAATGGGGGATAATGACACTGAAAATTATTCTAAGCTTTTCAAAGACATAAATGACCAAACTGCCTCCTGACTCCTGAATTACATTACCCAGAAAGAACTTAATAACATGTTATTATCGCTTCTCCTCACTGACAGGATTTCGGGGCTGAAAAGACAAACAAGAAGTACGTTCGTAATCACCAGCACAGTCCCCTCTGCCGAGCTGCAACCGCCGCTAATTCCAGGTAAGTGCTGGGGGCTGGAAGAAAGCCTATGGCTGGTAATGGGACTTGGTGCTTGGTAATTGTCACCAGTTCAGTTGGGCTGTCACCAGCTGAGAGGGGGCTACAAGAAGCTCACGGAGCCAACAGAGAAGCCCATGGGGTGAAGGGTAGAGGAGAGAGACTGCATTGTGGGAACCAAAATATAATTTCTCAGTTCAAAGACGTAATATACATAAAATTCCTTATAAACTGTAAAGTGCTCTACCAATGTGACTGAACAGGAAGGGGTATCATTAAGGGGTCTTGTTTGGGTTACGGCTGCCGCATCCTGCTGTAGAGGCTGTGCACTGCTCAATTTCTGAGAATGTCATTAGCCTATGCGAATGGTGCCCCCCAGAGTTGTGCATTATGGCAGCCCCGTTGGCTGAAGTAGGACTAAGTTGGATGATGAAGACCAGGATAGGGGCTGCTGTTCTCCTCCTGGATTATGCTTGAGCCCCAGTGATGAACCATCCAGAGAGGTGGTCAACAATTCCAACAACAACTTGCCAAAGCTTTGGGAAATTTGCTTCAGGATAATTAAAAGGCAATTACAATTAAGATCCTTGAAGACAGGAGCCATGTCTTATTTACTCAGTATTCTGAGTCTTGTAATATGATTGGTATATGATAAAGATTTAGAAAAAGTGTGTTAAAAATAAGAATGGATGGAGAATGAATGAATGAAACTCATTAGGGTCAACTCCGGGGGGGAACTGGTTATAGCGATTGCAAAGAGCCTGTATAGGTCCTAAGGTGCAACTGTACACCCTAGGTCTCTTCTTCCATGATTCTGGTTATGACAAGTCCTTGTTGAAGGGCCATGGATACGGCATGTGTTCAGTAAGAGATTATTCAGGATTTATGATGTACCCCGCCAAATGGTAGATGCTATGGGCTTGCGCTGTAGAAATAGAACTGGGGTCAGCGAACAGAGCATAGGTCATGATTCCTGCCATCAAGGATTTTATAATTTAGATGGTTTAGTCATCTGTAAGTTCATGGAGAAGTGAAATAATGCTATTAGGTGGTATGACCCCAAATACCAACGAATAGCAAAGATGGGAAGTATCACAGGAGTTCAGGGCAGAAAGCACAGGATTTCTGCTCTGCTAACTGATGTACGATCATGACAAAGTTACTTATCTGTCTTGAGCCTCCCTTTCCTAGCTTGTGAGACTGAAGTAACCATGCCTACCATGCAAGCTCCTTAAACAGAAGATTAAAATCGAGAAGTATTTAAAGCACAGTGCCTGACACATAGAACTTTCCAGACTGTTGGTTCCTGTGTAAGAACTTTCCAGTCACCAGTGACAGAATTCCAGCTGATCCCAACTTAAGCCAAGGGGGGGGGGCAGTATTTTTATATATATAACTACAAAGTGAAAGAGTAAAGGCTTCAGGCATAGTGGTATCCAGGAGCTCAACTGACATCACTAGGGCTCTGCCTACATTTCCATTCCTCACACAAGCTTTCTCTAGAGATAAGAATAGCTGTCAGCAGCCAGAGTTCAGCTTACCCCAGAAGAAAGAGCTCCTCTTCCCAGAAATTGGAAGGAGGAAAGTCTCAGGGAGCACTCTGATTGGTCTGGCACAGCTCATGCAACCATGCCCTACCCAATGGCTGTGGTCAGAGGAATGAGATGACCGGATTGGTGAGGCCTGAGTTGTGTTCCCAATCCTGTGTGTATGGGGGTAGGGGAGGGTAAGCTCTATTCAAACCACGTAGAACGAGCTTCTTAGTGGGAAAGGGATGCCTATTTCTTGTGTATACTCAGAAGAAATAAAAGAGCTGCATGTTTCTACAAAAAAATAAAATAAATAAATAAGTAAATAAACAGAGAGTTCGTAGTTCTTAATGGAAGCAAAAAATATATATTTCTATAGACTTATGTGTACAAATTCCCTGAGCAGCTGGCCCCAGAGATGCTACTTGCCTAGCCCTGGGAGCCAGGACTTTGCGACCCCTGGTGAACAGGCACGGTGCTGCAGTTGCTCTCTGCAAGGGGGGAAGCAAGGGAAAGCCCACTGGGTGGGGTCCCCAGGGGTTGAGCCAAGTCCTGGTTTGAGGGGAGCCGGTGGCGTGGGAATGGGAGGAAGGCAGTGTGGAGCCCCAGCTGGCTGACATCCCGCCCTCTGTGCCTCAGAGCCCATTTCTGCAGTGGCCACAGAGGACCCCACTGTCTATTCCGGACACCGCCCAGGCAGGGACATACTGGCGCCCAGGAAGGGGCCCAGGGGATACCCAGCCGCTGGCGGTCGGAGAAGCGTGGAGCGTCCCCTCCGCGGTTTGAGCAGCTCGGGTGGCCGTGACTGCGGACTGCGCCAGGCGCCCGCAGGGTCCCCTCTGAGACGCCACGACAGCCTCCTTTCCTAATGATCTGTTCCATTTTCTGGTCTTGAAAAGAAGGTGGGGGGAGGGGACTGTTTACTTAGCATCCTGTTACTGTGGCCTTGAGTAACCAAGCATTTAATGTCAGAGAGCGGGAGGAAGGGAAGGGGGGAAGAGGGGCAGAGAGTGGGAGAGAGAGGGAGAGAAATCAAGCCCAGCATAAAATTTGCCATCACGATCGTCATTTCCAATCATTTATCATGCTCGTTTGTCAGCACGTATTTTTCTAAACTCTATTTAGGACGCAGGAGTAAAGAGAGCAGGCCGCAGAGTCGGGGTGCACAGGCTCTAAACCCCAGGGCTCCCTCCGTAGAGCTCTGGGCTGTGGAAGCCCTCAAGAGCACCTGGCATGTATGTAGCTATTAATGCCATCAATCTTACGGTGCTGTGGTCAGGGATTGCCCTCACCAAGGCCCCACCTTCCCTGACAGTATCTCAACTCTGGAGTTTCTATTTGTAAAAATACTTACTGGGCTGCCACAGACAAGTGGAAAACGCGCGCCGTGATAGGTGATTCTAAGAAGGCCCCCAAGATTCCCACACCCCCATCACAACCCTACACATTTGCATAATCCCCTCCCTTGAGATGTGGGCCAGACCACAAATATGATGACATGTCACTTTGTAATTCACTTGTGTTCTAGGCAAAAGTGGAAGAATTTTGCAGCATCATTGACTTAGAACGAAGCGAAATAGGCATTATCCTGGGTGGGCCTGGCTTAATCAGGTGAACCCTTAAGACGGACTGAGTCCTTCCTGAGGTTAGACAGACACTCTCCTGCTGGCCTTGAAGAAGCAAACAGCCATGTGTGAACCGCCTGTGGAAAGGGGCAGCCTTGGAGCTGAGGGCCTCAATCCTACAATCACAGGGGACTGAATTCTGCCAAAAACCTGAATGAACTCGGAAGAGGATCCCAAGCCTCAAAAAAGAGCACAGCCAGCCTGACACTGTCCAGCTTTGAATGCAGCCTTGTGACTCTGAGCAGAGCGCCTAGCTAAGGTGTGGGACTTCTGATGGACAGAAAGTGTGAGAAAAATGTGTGCCATTTTAAGTCGCTTAAAATGGGGACTTGCGGGAATTTGTTACACAATAGAAAATTAATATAAATTCTGTATCTGCTTAAAGCCTTGTTGAATGCGGTTTAAAAATGGGGTGTGCCTCTACTGGGTATTTACCCCAAAGATACAGACATAGTGAAGAGAAGGGCCATATGCACCCCAATGTTCATAGCAGCAATGTCCACAATAGCTAAATCGTGGAAGGAGCCGAGATGCCCTTCAACAGATGACTGGATTAAGAAGTTGTGGTCCATATATACAATGGAATATTACTCAGCAATCAGAAAGAACGAGTTCTCAACATTTGCTACAACATGGACGGCACTGGAGGAGATAATGCTGAGTGAAATAAGTCAAGCAGAGAAAGACAACTATCATATGATTTCTCTCATCTATGGAACATAAGAACTAGGATGATCAGTAGGGGAAGAAAGGGATAAAGAAGGGGGGGTAATCAGAAGGGGGAATGAAACATGAGAGACTATGGACTATGAGAAACAAACTGAGGACTTCAGAGGGGAGGCGGGTGGGGGAATGGGATAGGCCGGTGATGGGTAGTAAGGAGGGCACGTATTGCATGGTGCACTGGGTGTTATACACAACTAATGAATCATCGAGCCTTACATCGGAAACCGGGGATGTACTGTATGGTGACTAACATAATATAATAAAAAATCATTAAAAAAAAAAAATGGGGTGTGCCTGAGTGCATACTGCTAGAGAGAGAGAGAGAATTTAAACTCTAAAAAAGGGACCCATTATTTTTGGATCATAATTGAAAATATGGACTATCATTCATTCAACAAGTAATTGACTTAGCACATACTTACTATAAGCAAGTCAGGAGACGAGGAATTTAATCAGGATTAGAAACCAAAACTGGAAATTTGTTACAGCTACTACCTAAGAGAATTAAAGGGAAAATGTTTAATGTTGAAATATAAGGCCTCCTTGAAACCAAGAAACAGACTCTTAATTACAGAGAACTGACGGTTACCAGGTGGGTGGGTGATGGGTGAAACAGGTGATGGGGATTAAGGAGTGCACTTGTTGTGATGAGCACCAGGTGATGTATATAAGTGCTGAATCACTATTTTGTCCACCTGAAACTAATATTACACTGAAACTAATATTACACTGTATGTTAGCTGGACTTTAAATAAAAACTTAAAAAAAAAGAAATATTAGGCCTCCTTATCAGAGTGTATGCTTGTCAAGGATGAGTTTCTTTGAGATAGTGAATGAGTAATAATAATAATAATAATAATAGAAGGCAGACCCAGAATTTTAACCCAGCTCTATCTGGCAAATTCCATGCAAAGAAACTCTGTTGAATACCTTCCACCGTGCAGGATAGTAAATTGTCCCTCTGCCTCTTATTCCCTTCACCCCCCACCTGCCAGAGGGTGTCTGCTCATGTCTGTGTCCCCCCAGATTTCCTCCAGAAACAATAGAGAACAAGAAATTAAAGCTACACGGAACACACGCCTGGCATACTTGGAAGACAGAAAATACCTAAACTTCAAAATCATGGTAAATAAACAAGCAAACAAAACTTCCAGGTGAGAGACCTTGCACATCCCTGCCTCACCACCTACCACCTGCAAGTCTCTGCTGTGAGGTAGGGAGAGCCTGCAGGCATATCTTTCGGGGGAGAAGAAGGGGCAAAGGCAGAGAGAGGCAGCCTTTGGCAGTTGGATAGTCCAGCATGCCAAAGAGAACTAAAAAACAAAACAAAACAGAAAACCAGAACTATCTCATTACAGATTCTTTTTTTAAAAAAAACATTTTTAAATTTATTTGACAGAGACAGAGCATGAGCACAAGCAGGGGGAGCAGCAGGCAGAAGGAGAGGGAGAGAGACAAGCAGACTCCCCACTGAGCAGGGAACCTGATTCTAGGACCCTGAGATCATGACCTGAGCCGAAAGCAGACATTTAACCTACTGACCCACCCAGGCGCCCCTCATTACAGATTCTTTAGCAAACAGAAGACAGGGCATATTTGTGGCAGGTTAAGATTTTTGCACTCTTTAGTGAGGAGATCCTCCCCCTCTCCATTTCCTGTCCACCTCCCTCCTCCCCTCGGCCACCATCAAGCAGCAACAGGCTTCTTTCTGCTGATTGCCTGGGAAGAGAAAAGACTTCCAGAAAGGAAGGTGAGGGGGTGGGAGGAGTCTCTTACTGGCATTTGATTTCAAAAAGCTATTTGGATCTTCCCGTAGGGAACGCAATAGACTTGAAACTTAAGCAAAGGGTCTGGGAGAAACTATTAGGAGGAAGAGCAAGACTCCCCCTCCCCTCTGTGCTCTCCACCACTTCCCCCAACCCAACTAAATAAAAAAAAATTTCCAGGCTGGTAGACTGGGAGACAGCCAGGGACAATTACGAAAGCTGAGACATCACTGGGTCCCAGATTGGAGCCCTAGACTCTCTTCCTTGCTCCTATTTGACATCTCAGGAGTCCAGAGGGGTGTGAGGTCCAGTGTTCTGTGACCATTTCCTAGGTAGGGCTGTCTCTGGACTGGACGCAAGTCCCCAGAAAAGAGAAGGTCTCAGAGCTTCCCCTAGGCCCCAGCATGGTTCAAGAACAGCATTCTTGGGATTGCTGTCCGCAGAAGTCCTGACAGAGCTGCCCTCCGTGACGGGGTGAACCAGAGAGAAAGAAGGCCATTGCCCAGGCAGGCACAGGATGAGGGGCTCACAAGATAAATATCTCCAGGAAAGGTGAGCAGTGGCTCGGATTGCTGGAGGACAGGCCCAACCCTGTAGACGCTTGCATGGCCGGATGGCACCAAAGGCAAGATGGCCCCTCTGGAGGTCTTGGCCCCAGGGAAACCCTTGGAGCTCAGAAGGGGAAGGAGAATTACTAAGATGAATCTTCTCCCTCCTGGTAGAATGGGCTCAAGTCTGAAGTGGGGAGGTCCAGTGCCCTTCCTGAAGCCAGCTTCCATGGGGGGAGTCAGCACAGGGTTCGGAAGTACAGCTGAGGGAACCCCGGCACAAAACGGCAGGCGGAGGCTGAGCTGCACTTGCCAGAAAGTGCCGTGCATGCTGCAGAGAAGGAGCAGGAAGGGAGAGGTCGGGAGGAGAAGGTGGGGGGAAAGGTAAGGGGGTCCCACAGCTCCAGGATCCTCAGCCTGATGAGCGCCAACGACGCGCGGAGATGACAGCCCATGTGGCTACAGCTCTTCCTCCATCCTCTTTGAGAAACAGTCAGGTTGTGGGCACCCCTTCCCTGCAGCTAGACTCCTTGTTTTAATGGGTGGATGAGGAGGGGCAGAGGACAAAGAGAAAAGCAGAGGCTGGTTCCCGGAGGGCCCCCCTACTCAAGCTCCCAAGGTGACCGGCCTGCCTGCATCCCTGGGAAAGCAGACATACAGTCACCCGGATGCAGGGGCACCACCGGGCCCTCGCATGCCCTGGAAGGGAGAGGTGGGACAGATTCCTCCACAGGCACTGCTGATCCCATTCCATGCCTGCCCTGGGATCCATGCCTGCCCTTCCCATCCCAGGGCATAGCTTTTTGTTTTTGTTTTTGTTTTTTTACCTTTGTCTTTCCTTTTTTTGTAGGACCCAGCTCCTCCTATGGGGACAGGAAGTATGGCAAGAATAAATCACTTAACAAATGCCTAACCAGCCTCTGGGACATAGCACTTTCACTAGCACATCTGAACTCACTTGGTGAGCTAGCTCCTTAATACAACTACTACCAAGAGAAGAAACTATGCCCTGGCCCATAAAAAGAGCACTGAAAGACAGAGAGGAAGGAGCAACTTGACAGTAATTGTTCCATGCTAGAACCACAACAGTACGACCTCCTGAAGCCAAGTGGTTAATAACTTTGCTTTGGCTTCTCCCTCAAGGAGTAGCAGCCCCTGAGAGAGGGTGATGCAGTGTCCTAGCACCTGGCTGCTCCCCGTGCGTCCGCCGCCCAGCAGCGTCACCAGGGGCCTGCTGGAAATGCAGAATCTCAGACCCCACCCACACCTACTGAATCAGACTCTGTCTTTTTTTTAAGATTTACTTTATTTATAGAGAGAGAGTGCACGTGTGCAGGGACAGAAGGAGAGGAGAGAGAAAATCTCAAGCAGACTCCCTGCCAAGTGTGGAGCCGGAAACGGGGCTCGATCTCACAGCCCTGAGATCATGACCTGAGCCAGAACTAAGAGTCGGACGCGTAACCGATGGAACCACCCAGGCGCCCCCACACTCCGCATTTAACAAGAATGCATACTGAAGTTTCAGTAGCAAGGCCTTCTATTGCAGATAGGAAGGAAAAGGGCCCTTACAGACTGTGAGGAATGGAAAGACCAGTGACATGATCACGAGTACCTTAGGTGGCAGGTGTTCGTAGTACCTACTAATTTCTTAACTAATTATTATTCGACAGCCAAAAGAAAAAACCAGAGAGATCTAGAGTACAGCATGTGTCATCTGGTGCCAAGCCAGCCTGTCTGATCCCAGAGTACGGCCCGTGTGAGATTTTTCGCTGATAAACATTCATAAGTGAACTACTAGGCCAGCGGGACTGACCCACCTGCCACTTCCCCCCACCCCATGTCCCTAGGAGGCCTTTCAGGACAACCCTCACCCCCACCCCCATCCTCCCACCGCAGGAGAAATTGGCCATTTCCTACTTTATTCCCAGTGCAAAGTAGGCGCTCAATAATTGTGTGCCAAATAATGAAAGTGTTGTGCTAGCAGGCTTTGATCAATTAGTGATTGTAATTGAAGCTGAATGTAATTAATTATATAATTTTGGGCTGTTCAGGTTTAATTCTACTAAAATTACATCATGAAAACAGGGCTGAAAGAAGGATTTCAGATAGAAAGAAAGGAGCTGTGAGCGAAGCTTCCATGGACAGTAGGTGCACAACAAGGTGGCCCCCTTGCGAACAATAAAAGATTCACACTGCTGCATAACTAAGGGGCTCTGATCTTGAATCCCATTTGGACACAGAGTCCAAAAATCAAGGACTTCACTACAATACCAGGCTTATGGAGCCGTGGGCACTCTCTACTATGGAATCTGCTTAATTTGGGGGCATTAATTTGCGTTGATCCATTTCTACTGCTGCATGTTTTCCATTTTTCATCCCATATGAATCTCTTTTCGACTCTCACAGCCCCAGAGGGTGTTAGAGCTAAAGAAGGATCTTTGGGGAATCTTTAGAGCAGTGGTTTTTAGCCCAATCAAACCAAACACACCCATTTTACAACGATTATTTTGTATTGCCCCTTACCATCTAAAATGAAATCCATAGAAACTATAATCTACCTACATAATTATATATATAATTTTTCAAAGCCAGATGGATACAGGTGGGTTGTAATGGCCATTCACAGGCAGGTTTGGTGAACAATAACGCCTAAAGAAACAAAACCATCCCTCGATTCTCATGGCAATGACATTTCTGGAAATTTTAATGGGTATTAAAACCAAGCAAAAAATGCTTTGCCTTTACATGTGAATCTGAGTTAGGTTGTAGATTCGATTCATTATAAATAGGATTTTCACCACACAAATATCCTGTGGGACATTTGGAAACACACAGGTCAAAGGCCAATTCTTTGTTGAGCGAATCTGTGCTGCCCGCAGGAAGACATCTGGCATCCTTGAGCCCACCCACTCAATGCCAGGAGCAATTCCCCCGTCATTGTGGTGACCCCCAACACTGTGCCTAAGCACTTCCAGGAAGTACCTGCGGGTAGGAGCACCCCCACTGAGAACCGCTGATGTAACCCAATCTCCTTGCAAGCGAGAAATGAGAGCTGGGAAAGGACAAGACTTGCCCTAAGTGACCCCAGGTCTCTGGACTCCCATTCCAGGATCCCTCCTAGCTCCGTGCTGCAGCTGCCCAAGCTGAACGTGGTCAGAGGCGTTCCAGCTCTTGCTCAGAAATCCTTTGGGTTCCAATGCAGGAACCCAGAAGATCAAACTCCCTGCAAAAGAAAACAATGTCGATAAAGTCCTCTAAGCTAGGGAAGGACATCACAAAGCCTTTAAATCAATCTGCCCAAAAGACCTCCAGATGTCTCTTCCCCGTCACCAGTAAGCTAGGAATGTTCTGTCAGCGTGGAGAAGCTACCTTGTTGCCCCCTGTGTTCACGAATGAAAGCCCTGAACCTATCCCAGGTAAAGAAAGGATCCGACGTTGAGAGCACAAATAGCAATCGTGCGTTTGCCAACACCGCTCGATCAGTAGCAGCTGACTGCATAAAGAAGGATTCGAGAGTCACATCCCGGCTCAAACCATAAGCATGCTGTGACCAATTTGGAGAGTTCGCATTGGCCATGGTAGGGCCTGGCAGCACCACGCCACGGATTTCCCATCTCTGTTTTAGAACCCCAGACAAATCCAGTTTACTTCCTAGGTCAGAAGCTCATTCGTTTTACCAATGACAGTCTTTTTCATTCCACTGAATTCTTTGTTTAAAATGCCAGGCCAACATCTCTTTCCTGATGGTTGATACAGTTCAATCGGGAGATAAATTGCTACGAGTGGTCATGCTAGGACCTTGTCTCAGAGTCTCCCTGCCTCACACAGTACACACAAGTTGAGTATATGCTGTATACCAGTCATTGGCAAACCTGCTGTACTGCATATAAAAATCATGCTTTCTCAAAATCCCTAATTCACAAAGTAAGATACATCACACAAAACTCAGCATGAATACCCACCATTTTGCATCTGAAATTGATGTACCCTTAGTTAAGGGATCAAGATGACACGGTGCATAATGACTTATGGTAATTAGTGCCTTGAATACTTCTTGCTAGGACAGCTATATTTTGAGTACAAGTGTCTTTAGACAAAACGGCTAAATATTGGTTCTCTTTAAAGTTAATGAAAGTAGGTAACCTAGAAAAAGACATCTAGAAGAATATGAAATAATCATTCAAAAAGGCTGCCTGTATAACACTTGTTAGAAATACAAAATTAAGTCAAATGCTCTTGAATGAACTGGTTTTAAAAATCTTAAAAATGAAAAAATAGGCAAGAAATAATAGGAAGTTCAAGTGGATCTGAAAGCATTCAAGAATACTTAATTTGATATAAACTTGCCTCTGGGAGAACTGATCCTTAGGCAAATGGGTTTTTGGCAATGTGACTACAGGCAAATTGGCCTTAGGTGAATTGAACAAGAGGCAATTTGGTGGGACAAGATGGGAGACAAAGAGGACAGGGAGGGGACCAGATCCAGACCAGGATGGTGGTGGTAGACAGGTAGAGGAGAGTTGGTGATACGAGACATACGAGGACGTGGCGTCTATGGGGGGTTGCTGTGAAGGTCAAGAAGGGATACGGGCTAACTCCTGGCTCCCGGACCTGGGTGACTCAGGTGGCACCATCCACTGAGACAGTGAAAGTGGGCTCTTTGGTCCGAATGAAATCTGCAGAAAGAATGGCCCCAAAGAGAAACATAGGGACAGTCTCATCAAATCTCGCTTCCAGGCGGAGCGCTGACTGGCATTCTTGGTTGGTCCCCACGAGTTGTTCAAATCGCTTGCTCTCCTCCCAGGCCACAGACTCCCGGTTCACCACTGCCTCCGCCAGCAATAGTCTCCCTCCTTACCCAAGGCCAGGAAGACCACAGGCAGACAACAGGTCTGATTCTTTCTGTCTCTCCCCTCCCCTCCCCCACAAATAGGGTTGAAGGAATACACGCCATAGGCATGAATTGAGGCACGTGTAAGCAGCCCCACAATGACTAGTGCGGAGCCTACTATGGCCGCCACTGTCACATGAGAGACAGAGAAGTGCTCCTTGCCCTCTTTGTTGCCCATTTGTAGACAAATGCATGCAGATGGTGGGACTGGAGAAAAGGGTCAGGAGGAGGAAGAGGCCACAAAGGCACGGTGGTCCTGGGGCTCTCCAGGCAAAGGAGAGCTTGAGTGCTGTCAGGCACCTGCACATAAGGGGGAGCAGAGGACGCAGAGAGGACAAGAAGGGCAACGCCACGGAGACGGCAGAGGCTGTTCAGGAAGCCCCCAGGCCAGACGGAGAGACATGGGACAACCCTCCCGTGTGCCCTCATCTTACTCAGCCAGATGTGTGACGTTAGGGAGCACAGCGGGGACAGAAGCCTCCACACACACAGTCCAGTTCCTAAATTCGGCCCTGGTTAAACTCCCATTCTGGAAACTGGCCTGCCCAGCTCCCAGGCCCACAGGGAACACCTGTCTTTATCTTAAATGCTCCCAGGGATGTCTCTATCAAACTAACATTGTGATTAAAAAAAGAGCTCCTACCAGCTCTCTGGGGGTGACCTGTGGACAGCTACTAGCAGAATCAATAAGAGAAATTAAGCCTATTTTCAGCCAAATAGCCCGCTCCTAAGAACCCCATGGGTCATTAGTAAACAGGCATGACTATTCTAAAAAGCACATCCATACACATGGCATCCAGCCAGAATGGCACAGGCGTCTCTGGTGATCTTTCCAGAAAACAGCATTTAAAGGAACCTATTAGGAGCCCTTACTCTCATTGTCTCAACAACAGCAATAAAAATTTACTGCAACTTAGCCCTGTTCACTCTTGTTCAGTTGTGTGGGGAGTGTCCAGTCTATAATCGTCTCCTTATTTCCTATCTCTGTGGATGTGTCTAGTATTTCCCTCCAGACTTCCTCTAGGCTCTCCAAATCCTCCAAACAGGAGTCCAGGGCCCTTACAGATAATTGTTGCAATGATACGGACCCTTTTGGTTAAACATAAAATACCCAATTTAAAGTAACTTACACAAAGAAGGCAAGGCAGATTTGTGCCTCAAGTAACTGAAAAATCAAGGATGGATCTGGCCTACAGGAATGGCTTAATCTAGAGGTTCAAAGGATGAGGCAGCCAAGATAGCCACCAGAGCTTAGCAACAGTGGAAAAGCAGTCATTCTCCAGAGCTCCAGCTGAAGTCACAGGAAGGTCCTTGGGATCATGAATCCCCACCGGTACCAATCTCAGTGTCCAGAGAGGTGGCCATCTGTTTACCCCTATGGTTTGTGGGAGATCCTGGCTCAGCACACTTGCAGGAATAGGTGTCTCTGCAGGAAAGGGGAGATCTGTTAGAGCTGCAAGGTTTGCAGGGTAGATAAACCGTCTATTTGCACGCTGTGCATCTATCTGTCAGTTGTTTAGAGTTGCTTTTCCCTGTCTCTTTCACCGGTGCTACCTACTCACATTCACCACGGCCCTCTGCGAAGGGCAACCTATGGGAAGCCAGGCAATTTCACAGCAGGGGAAGCAGAAGCTCTGAGACCAAAGCAACCTGCCCAGTGATAGCAAAACGAGGGCAATGGGCTAACCTCCAGCAGCCTGGCGCAGCGTGGACAACACTGGCCCCTGTGCAGAGAACCTGGTCCAGGCCAAAGGAGGAAAAAGATCCGAGTCTGCTCTGGACTCACCTTGCCATCAGATTATTACAGACATAAACTGTTACAATTCACTTCTAATCAGCTCATTAAAATGCTCCACATTGATGGTTTCTCCCCGTTTTGTCACCCCTCCCGGCATATCTGGAAGAGAGAGAAGAGGTGAAAAAAGGCAGTAGCCCTCTATATTTCCGCTTTCCATGGGGCACAATGGAATCCCGCCACTCTTAGCTCCCCATGCAAGGTTTTTCCTAGAAGGGAGTTTACCCCAGCGTCCACAGCGGCCAGAGGGGCATGGTGTTCGAGGCGCTGTTGGCTGGGAGAGCTCTGGGCCACATAGGCCCACTCTCTGCAGAAAAATGACTGTTCATGGGGTGTCCTGGCCCACTGAACCCACTGCAAGAGCCCCCCTCTCCGCTCCAGACTGAGGAGGCTGCGGGGAGGCAGGGAGGGCTCAACGTCCAGCAGGCTTGGTAGAAGCAGCCCACTGTGACCGCGGGAAATGGAAAGTCAGAGGTTGAGAGCCCCGGTTCTGGCTGCGGACCACCTTGGCTCAGAGCCTGCCTCTACCATTCACTGCCTGTGTACCTCCAGCAAGCAACCTAAGCCCTTTGTGCCTCAGTTTACTCACCTACACTAAGGGCATAATAGTGGCCCCTAGACTTCATTGTATTATCACGTGAGTTAAGTGCCAACAAATCCACGCAAAAAGGCTAGCACATGGTTAGTGCTCAGAATCAGCTATTATTATTGCTAATATTTTACCATTCATTGATAACGAACTCTTCTACTTGGAACAAAGCCTATACCTTAGCATTCCCAAGCCTGCCCATGGGGTTCAATGGTGTGGTAGACAGCACAGCATTCCCCTCTCCCCAAAGATGTGTACCTGCTATTCCCTGGAACCTGCAACTGTAGTCAAAGGCATCTGCAGGGGTGATTACGCTAAGACTCTTGAGAGGGGGAGATCTTCTCAGATTCTCCAGGGGGGCTCAAAGTAATCACAAGGTGCTTATAAGAGGCAGATAGGAGGGTCAGGATCAGAGAAAGAGCTATAACGAAGGAAGAAGAGGTAGAGCGGATACAGCCATGAGCCCAGGAATGCAGGCAGCCTCTAGAAACCGGAAAAGGACCCTCCCCTAGAGCAAGGCAATACTCCTCAGGGAGGAGGAGCTAGTGGCACATGTAGTTTATTTTTAATATACAGATTTCAACAGCCCTGAAGATAAAGAATTCTGAGATTCTAAACACTTGCATGTTTATTTAGCACTTACTAGAAGCCAGGATTCTCAGCTTACTATGAACTGAGCACATACCTGAGAGGCTCTAGACCACATGGCCACAGAGCTGGCATTTCTCTCTGCTCCACCTGAAAAGAGGAAGGGGGAAAAATACGCATGTTGCCCACATCAAAGCAGCCAACACCTAAACTGAATAAGTATTTAAGTGTTAAAAGGGAAAACAGTCTTCAAAGTAAGCTGGTGGTGACTTCCCAACATGACACATTGTCACTGCTGGGAAAGAAAAGTCACAGGATTTTATTCGGAAGCATTTCAAGGCAGGTTCCAGAGGCCAGAGAAGGGATCAGAGCAAGGTCCCGCATAGAAGCTCAGCCACACTGTCGCTGACCCACAGAACAGACACGGAGAGAATCGCTTCCTACAGTTCTGGGCTCCAGACATGGTTCCACGCAGGCCAACCAGAAGGCCCAGGCCCGCGGTCAGTCGATAAAGACATACCTCGGGCCAAGGGTACAAGACAAGAAGACACCAGAGTGGTTATTATATAACAAAGAATCTGTCTGGTCTCTGTCCCCAGTCTGTGGGAGAGAACTGTAACTCCTCCGAAATTCTCAGCAATAGCAGTATCCTTGTTTTCAGGGTGGACCCCTTGGATCACACCTGAGTTTTTACTGGAGGACCCAGGTTGGGGCTGATATCAGCCCACCTTCTCCAAGGAGGGGAGAGAAGGGCAGGCTGCAGACGGAGTCCAATCATGTGATCAATGATTCAATCACTTGTGTCTACATGAGGAAATCCCGATAAAATCCCTGAACACGGAAGCTCAGTGAACACACTGTGTCCTGATGCCACGGGAGAGGACATGGAAGCTTTGCGTTCAGGACCTTCCTCGACCTTGCTTTACGTGTCTCTGCCTTTGGCCTGTGGACCTGCACTAGGTCCGGATGGCCAGTGTCAGAACTGCATGCAGGCCACAGTGGTCCAGCTCTGCCCTGCCCTGGGCCCCAGCGAATATGCTGGACTCCCCTACCTCCACTGAAAACCCAATCCCTTCTGAAATCAGGGTTTTTGAGACTCAATTCAGGCACGTGTGACAGGCCAAAGAGCAAATGTGATCTCGACATACAGCACTGGGGAATAAAAAACAAAGCATGGAGCCCCACTTAGCAGCTGTGTGACTTCAGGGAAGTTATTAACCCTCTCTGAGCCCTGATTCCCATCTCTATAGGATGAGACTCATGACCCCCCCCTTCCCAGAGCTGATGGAACAATTCAATGATGTAACTTATTTACAAAGAGCCCAACATGGTCTCTCCCCCGAGGAAGGCACTCAAAAATCATCAGCTAACTTCCCTCCTACTTTTAAATTGCCCTACGCCCCCAAACTCTCCCAGACTCTCTGCTCTCCCTGGTTAACTGTCCTGGGTGCTGGACCCACTGGCAACATGCTGATGTTTTAGATCCCAGGGCAGCGGGAAGCCAACCATTAAACTAAAAGTGAAAAGCAAGGAACCATTACCTTGAGGAAAAAGGACATTTATATTTACTTCAGTGGCTATAAAAGACACCATAAAATATAATACGCAGCATGCATCCTCATGATTAATAACAGATCTGGCAAATTATTCTCTCAGGTCCCTGGGTGCGTCCAACTGGTCACTAAGAACAATTAATTCTTTCGGGAAATAAAGGGATTGCAAATCATCTCTGGTCAGTGGAAAATCCGCTTGTTGTATTATGAATAAAGCAAAGAAGAGACTCAAATTCAGCAGTTTCCTGCCCTTGTGAATGGGGTGAAGTAAGATCAGAGAGGCTCAAATACAATGACTGTCTGTGAGCACAGGTGCTCTGTAATCATAGGGCCTGCCAGATGTGAGGTCTCTGGGGACCTGGAGTTACAGCAGGAGTTTGGGGAAGTCCCAGCAACGGGAGCAGATGACTGGGTGGGGGCGGGGCAGCTCTGGCAGGTGGGCAACAGGTGGAAACATGGAGTCCAAACACGTGACAGCGAGGTTTCAGAGTGGAAACCTAGCCACAGTGGCTGAGGCCTACACTACAGTCTCCAGGACAGGTGGCATCAAATGACGAACCAAAGGGCTAAGTCAGGAAGCAATGAGTAGAACAAAGCAGGTGCCAGCTCACAGGGAATGTGGTGAGAACCCAGGGAAACCCAAGTCAGAGGTTTCAGCCGAGCCTCTGAGTTCCTGGCTTTGCGCTTCTTAACTTCTCCAACCAAAGTCTCAGTCTTGGAAGGGAAGAAACACCTACAAGGGGCAGGAAATGGTCACACAGGGAAAGGCTGGAAGGATGACAGGGGCAAGATGCCAAGTAGAACACAGGGGCCCAGGGCATCCAGGTCCACTCTTACCTAAAGGCCAGTGTGGATTCACTCCCCATCTAGAATAAAAATCCCACCACCAAAGCCCTTCCCTGCAACCCTGAAGGGGTTTTTATTGAAACACAGTACATAAAACACCAAAGGGGTCACCATGACAGCAGTGAACTCATGCCTCAGATGCCAAGTCTCCTTGCTCAGGTGCGACACCTCTGGGAGTGACAGGGCGAGGAGAGGGAAGCCGTTCCGAGCAAGCTCAGAAACTATGCTCTCTTCCAACAAAATAAAACTTCCCACAAGTCAAATGTAGAAATTCACGTGGGAAGTCAGTGGGATTCATGGTCCACCCTGAGAGTAGGAATGGTTACCGGAAGTAGGGGGACGTTCAGCCCAATGGCGCTCACCAGGAGTGGGGAACAGACTGTTTATGCCGTCTCCCTGGATAAGGAGAGAAACCTCTTGCATAGGACAGCTTGTGTAGCCTATGAGACAAGGGCTACAGTGTAGGAGAGGGACTCCAGAGGTGGAGTATGATGGTGCCATGGGCAATGACTGTGGGGCTCCAGGTTACCACGTGACAGAAACAGGGCACCTGGGTGGAGACAGGACAAAAGAGCGAGGACTGAAAAGTCCACTTGCCCGCCACAGAGTCACCCTGGAAAGGGAAAGGGGACAGCAAGTCTGCTCAGTATGAAGTGGGCAACAGCCGGCAAAGCAGGGCCAAGACCCAGCTGGCCAACCTCAACCCCTTCACACGCAGAATGAGTTCATGAAGGTTGATCTGCCATAAGTTGAAGGCCTCTCTGAAAGAGATCTGGGTCCTTCTGAAGAACGAGCATGTATTCTTCTTCTTGTGCCTGCAGGAGGGACAAGAAGGAAGGTGAGAACAAGAGATAAATGGGCAAGAAGCACTCATCACTTAGAACAACGGAAGATCGTGGCTTAGCCTACTCACCAGGCCCCCGCCCTAGTGGGTGACTCCTGGTTACGTGATCATAGCACTGCCCACACAGGGACCAGAGGAACTCAACTACTCCATAGGAGCTTTCCGGATAAGTGGGGTAAACAAAAGCAGCTGTTTCACAGGGCATCAAAGGCCTAGTGGACCCACTGGGTAGAACATTCCAATGTTTCCGTTTTCCATAAGTTTAGTAAATATATGCCAATCCTGAATCTCCCAAACTCAAATATAAAAGCTTTCTCAAACTTTCTGGGGCCAAATCACCTGGAAACTAGGTCAGGTGGTCCTGACCGGCTGAGCCCACTATGAATTAAGGCTAGCTCAATCCCTTCTGCACTAACAAAAGGACAGGATGGGAAATGGTGTTTATGATAATGACCCATTCAAGACTTTGCTTCCAGAACCCTCAGAGAAGAATAAATCATGTTCAGCCCTTTCTGTGTGCAGTCTATTTTGCTATAATCTAATTCAATATTTGATCACGGGCGCATGATATATGTGGCCAATGCTCCCTTCACCAGACACTTTGCCAGAATGACCCACTCCCTGCATAGGATGGATGGGAGTTGACCCCGGTCTTGGGCTCCCCTCTCAGATGAGAAAATTGAGCCAGAGCATGGCCCTTCCCGTGTATCTGCACACTCAGGAAGAAGGGCCTAGAGCCCTCACTTCTCTAGCAATACCTCCCTGAGAAAGAACCTTCCCACCCTCACCAACACTCCAAGGGTACTGAGGCATCTAAAAAGATCTGAGATCCCCAGTGAGCCTACTGGAGACACTCCTGAGTCATGGCCACACCTGCAGGGCAAGAACACCGGCCTTGCTGCCTAGCCAATGCTGGGGAGACAGGTCCCGAGACCAGTTAGAGACGGGATGCACATCAGGGTGTCCCGATTCCAAGTCCAGGGGACACTTGTATGGGACTGAAACTCTTGGAAAACATTTCAAAATTTACTGAGGGTAAGAATCACCTGGAAAGCTTAACCAGGAGGGTGATGCCCTGGAACGCACCAATTTGACAAAGTACGGGTGGCTCTCTGGACCAAACACACCGCCCGGAACCAGGGAATTCACTGGGAGTCATTTTCTGCCCCAAACTCTTCCTGCAGGGAGAGCCAGAGACTGGGGAGCTCAGGCAGGGCCCTGGAGGCTGGTGGGAGAAAGTGGAGGCAAATGGTACCCTCCAGGGGCAGGCCAAAGAGCTGGGAGGGGAGCAGAGGCCGGAGCCCGCACTCACGCAGCCAACGCTCTGATGCAGCAACGCGACATGTTGAGGAAGGAGCTGGCGCTGGCACGGGTGCCCAGGGCAGCCTCAATGCCACGGAGCAGGTCATTGGTCTTGAAGATGAGCAGCATCTGGCGAGGCACGTGGTTGAGGAGCTGGCTGATCTGGGGGAGGTAGTTGGCCGCATTGTTGCGGATCTCTGCGTCCTGAAGCAGCAACAGGGAGACAGACGGGGAGAGTTGGTGTGAAGAGTGGGGCCCAGGGTGGTAGGTGTCAGGGCAGCCTGTGGCTGAGGGCCTGCAAGGAAGCACTAGGAGGGAGCTCCCAGCACGGCTGCCTCAGTGCCACTAGGCACCTCCCCAGGGGGAAGCTCAGCACAAGGGGCTTCGTAGTCCGAAGGACGTGGATGAGACATCTCACCCCGACTTCTGGCCAAGCACTGCATGCAGTACAAGAGCACATCAACAGGGGTCTCTGCCATCCCTGGCTCCCCACGGTCCCCAGTCCCCATCCTCCAAGCCTGCAAGGCCGTACTGACTGGGGCAGGAAGTCTGCTTCCTCACCAACCCCTTGATGAGGCTGGACTTAGCCAGCCTCTCGGCCCGGGGGCTCACCTGTGTGTTACTCTCCAAGGCTCTTTCCACTTGCCACCAATTTCAGGCCAGGCTTAGAAGGAGCCCTGGACGCCGATACCCACTGAGTCATGTCCCCCATCCCCTCAGCCAAGCCCAGGCTGGTTTGGTTCACAGACCTGAGCTCCTGACCCCAACCCAACTCCAAAGTCCTGCTCTATATCCTGCCTGACTCTGCACCCCACCAGACCCACCCAGAGCCCCGCTGCCCACACAGCCACTGCCCATGACTGTCCTCCATGCTGGAGTGAGTCTCAGCCAGCCCAGTGCTTGAGGTCCCAATGCCCAAAGAGCAGGAGCCAAGGCTAGCCCTTACCCCACCCTGGTGTCTAAGTGTGAGGTCTGGCTCCCCACCCTTCCCTGTCCCTGAACTCTGCATGGCTCTGGGCAAACAACGGTCTCCAGCCAGAGCCCTGAGCACAACAGTACACCTCTGACCTCTTCTCAGTTCCCAGAGGAAATGCTTGCAGGTATTAACTTAGTTGATCCTCAGCACAACCCTCTCAGGCAAGTGTATCACCCCCATTTGAGAGGAGGAAACTGAGGCGGTGAGAAGTTAGGCACCCTGCCCACGGGTCACAGCTACCAAGTGGTGAGTCGGGATTTTGAACCCCTGCAGTCTGGCTCCCAAGCCCATGCCCTCACCACCACGCTCTACTGTCTCTCACCTCACAGTGGGACTGTGATCCTGGATAAGTCCTTTCATCTCTTCTAACCCAGTGTCCTCATCTAAAAACTGGAAATGCTCATACCCTCTGTGCCCACCACCCAGCAGGACTGAGAGGGTCAGCAGAGATAAGGCATGGGGAGACGCCTGGAGCTAATCCAAGTCACAAGGAGGGTCTCAGCAGTGCTGCCAAAGGCTTCCCCATGTGGCCTCCTTCTGCAGCACGAGCAGGACTCTCAGCCCTTTCCAGAACACGTGTGTGCTGCTGATAACTGAGTTGCTGTGAAACTCGAAATGTCCCTCAGGCAGAAGCTATCAGACTGGAACATCTCAACACGAGGCCAGACACTGAGGCTGGCTGTCTCCCTGCCGCCTTCCACCACAGCTGTGGGTCATCCTGCCTGAGGGCTAAGGCCGGATCAAGGCCTTGCTCACCACAGCGAAGTTGGGACTGGCCTGCAGACAATCCCTCTCAGCTCCTCTCAGAGCAAAGGAAGGCTCCTGCACTCACCTGGACTCTCTCCAGGGGCCATCTCTTCAAGCTTGGACTATCCTGATGGTGGCTGTCTGCAGTAGACCCCGTTGGGTGCCTACGCAACAGCCATTCCCCATTCTCCTTTGTCAAAAGAACCCCATTTTTGTGCACTTGACCCCTTGGGGCTGTGCTCTTGAGGGAGGCAGAGCCCCTCCCTAGCCCCAGGGGAGATCTTGATTGATCTCAGCCATTGTCGGCTAAGAGCACAACGTCTCTGCCAGTGTTTGGCTCTGGCACGGACCTGAGACACAATTCTGGCCAATGAGACCAAGGGGGAGTCTTTTGGGGGACTTCTGGGAAAGGTTTTCCTGTTCTTAAGAAACAATATATGAGAAGAAATGGTCCCTAATTCCCACCTCTGGACATCAGGGAATAAAGGTGTAAAGCTTGGAACTCTCACAGTTACCTTAGAACTGTGAGAGTCAGCACAGAACCCTAGGTTTCTGATCTGTTCAATTAACCAACCTGGACCCACTCACCTCCAGGCTTCCTGTTACGGAGAGAACAAATGCCTAATTGTTTAAGCCACTTGTAGTTGGGAAAACATCTTCCCCAACACAATGTTGGAGGTTCCCCTCATTCTCGATAAGCCTAAGACTCAGAAAAACTGAGCCCTTACATCGCAGATACTGGACTGGGGTTGGCCTGGAGTGGCTAAGTTTATTTTTTCACTGGCTTTTTGTCCCAAGTGAGCAACTAGAGTCCATGTCTCCAGAACCTACTTGAACACGCCTCTGTTAGATGTGGTCCCAGGGCTGTAGGGACCTTATAAAAAGAGGTACATGATAGGATCCTTGCCTTCCAAGTACTCACCAACTAATTGGAGGATTCATACAAGGACACAAACAGCTAATCTTCGGGAGAGTCTACGGTGGATACACATGAGTGATACAAGTATTAAGGGGCCACTTTTGCCAAAGGTGATGAGAGAGGCTTCCTGGCTGGTGCTATGGACTGAATTGTGTCCCTCCCAAATCCCCACGTTGAAGTCCTAACCCCAGTGTGACTGTATTTGGAGATGAGGCCTTTGAAAGGGTAATCAAAGTCAAGTGACTTCATAAAGGTGGGGCCCTAACCCAACAGGACCGATGTCCTTAGGAGGAGCAGAAGAGATACCGAGAGTGTATCCACACAGAAGAAAGGCCATGTGAAGGCACAGCAAGATGGCAGCCGTCTGCAAGTCAGGAAGAGAGGCTGCACCAGAAATCAACCCGACGATAACTTGATCTTGGACTTCCAGCCTCCAGAACTGTGAGAAAATAGATTTCTGTTGTACAAGCCACCTAGTCAGCGGGCAACCCGGGCAGACTAAGACGGCAGTGATTATGCCGGGTTGTTATAAGTGAATAAGAATGCAAAATAAAATTCTAACTTAGTTAATAAGAACACACACAATATACTAAGTACCTACAGTGTGCCACGTGATCTTGTCCATCTCTGAGGCTCTAAATACCATGTACACACTGAGAACACCCAAGTTTTTATCTTGGAGCTCCAAGCTGACTGCCCACGATGCCTCTATGTGAATGCTCTAACTCCTGCCTCCCGCCCCCCAGCTATGTCCTTCCCAAAGTCTTCCCTATGTCAGCAAGTAGCCCCCCTACCCTATGACTCACCCCAAAAAGCTGTGATGCAACTCTGAGTCCTCCCTCTGCCTCCTGTCGACGCCCAAGTTGACAGAAAAGCCTCTCAGTCTTACACCAAAGTACCCCTTGGCTCATCTGCTTCCCTCCACCCCCACTGCCTTTAGCGTGGTCTGCGCCCCCACCACCTCCCAGCTTCCTGACCAACTGCCCCACTGCTCAACTTGGTCGCTCCTGATACCTAAAATAACAACGTGAGCACGTTCTTCTCCTGCTTGAAACCTGCCAAAGGCTTTGCTTTGTACTGAGAAGTAATCCAAACTTCTTCCCATGGCTTATGAGGCCCCAAGAGAAGCTCCCTCTGCCCAGCACCCCAAATTCTTCTCACTCCAGCACCTACCCCACCACACTCCAGACCGTGCCAACACTTTCTCTCCCCGCCCTGGTGCATTGTGTGCCCTCTGCCTGGAACGCTTTCTGCAAGCCCTGCCCGTGGCTGCTTGCCTTCCTTGTCCTCCAAAACTCAACTTAAAAGTCAGCTCCTCGGCAAGGTCTCTGAGCGCCCAATCTACAGCACCCCCGTTACTCACCCTGCCTGTTGCCTCCAGTGGCTGCAAGCTGCAATTATTCCATTTACCTGTTTGTTCACTTGTTTACTGCCTGTCTCCCTCAACCACAGGGCAGATCGCAGGGAAGGCCTGTCTGTCTGTTCATCATTGGATCCCCAGCATCTAGTCTCAGTTCCAGCAAAGACAAATGTTTGTTCGATGAACAAGTTTCAGGAACCGTGGGGAGGCACTTTATATACATTATCAATAAAACAGAGATTATCAGCCCTATTTAGAAAGGAGGGAGATGGTCTGTCTTCCAAGATAACAAGCTTTAAAGCCATGCAAGCCTGAGGCAGTCATCATTGCTACCAAGCTTGCTGGGGAACCATGTCAATTTGCAGGACAGCAGAGCCAAGAGATGTCAAAAGATGGTCTTTTTGGTGGCATCGTTTAAGACTCCATCCAGCCATTCCTAAAGGCCCTCATGAAAGGTAGCTCACAGGGGAGGACCAGGAGGCTCCGAGAGGTGACGAGAACCATCCAAGATCACGCCAGCAGGAAGAGCAGGGGTTGGAGCTAGAACCCAGGTCTGTCTGTCTGGATGCACAAGTACGACCTGCCCCTTGTGGTGAGCAGGGCCTCGGCAGAGTCCAAGCCGGTCCCCACATGGCTGTGGACAAGTCTGCACGGGTCTGGCAAACTGATGGACTGGGAAGACAGAAGCTAACTCCATGAGAGAATGAGGAGTCTGGGAAGGAGGTGGCTAGGAGTATAGGGAGAAGAGCTCCTAGGACCAGTCTCAGCCCAGGCTCCATGGGATTCTCGTCTAGATCCAATGGGAAATAAGCCACAAAGAGAGACCAAAAAAGCTGTTTTGCCACACATGCAGGGAAGACAACGGGACAAGTGGCCCTGCCTGAGTGCTGCGTGACGAAGTGAGGTGCCTCCCCAGCAGGGAGGCATACAGGAAGCTTGAGAGGGGCACAAGTGGAGCCAGACTTACTGATGAAACAGTCCCTGGGGATTCCCAAAAGTCCTGGAGGAGAACGTGGTGAAGCCTGAAATCTGGTGTGAGTGGGTTGGAGCAAAAGCCACAGCAGTCTGGATGACATGGTTACCAAGAGCAGGTTGATGACATACGGAGACACTGTTCCCTCTCCCTCCTTGCACCCAGAGATGCTTCTCCTCCAGGAGATCTTCAATGCTGCCCACTGCCCCATGGCCACAGCCCACCAGCCCAGAACCCCAGACCCTGGGCTGGAAGGGGTCCAAAGACCACCCGTGGCCCCAGCCCCTGCATTCAGGAGAAGGCAAGGCCAGGACAGGACCACCTACCTCTGTGGCGGTAACCGGAGCTTGGCCAATGCCCCTGTTGACCGAGTCCCAAGACCGGGCGGTGAGCATGCAGGCAAACAAGGGGTAGAGGTCCCCGGCCCCCAGGCGCTGGCTGTACTTCTTCACCTTCTCCATGTCAGTCCAGATCAGCGACTGCCAGAGGTGGCAGTAATCCAGGCGGAACTCGTCTGTGAGCACCTGAGGTGGGGGACCGCGTGGCAGGATCTGAGCCTCCTTTCCCCACGGAAGGCCTAGCCCCTGGCTGGTATGACCACTGTGAAGGGGGACTGATGAAGACTGGAGCCCCTGGGCATCATCCGCTTCTCCCCCAAAGGTCAGCCATCCCTGAAGGTCCGACGTGAAAGCTACTATTTGGCCAGCCTTGGTCCTGAGTGGCGAAGGTCACTAATTGCCCACTAAAATCACACTCCCCGCCTCCCTCCTGGTGAGAGGCGGCTCTCTGCCTGAGCTCCGACCGATGCGATGCGGCAGAAGCTCCACGCTCAGCTCCTGCAAACTTTCCCATGCATGCTGCTCCAAGCCCTCACCCCTGCTGCTGGAGGATGATGAGACCACCCCCAGGGAGCCTTGGTCAGGCCCTGCCGTCAGACGCCTCCACCTACAGGACAGGTACGTGAACGAGCAATTAGACATATGTTGTGTCTGGGCCATCATGTGTGTGGGGGCTGTGTGTGACAGCAGCTAGCCTACCTTAAACTAATGAACCCAATGTCACTGAGTCTTTCAAAGGAGGCCAAGATTTTGCGAGGGGAGATCAAGGCTCTGAGGGGAGGAGCAGGAGACCATTGGGGAAATCTCTCCAGGACCCTCTGCCCTGGACTCAAGATAGGCCCTGGGTCCCGGTATTGGCAGTGAACTTCGCAACTTCCAGGCAGGAGCTCACGGCTCATCCGAACCAGGTGAGTCCCAAGTTCCAGAAGACAGAGGCTGGGCCCATCCAGCCCGTCAGCTTCGGGCCCCCTTTCCCACTGCACATTACCTCCTCCCTGGGGCTGAGTGACCCCCTCCCCCTGAAGTCCCAGATCATTGAAGGGCAGCTTACTTCCCAGTGGGCTGGCCTGGGCTTCCCGGAGAAGCACAGTGTTTACAGCTGACATAGCACCCGCACATCCCCGGGCACATCCCGTCCACTCCCCACAGCAGCCTGTGAAGGGGGCGGTACCAACCTCATTTGGCTGGAGAGAGCTTGTATGATGTGACTTACACAAAATGATGGCTCTAGGGGCAGGGCATGGCCTCTCCCATCTACCCCGGCTATCTGCCTCCCGTGTCTGTGGCCGATCTGGGAGTTGAGTGAGCTCAGATCCCAGGCAGGCCCAGAGCCCCTGGGCTGGCCGGGTGGGAAAGGCCTCTCCTACCTGGTAGAGCCCGTGGTCTAGCAGGACAATCTCCGCCTTCCCTGTGCCCGGGCGCTTCCGTACCAGCACGTTGCCGGGGTGGGGGTCACAGTGCACGAAGCCATTGACGAAGATCATCTCGCTGTATATCTTACCCAGGTGGCGTGAGATCTGAAAGAGAAGGGAGGTGGGTGGGAGTTATGCCGCACTAACCCCTGTCTCAGAGACTTCGACTCTGGCCCCTGAATCTGGTCACTTTCAAGAGAAAGGCCAGAGGCAGTGGGTGGGCCTGGGCGGTCAGGGCGGGAGTGATGGCTTGTGATCATACAGTTCCTGAGCTTAAGATAGAAGCTCAGTTCTAAACCAGTTCCTCTGAACTTCAGCTGCACACAGAATCACCTAGAACTCAGAAGTGTTGGAGGTGGGCCCCAGGCATCGGCATCTGTTGTCAAGTTCCCAAGGTGATTATAATACACAGCAAGGTAGAACCACTGCTTCTAGCATTTCTGAAGGCCATAACTCCCACCCCAAACCCCACCCTTCTACTCTTTCCCAATCCCTCCCTTCCCTATTCTCTTCTTGAGCTCTTCATTTTCTCCACAAAGCTGAAGATGGGCTGGAAGCTGGGGTGGGAGTGGGGTCATCCCAACCACCCCTTCTCCAAAGAGCAAGGCTGGGGGCTCTGGGTGAGGAATACGTGTCCCTGGCACCCCCTAGGGCTGTCCCACCAGCTCCAAGGCAGTCCCAGGAGGACCCAGAGTCACAAGCCCTGCTCCTCTCTCCCTCAGGCCCCTTTCCCTTTGCACCTCCCCGCCAGAGCCCAATGCTAATCTGATTTATGATGTCTGCACAGAAGAAATGACACTGGAGAGGCCATTTAAATCATCCTGTCACTGCTGCCCTCCCTGCTGAGGCGGTCTTCTTATCTCTACTCCCTTTTTATTAAAGTTAAAAGCCTCTTCCCAGCTAGGGAACAGCTGCTGAATAGTGCCAGACCTGGGCCCACAGATAGTCTGCCAATGGGTTTCCAGAGGACAAAGAGATGCTCAACTCACAAAGCTGATGCCCCAGGACACCCACTGCCCTTGACACTGCTCTCAGTCCCTGCTGGACCCCACAGTCACTAGCAAACATATCCCAGCCAGAGGAGAGGAGCTGGGGCCCATGGGTGGTGGGGGAATACAGGAGTAGGGTCTTAAAATGAAGGCTCAATTTCTCTGCTTGGCCTACAAAGCCCTGCACAACCAGGCCCAGCCTCCCTCCCAGGTCTCATCTCGCACCACAGTGATACTACAGCCACATCTGCTCTCTTTCTCTTCTCCAATGGCCCTGTGCTTTCCTACCTCAGGGCCTTTGCACATGAGCGTCCCTCTGCCAAGAGCCTTCCTCCTATCTCCCCTTCACCTATTCACCCCTCTCTTCCTTCCCATCCCAGCTCAGCATCACCTCTCTGGAGAAGTCTCCCTTGACCTCCCAGCCTAGATGAGATTCTCTGGCCACAAACTCTCATAGAACTCTGTACTTTTTTTTTCATGGTACTAGCACATTGTTTGTGTCATTATTTGATTAATGACCACATAGCCCACTATTATAAGCACCCAAGATGGCAGAGACTGGCTCTATTTTGTTAAATGACTTTATTAAGGTACAATTTACATATCGTCAACTGGCTCTACTCTGCAACCACTTAACCTATAGCAGGCCAAACCTGTGAATACAGGGCTCTACCTTCAACATGAATGAGACCCTTGTCTGCTTTTTTGAGATGCTGTGGTTCCTGTGTTGATGCTTATCCCAACCCCATGAATCTCCTCTGAACCACAAAATAAACCTTCAAGAATAACCCTACTACAGCAATAGCTGAAATACTTGTATCGGCTTTAAAAGTAGGTACAAATACGATCCCCGTTTTGCAGATAAGGAGCTGCGATTCCTCGAGGTTCCACTTACACACAGCCATGGGCTACCCGCAGGTAGAGCCGCGATTCAAGCCAGGTGTGACCCCACCGCCTCCTAGCAACCATGCTACCTATAGGCTCACACCAGCCTCTGCACTTCTCAAGTGAACCTCGTGACCTTAACCAGATGCTTCTCTCAGCTTCAGTGAAGAGGTTGTCTGAAGTCCTGACACCTATCCGATGTCACAGTGGGTGAAATGAGTGCCCAGTACTCTGCAGGCACTTGGAAGACTTTGCCCCAGGTCAAGTTCTCAGCCTCGGGCTGAGATGTCAGCTGCCCCAGGGCTACCATTTTCTCTTTCCTCGGAGAGGGGCCCAGCTAGAGTTGGTCCTGGCTGAGCCAGCAAGTCCCCTTCTGAGAAGCCCTTTTGTTAGGCTCTTCGGAGCTCCATGGAGCCATGCTCTGAAAGGCAGCATTTGCCAAACCAATTGCATTTATTAAGTAATAATTCATTTTTATTTGTCAAGGATGCATATAAGGTCCAATCAGGGCTCCTGATCAGCCCACGATAAGCAGTACAGCCAGACTGAGCTGACAGAATGCCAGCCAACAGCAGAGAAATGACATTTCATTTAGTCTGGGCAGACCTGTCATGGGGAGATGTATGATCTCCCCTGAGCTTTCTGAAATATTGCTAATCGCTCTGGGCCCCCTATTACTACATTGAAAGATGGCCCCTAGGGGTCTGGGGACTCAGGATGGGGGAGCCCTTGCCCACGAGGAGTGAGCTGCTGCCAGAGGAGGAGAGGCGCTGCCGACTGTAGCTCACATATACACAAGCAAAGCCACCAAGTGGCCCTCCCCATTTCAACACCCCGTCCAGCTGCTCCTACTTGGGTGTCTCACCATTTGGGACAGGTTCCTAACGTTCACTTTAATCAGATTTCACCAACATAGACAGATATGGAAGGCACAGACAAGAGGGAAAACCAACCTAGGCCACCAGCTTCACTCTGCCGCCATCTTGGTATTGCCAACTAGGGCATGTCTGACCTGGGGGCCAAGTCACCTCCCTTCTCAGTCTGGGTCTAAGTGCCCTTAGCTGTTAAGTGGGACTAATTCCATCTGTTCTATTTCCTCACAGGGTAACCTCCACATTCAGGGTCAAAATGTGATTACATCTGGGAAAGCACTTCATACACTACACACTATAAAGGGCTTATATTACTAAATAAGACACACAAATGTGTTTGTTATAATGTGGTAGCTTATTATTTAAAACTTGGGGGAAAATGTACCTTTTATCACTCCCATCAAAGTGTAATTTTCAAAAAGTTAAAAACATAATTCATAAAAATATAGAATGAACACATGTCAAAGATTGTTTAATTCACCAATAAAGGAGCAAATAAGAAGACAGAGCTGGTTCAGAGAATTTCGAGGGACTGAGTATTTATGGGAATTTAAACAGGAATAAGAGACTAAGATTCCTGGATTAGATATAAAACTGGTTATTGTCCTACAGAGCAATAAGGAAATCATAACCTTTGAGGTTATCTTTTCTACTGGGCAGAAATTATTTGCATCTCTACCAGATAAGATCTACAGGTTGACGTATGACTTCAGTCTGAGCCCTTAATTAATTGTCAATAGCAGAGTCAAACAGAACTACATTCCCCTAGATATTAAAAAGCCCTCACTGGGCTGCCTGAACAATGCCTAGGAACGACTTTGAAAGGATACACTGCACACTCTCGGCCTTAATTTCTAAATTTGGGGTAATTTTTCTTCCAATCTGTCAAGAGTCGCAGTAAATAGTTTCTTAGACCCAATTTGCCCAGAGAAGGCAGCCATCCCCCTCCTACTCACGGAGACACCGAGGATCCCAGAAGAAACCTAAGGCCATCACTGGGCACACAACCCTTTCTCCCACCCTCTTTCCATAATTAGTTTAGCTATGTCTCGTGATTAAGAGCAAACAATTGTACGGGGATGTACTGTATGGAGACTAACATAATATAATAAAAAATCATAATAAAAAAAAAAGAGCAAACAATTGTAAATACTGTAATGAACACGGGGATGCAGATTTCCCTTTCAGAAACTGATTTCATTTCCTTCAGCTATACACCCAGGATGAACTGCTGAATCATATGGTCATACTGTTTTTAAATTTTGGCTCAACCTCCACACTATTTTCCACAGTGGCTACACCAGTTTGCCTTCCCACCAAGAATGCACCAGCATTTTTTCTCCATGGCCTCGCCAACACTGTTCTCTCTTAACTTCTTGAGGACCATTCTAACAGGTGCGAGGTGATATCTCCTTGGGGTTTTGATGTGAATTTCCCTGATGATGAGTGATGTGGAGAACCTTGTCATGTACCTGTTGGCTCCTTGTATGTCTTCTTTGGGAAAAGGTCTAATCCGTTCCTCTAAAGGTGCCCCTTGCCCTCTGACAATAGCATCTGCATAAAGACAGGGGAATGCCAACGTCTTAGAACGGTCATAGCTAACACTCTGGGCCAGGCACCATTCTAGGCACCTCCATGGACTCACAGCCATCCTCCGTAGTAGACGGCTAAAGGAAGAAATAGGAAAAGGGAAAGAGGAGAGGCTTGGTCACCCAGCCAGCAGTGAGTGAAACCGGGCTCCAAACCCAGGTGGCCCGGGTCCACTGAACAAGCTGTCAATCGCCCGCTCTCTCCTGCCTCTCCACGTACAGAGAAGCTCCTCCCTGGAGGCGGGGGCTGAAGTGAAACCCTCTGAAGGTCCGCAGGGCATCCAAAAAGGTATTCCATTTGGGGAAAAGAGTCTCAGAGGGAAATCCAGGACTGCTCCTCTAACCAAAAAACTCACTGGTAACTAAAGCTATAGGATAGCTCTTTTTAGAAAAAAAAGTCAGTGACAAGTTTAATTGTTCTGTGTAAAAAGAATGTGCCACTCATGTAAGTGACTTTAGTAATTACGCAATGCCTTTATTCCCTGACAGTGGGGAGGTAAAAAAACAGGAATCTATAAAAAGGTTGAGTAAAGAATTAATTTAGTAAATAATATTTAAATCAAGGAGTTATTTTTGGATTTTTCTCAAAACTTGAATTGGCTGAAAGTGCTTTAATTATTCTATAATTGCATGGATTAATTTATTCCCACCCCCAAGGGAAAGTCTATTTATGTTCTTGGGGGTGTCGTGCAAGCAAGGCCAAGATCTCTCAAAGAAATAGGAGGTTGGTGTTGCAGGATATTAATAATCACATAAGTAGCCTGATGTTAAGTATAAAGAGGTTAATAATTCAAATTCTCCTTGTTCTTCTGTCAGTTTATGGCCAGGCTTCTTGAGGCACCAGAGCCTGAACGACCAGGATTTTACTCTCGGCCTTCACCCCACCCCAAGGAACTTCCCTGGAAATACATAAACCTCAGATCCCTTGCTGCGGCCCAGCGAGGCCAAATCCAATATATGGAGAGGTCAATCTTGGACTAGCCAATGGGGAGATGAAATTCCTGAAGTGAACACATGGGGAACCTCTTCAACCACACAGGGTACTGGGAGAGGTGGTAAGCGGGTTAATTATAGAAGGTGGGGGGTTCCTCTAATTTTGGAGCTTGGTGAAAGCTTCTCTGGGTTAGGCTTACAGTGGGACAGCACCGGAGAGCCAGGACAAAGGATATCCCCACGGCCAAGAAGGACTCCTCAGGTCTCCTGGCCAGACAGACTCAAAGGGTCACAGTGACCAAAGGGATTGGGTCCTAGGGGCCATGACTATTGAAGACACAGTGAAGGAGGAGCCGTGGACACTTGACAAACCCTGCCTTGGGGCAACAACGCACTCCACAGAAATCCTTCCACATCCTGCCACCTGACCTGGGTCAATATAAGAACCAGGGAAAGGGTTTCTTCCCTACATATTTCCTCTTTCTGGCAAGGGGTCCCGAGGCCTGGAATTCCAATGTAGTAACAACTTGTGCTGAGCACGTACTGGGCCACCGCACCAAATGCTTCATGTTCCAATCATCGAACAATCCTGTGGGTTCTTCTCTTGTACCCCACTTTACAACAGACAGCTGGGGCTTCCAAAGAGTGACTGGCTTCACCAAGACAGCATGGTTCGCAAGTAGCAGAGCCAGGACCAGAGTCCAGGAAGGCTGACTCCTAACACCCCTGCTGTTGGGGAAAGAAATCTCCAAGAACCCATCTTGTGCACCGAGATCTCTAGAACATCCCCGCGCTTCTCAAGATTTGGTCTGACAAGTTAATGGAGTTCTATATGAGGATGATGGAAGGAGATGTTTTCTTTCTAGTTATTTCGGTAACCAGGATCCTTCATGCCTCTTCGGCTTCGCTCCCTGGTCCTCTGGGCACCTTCTACCTCAGAGCCAGAGGCCCATGAAGTGGGAGACGACACAGAGGGAAAGTAAGTGTGGTATTCAACATGGGGAGACTGGGGTCTAACTGAAGCATGGCCTTTACAGATGGGGGGGGGGGTCACTATTTGCTCAATCGATGATCACTGCTCATTTTCCAAGTCTACGTGCCCAGGACAACAGAGGTAGATGGAAAGGAGGGGGGCAAAGAAGACATGCCTCTGTGAATAACATCATGAATTATAAATGATCTTACACAGAGCCTCCTGGATGGGTCAGTCGGTTAAGCATCTGCCTTCGGCTCAGGGTCCTGGGATCGAGTCCTGCATCAGCAGGGAGTCTTGCTTCTCCCTCTCCCTCTGCCCCTCCCCCTGCTCGGGCTCTCTCTCTCAAATAAATAAATAATCTAAAAAAATAAACAAATAAAATAAATGATCTTACACAACTTCACAGCCTACAGTCTACACAACGACCCCGTGAAGTAGGTATTGTTAGGACTCTGACTGCACAGATGTGGACAATCTTAAGTAACTTACCCAAGGGCACCTGGCCAACAAATGGCAGAGCCAGGCATAAGCCCAGGGTGCCCCAACTTTGAAACCCTCTGCCCCTCCCGCCACGGCACCCAGCCACCCTTTCTGCCACGCTCTCTGCATCCCTCTGATACAGCACTTACATGCGGTGCCTGCACACAGTAGGTGCTCGAGAAACGTCTGCTGAAACATACAACTGAGACCCTTCCGCGGCTCCCGGAATGACCTGGAATGGATTCTTAAAACTACTGGAAGGAAGAAGCATGGCAAGGGCTTCTGGCTATACGTGGCAGACTGAACCCATGCACTGACTCCACTCACTCCCCGACCCCACGAAGAAGACTAAAAGAAATGAAGAATACAAAGAGCCCCCAACAACAGAGAGAGCAGACAGAAAGAGATAAGCAAGACTGCCTCTGCCAGGTGAACAGACAGCTACTGAGACCTGGCTTAGCCAGCTAGACAACAAGGGACCGTAGGCTGGCAGGGGGGAGCTTGCTGTTTGCCCCAAGCCCACAGAGGCTCAGCAACTGAAGGCCCCTGATGCCTCTGAAAACCAGAGTTGGGGGTCTTGAAAAAGGAGGATTCGTGATAAGGCTTTCTAAGTATGAGCTAAACCCCTGATCCCCATCACCACCCCCACCCCCACTCTGACTCAAAGCGAAATTTACTCTCTGGAGAGAGGAAAAGATAGGCTCTGGAGGCCACACCACATACAAAGACAGCCATCCCAAAGACAGAGGACTGAATCCAAGTCCAGCTAATGACCCCCGGAAGCCCCCTGCCCTCGTCCCCGAGCTGGCTCCCAGGCCTCTTTCACAAGTTCCCATCTCTGCACCCACCCCCACTCCTCACAGACAGCAGGTGTCTGCTCACCAGACCCCAGCCCCAGCCCCACATCCCCCAAACTCCCAACTGTGTCACCTTTCTCTCTAGCTAATTTCACACAAATTCAATTGGGCCTCAGCCCAGGCAGGGTCTTAAACACACACTCACTGAAATCCAATTAACCTTCGATAAAAGGTCTGCAATCAATAGTCGTCCTATGGCTCGAGGAGGCTCCATCCAGCCTAGGGAAGCGTGCTCCTGCTCGACCTTTACTTTTAATAAAATCAATGACAGTCACTGTCACCAGCTCTTAATGTGACTGGCAAATATGATCACCAGGGCAGGCCCTCGGTAATATGCTGCTTCTGGGGGCAGAGACTCAAACAAAAGAGGGTCCTCCCCGCCCAGGCTGCTGGCCCCCCAGGCCTCAGGCTCCCTGGATGAGTGAGCCTGGAGGCTGGCCTTGGGGCAGGTGGTTCCTGGTCTCCAGTCAGTGTCTGAACCACCCGAAGAGTCTGTTAAAACACGAATTCTTGCAACCCTTTCCACTCCAGATTCTGAGGAGTCAGTCTGGGGTGCGGCAGGAATTGCATTAAGTAAGCTCCCCCTGGAGATTCTGAAATAGATGGTTGAAGTCTTAACTCCCAGCAGGCCAAGAATCACTGTTGTGTAAAATACCCGAGCAGGATATAACCTTAGAGTCCAACTAATGCCTTCAATAAGAAAATTGAGGCCCAGAGAGGGGGAGTGATTTGTCCAAGGTCACACGGCAAGCCACGGGCAGAAAAGGGGCTGGAACTCAGGTCTCTTGCCTCCTAACCTGGCCTTTCTCCAACTGGGTCTTTGGGTACTGACTACTTAGACTGGTCTTCAGGTCCTCACATGCTAGGCCCAGCAAGACTGGGATGCTGCAGGGCCAGGAGGCCTCTTCAAAGTAGAGTAGGGCTGACTCAACAAGTGGTTGGAGGGGTCTGGAACCATCCCCACCCACCTGGAAAGCAACTCCTTTTACAGCCACTTCCTGAGCCCCAACTTCAAGCTGAAGTCAAGCCGCCTATGGCAGCCAAGATGTCACTAAACCCCCTACCACCCAGGATATGGGGTGAGGTATTTGCCCCTTGTCACTTCTGGCTGTCCCGTACTTCCCTCCCCCAGGAACACTCATAACCAGGCTGTCCTAAGGAGGGCTTCACTCCAGGGACTGGCTCACTGAGTCCCACAGTCCCCAGGAAACTTTAGAACCTCAGAAGTCTGTTAGAAATTTTCAGTAACATGGAGTCTCCGTACCTCTCCCTTCCCGTCCCCGCCATCACCCGCCACCCACACCCACACCCACACTCACACCCACACTCACACACACACATACACACACACACACTCGTGCCCCACTAGTCTTCTGTGAGGCCTGCGGCTCTGATGCTGCTTGGTAAGAGACACACAGATTAGTTTCTGTAAAGTAGGGCCTGTCTCCAGTCTTCTCCCAACCGATGGTCAGCGACAGCTCAGTACAGCACACCGGCTACCCCTGCCCACTGTCCAGCCTGAGGTTTCTGCGGCAGTATTTAATGACAACATCTCAGAATACCAAAGAGCCTCCCAGGTCACGCAAACCCCAGAAGCCAGGGCCAGAGGACTGAGGAATTACGTAATCAAGACAGTGTGGTACTATTACAAGGATGGACCGATAGACCAAAGGAAGAGAACAGAGCTTCCAGAAAAGACCCACAGGTGACTGATGACAAAGATGCCAGGCCCAAAAGACTACACTGTGTGACTCCGCTTGTATGAAGTGCAGTAGTGAGCGGAAGTGACCTCTGACAACAGTCAGAAAGGCACCCCTAGTGGGGGTGAGGAAGCCTGCCAGAGGGCTAGAAACAACTCGCATCTTTATCTGGCTGGAAATTACAAAGTGGATCCATATGAAGATGGTGGAAGTGTACCATCAAGATCTGGGAGCTCCCCTCTCTGGGTCTCCAATTCCTCACCTGCAGACAGAGGCACTAAGCCCTCCCTCCTAAGCTTACAGCGTAGGAAGCGTCTGGCACACGGCTGGGCTGTTGGAAAACACTAACAGTATAAGGAGGTAAAGGAGGAAAGGACAGGGTCCAACGATGGTAATAATCATGAAAACAACAATAATCAACTAAGGACCAATCTGGAGTGCCAACCACACCCCAGGCGCTGTGCTCGGCACGGCTCACGCACTGCTCGTCTACTCATCTCCCTGAAAGGGGAACAGTGTTTGCATGAAATGGAAAAAACCATGCCTGACACGAGTTCAAGGGAGAAGGGCTGCACTCAGCACTCATGTGGTGGGCAGAGCTGCTCAGTCCGCGCTGCGCCTCCTTCTTCAAGGAGTTACTGATGTGGCCGTCACTCGGGGGGCCCTGGTTCCACTGCAGCCAGAGTCAGTCCCAGGAGGGGGACGGAGGAGGCGGAGGAGCAAGGAGCGTCCGGCACACCTGTGTTCAAACACCTGGCTCTGTCCCTGCTAGCTGTCTGAGGTTGGGCAAGTCGTTCAACCTCTCTGAGCTTTAGCTCTCTCATCCATACATGGGGTTATGGTCTCTCAAATCACCCTTGGCAGGCCAGCTGTAAGGAGTAGAGATTACACGTGCCATGTGCCTGGCACAAATTAGTTGCTTATAATTATTATTGCTGTTATTGTTTTCCCCAAATCTCTCCGATATCGTCCTGCCCCACTCCGCATGTCCCCAGAAAACAAAAAACCAACACTCTGCCTCAGCCCTGCCTCCCAGAGGTTAACCCAGGGCGTGAGGCTGGCTGATTTATTCTCCACTAATTCCCAGGATGTCCACTGAGGGTCTGCTCTGCCCGGAACGCTGGCCTTATCCGCAAGGACGTTTAAAGAGGGCCAGAGGCAGGAGCAGATGAACCTGGGCTCTCGGAGGGCACCACCCTGCCCAGCTCCCACAGGCCCCCTCCAGCCTGGCTGCCCCTCCTCCCAGGACCTGGCTCAGCCACGAGAGCAAGCCAAGTACAGCAGAGCACATCTTTGTTTGCACTTGTCTTTGAAAAATCAAAGCTGCCTCTGATAAAACACCATTGCGGCCCTGGACTCACTGTATCCAAAGAGATTAATGGATTTGGGGGTGCTGCTGAAATGAAAATCCCACCGCAGCCGGCAGTAAGTAAATGCCGGTCACCTGGCAAGGGAGGGGGAAGGCATGAGGCCTCTGGCATCTTTCCTGATCTATAGGCAGAGAGACCCTGCTCCCCATTAAGGCTGTTCAGGAAAAGCTGGAGGTGATCTCCCTGCCTCCCCCCACCTCCCCACTGGAACCAAAGACTTTGTACCCAAGAGCAGAAGCTCGACCCAAACACCCCCCAGGCCCACCCTAGAAGGCAAGAGTGACAAGAGCAGAGTCAGAAGCCCCAAGTTGTGCTACTGGCTGAGGGACCTCAGGAAAGACATCTGCTCTCCCTCTGAGTGCCCTGCCATCTGGAAAGTGGAGGGTTGAATGAAAACAGTGCTTCTCTTATCCTTTCCTAACCCCCAAAGGGAGACCTCTTCCAGAAAAGCCCAACAGGCAACTCTGGTGATGGCTGAGCTGTCCTGAGTAAAGCAGGGGGGGCCTGGTGCCTATCCAGCCTCCCCACCCTACACACATACCATAAGGTCCCCAAGGGTTCTAAGAGCATCTTTCCCTGAGTTCCTAGGAGGCCAAGGCCAGCTATGGCTGAGTCCTTCCCAGCCACGTTCCCAGCAGCGGTCCCCTACGCTCTGATGCGAACTCTCCTTTTATGAACCAAGAAACAGTGGAGTCAGAGAGGCTTGGGTTTCAATTCCAGCTCTACTAGCTGTGTGACCTTGGACAAGTTACCTTCCCTCTCTGAATCTGAATCCTCATCAGCAGAATGAAGACATTAAGACCTGCCTCCCAAGTTTATTATGGAAAAAAGCAACTGGTACAGCGAGTTTGGCATCCAATAAACATTTACAGTAAAAGGAGATAAAGGACAGAGCCCAAAGAATGAAAACAACAACCTTGCCACCATATTGTAGCAGGAAGTGCCTGCCAGGCATGGTGCTCAGCACTCGTGTGGCCCTCACAATCTTCTTCGGATGAGGTCATAGTCCCCATTGGCAGAGGCCACACAGGCACTCGGAGGCCTGATCTCCCAACGTGCACCCTCTCCTACATTTCCACTGGCTCATCTGCTGAGCCAAGGGGTAGCTTCCTCCTCCACGCCATCCCACCACTGGGACCACAGGCTCATCTTCTTATGTTGCCTGGGGTGGGAGGAAGGAAAGAGCATTCACCTCTCTCCATTGCTTCCTCTTGCCTACCCAGAGCTGTGGACCATGTGACTGCACTCCTCCATACCCTTCATGACTCCCTAGTACCTTTGGGGTCCTGCCCAACGTCTTCACTACCTGCCCCCACCCTGTTTTTCCACACTCCCCTGGAAACCCTGCCATTCCCTTCCCCTTCCTTGCAGTGCCATCGCTGCCCCCAACTCCTCCACCGTGACACACACGCACCCAGCAAATCCCTACCATCCTGCTGGGGAAGCCAACCCATGGCAGAAGCAAGCACTTCCTCCGTGCAGCTCCCTGGGGTCTCGCTCACACCCCTCCTGCTGCCTGGAGGTGCTTGTAAGAATTTAGCTATGGATCTGACAGCAACACGAGGTGGGGAGCTCCTTAAAGAAGGGAATGATGTCGGCCCCCTCTGAACCCCCATACCTAGCTCTGAGGAGGGACTATAAAAATGATGGGTATTGTTGAAAAAGTATAACTCCATCCCTACCGGTGGAACCCTATGGCAACCAAGAAGGAACTGGGGTACAGGCCTCACCCCACTGGCCAGCTTTCTTTCCCTGGGACCAATGGGGTGGGAGGCGGGAGACCGAAGCCTCCCTTTTCTTGTAGCTCTGTGAAGTAGAAACGGTTGGCTCCTGCTCGCCCCTGCTGGCCTGACCCCTTGAGGTCTGGGGAGCAGCAGGGAGAGGGGAGGGTGGGAAGAACGAGGAAGGTGTTCCTGGGCCCCACAGGGGCAGAAGCAGTAAGTCCCACAGATTTCACACCACTGTTCTCTGGGGCCGCTCAGCTCTGTGCGGCTCAGACAAGAGGACAGACGGCAGTCACTGGGTGGGGCACGAGCTGCAGGAAGGGGCTCAGCATGGGCCTGAGCCCCACTGTGCGCTGCCAGCCCCAGCTTTAGGAGACAGCGCAGAGGACTATACCAGATGCCCAGGGAGGATGCTTTGTGCTCAGAGATACGATAATTCTTCAGACAACAGGCTCCGTTTCAAGGCAGTGAGACCTCAGAGGGACACATCGGCCCTCAGTGGGTGGCCCCGACCACGCCCATGTCCCACGCACAGCAGCCCTGAGCGCTGAACCTCACCTCGTTGACGTCAATCTTGTTCCTCTCCATGTAGTCTCTGTCATTGACCTGGCCACCGTCCACAAACTCCATCAGAAGGACCCGCTTGGTGGACAGCTCCCAGTAGATGCGGGGGACCTGGAACAGGCAAGGGCAGGTCAGAAGGGCTGGCGGGCCCGCAGCTAGAAGCCAGGACCACAGAGAGGCACGGAGAGCCAGGCAAGGGCAGACGCTCCTCCCAGGAACACGAGACAAAGCCGAGAGGGACCGAGCAGGGACAGGCGGGGGCAGGGGGGTCAGGCCAAGAAAGCAGGGCAGGCCACACTGCCTCCTCCACCAGCTAGACCCCTGGGCCCTCCCTTAGAGACCCCTTCCTGCTTAGGGACCAGAGAAGGGCTTCCCCACTCTCCTCAATGCCTCCAGACACCACCAAGAGCCAAAACTAAAATTGGGACTTAGGGGAACAGGCATGGAACCCCTCATACCTGAGCCAGAGTTGGCACTGAAATCTATTTCCCTCTCTCACCAGGCCCACTGCAGGCTCCTCACGTGAATCTCAACCCTCTGCCTCCGCTTCTTTGCTTGTGCAATGGATGTATTCTATGTTTATGTCTATGAATGAATGAATGAACGAATTTTTACGGGGTGATAAATTTTTCAGCCAGGAAGTCCTGAGTTTTCTCATGCCCGTTTCCTACAAGTCCTCTGTGTGGCAGACAATGCTGGACCCTAACCCAGCACCTACTCGCAGTCCTCCTCTTCCCCAGACACAGGAAAAACTACATACTTTCCCGCCTGCCTTGCCATAGGCATGGCCATGTGACACAGTCCTGGCTTATGAGTCATACGTGGAGGCCTGGGAAGGTTTTTCTTTTCTTCATAAAAAGAGATGTTTGTAGGGGGCGTCTGGGTGGCTCAGTTGGTTGAGCGTCTGCCTTGGGAACAGGTTGTGATCTCAGGGTCCTGGGATGGAGCCCCGCATCAGGATCCCTGCTCAGCAGGGAGTCTGCTTCTTCCTCTCCCCTCTGTCCCTCCCCCCTGCTTGTGTGCACTTTCTCTTTTTCCCTCTCAAATAAATAAGTGGGATCTTTAAAAAAGGTGGGGGGGATGTTTGAAAGTGGTGCAACTCTTCTTACCCTTCTTTCCTACCTTGAAAGTGAATATGATACCTGGAGCTGCAGCAGCTATCTTGCAACCATGAGGAAAAGTCTAAGAAAATCAGAGATGCCAGCCCTGATACCAACATACCACTAACACAATATCAGCAGGCAACTACTGTAAGCCTTCTCGCCACGTGAGGAAAATAAATCTTTTTTCACTTAAGATGCTCTAAATTGTGCTGTTGGTTACCTGCAGACCAATGCATTCCCAGTTGATACACTCTCCAGTTCTCTCAGACTCTAAGAACACCCAATGGCCAAAAAAAGAACAGATTTCCCCAGAAACAGGCAAGAGATGGGACTGCACCAACAGCTGCTGGGGGGCCATACGAGTGACAGCCAACAGTGCCACCACTTCCAGGAGGGAAGAATTACTGGGATATCGGCATGCCACGTTTCCCCAACAACTTGTGATGGGCTTTTCTCCACTTACAAATAAAGCAAGATAGGGGGGGAAAAAAAGAAGTCAAAAAAGAAGAAGAAGAAAGGAAAAGGGGCAGTTAATTCAAGGGTTTAGGGGAATAAGCACTCCCCTCATCTTGACCCCCAAAACTCATCCAGCAATAAGATCGCAGCCCTCAAGTCAAGAAACCTGTTTCCCTTCCTCATTCTGTGAATACTGCCACATCTTAATCCAGCCACTTAACCTTCAATGCCTCCGTTTTCCTCATCACAAAGGACTGTTCCTGCCCCATCTCGAGAAGGAGCTCTGAGGAGGCCTGGGGTCACACACACACGTGAAGCACTCTGGGGTCCCTGGAACAAAGCTTCCAACTGAAGTCAAGTGTCATTGCGGTTTGCTACTTCCCTGTAGGTCTTGCCATTTGAAAATCTGGGCTAGTAGAGAAATCTGTGACTCTCTATGACTGTGAACTTAAAATTCGGTCTTGCTTGGTACTTTTCACACGCTATCTTTAAAAATATGAGTGCAAGTTTGCTGTTGTTGGCCGTGGCTGTGGCTTCCAAATGGAACGGGCAGATTTTTGACGTGAAGTTCCTTTCTCAGTTTGTGTAGAAACCTAAGCTTGGCAGTGGGAGCCTGGGGCTCTGGGGATATGAGGTCAGACCCCCATCTGGGCCTGCCTGGGGCAACGTGGAAAATCACTTGAAGGAGCCACAGATGGAAAGAGAAAACCCAAAGTCTGGAGACTCTCCGGGCTTGTTAATCAGAGCGGTGGGAGCGCTGCGCTCCCCACTCCTCCACCTTTCTCCCCAGCCTTCTCCCAACGCAACTGTCCCTGTCAGACAACACAACGGCCCCTGCCGCAGCTGCTTAGATCTGAAATGACAGAATACCAAACCTGGGAGGTAGAGAAGTTTGTCATGGGAGCTCAGGGAGGACGGCGAATTGCCCCTTGACAACTACAGCACCGAGATGACTACAAAATGCAAATCTCCCTGCTCACCTAGGAGAAACCTGGCTTGACCGTGGGTCGACCATAAGGTCGATGACTTGCCCCTAAATCACCCCGTGGGCAGAAGGGTTTGGGAACATAAGGCGAAATTCCCCCCCCAACACCCATGTTTCATCCCCGTGCCACCTTCCATCAAAGTGGAGAAAGATGAAAGAAAATCATTCTAAAGAGGCAATGAGAAGAACCCTCCCAGGCCCCCCAAACAAAACTCAACCCAGGGAGGCTCAGGGGGGCCCACTAACCCCACAGGCAGGGTCACACCCTGGCCATCAGGACTCTGGGTCCAAAGCCTATCTCCTTGTTACAGATCAGAGGCCCCACTGTGGGCTCCACCCGTCCTCCATGCTGGGGCCGATCCTGATCCCAAGAAGGAGGGCACAGGTTATAGAAAATTCCAGCCCAAGACCCTGGGCCTCAGCCGCATAGTCTGGCCCTGACCCATGGTTCCATTTTGTTCCTGTGCTTTGGTCAACACACCTGTGAAGCAGGCCCTGGTTCTCCTGGGCCAGTGCCCATCACCTGGGGAGCCCACAGAAGCAGAGCACAGATCCCGAGGCAGATAGTCAGGCTGGAGCCATGGTTTTGCTACCTCCAAGCTGTGTGACTGTGGGTAAGTGTTATAACCGGAGGGCCGGCTTCCCACCTGTAAAATGGCGATGACATTTACAGCAAGGCAACATTCCCGACCTCCTGCTAGCACATGTGGAATCCTGGTGCTTGGCACAGCGGCACACACTTAGCTCCTGCTGGACAGACACCAGCTGCCTTATGCCAGCCGTGTAGACTTTCACAGGTGCTTCTGACACATGACCAGGGCTGCGAGTTAACGCTACAGACAGTTCAGCACGATTCAGATCTGCCCCATAAATTATCACGAAGGCAGAACAGCACCGTGGTTTAACCCGCAGGCTCTAGAGCCAGGCTGCCTCCATCCAGAACCCGCCTCTGCCCCCGACCGGAAGCCGTGTAACCTTGGGCAAATGGTTTCATCTCTCTGGGCCTCAATTTCCCTACTGTTGACAAGGGGCTAATGATGGTCTTTCCCTTGTGGGACTGTGTAAAGATTAAGAATACATGTAAAGCACTTTAAAATGTGCCTCGCATAGCACACGCAAGTAAAACATAGTAACTCCTATTAATGATTCTACATCAATGGTTCTCCATCTTTGAGATTCATAGGAGGGGGTGGTGCTTCTCCAAAAGCATGCACATCCCTCAAGGTCTGCCCACAATTTCTGGAGAGTCCCAGGACCCTTACCTCGCACTAAGAAGTGGCCCCCTGAAGCGGCCCCGCTCAGGAGATGACCATTTAGCTCTCCCTGCCTTCACTTGTCCAGGCACACTCCTGTCTCTTCTGGTCTCAGACCCTGTGCTTCTAAGGCTTCTCTGTCCTCCCTTGTCCCAGCTTTCCCCCAGGTTAGTCACAAACCTCACGGCCTGCCCTGGCCCCTCCCCACAATATACCGCAGATCCACAGACGCCCTGGTCCTGACCGCTCGGCCTGGCTGCCCTCTCACCCTCTCCCGGTCTCCCTGACCCCATGCTTCCATTCAGCGCTTGTCTGAGGCTCAGAGATTTAGAGCACAGGGCTGAGGTTATTAAACCCCACTGGAAGATGCCTCGCACACCGAGAGGTAAACTCTTCGCTGAGGCTTAATTACGCACAGATGTTGTGATGGGGTGCCCGTGTGCAAAGGCAATCTATCTCCAGTTTTAAGAGCTGAACTGGGTTCACAGTGCAAAATTTGCTTCCCACTTGTTATGTGTTTAGGCAAAATTAATTACTCAGGAGCCTTAGTCGCACCATTGTCTTAGGAAAAGTGTGTGGGTTTTAGAAGGGGCAGGTCAAATTGTTACATTAATTATTTACCCATTTGGCATCCTCATTTCAGAAATTTGTGTTATTATTATTATTACATGTCTTGGTCTGGCAGATGCTAGTTGGCCCCAGCCAAAGGATGATTTGCTGTTTCCATGGGAACGGTGAAGGAGATGGTTCTGTGTGTCTGGTTCATAGCTCTGGTGCCGAGGAGCGCCCCTGCCAGCTAAGAGGCAACAGAATGTCCTTAGGCGAGCACCAGAGATGAAGTCAGAAAATCGGGGTTGCAGCCCTAGCTCCACTACTCTAAGACTGTCACTTGGAAAATGGGGTGATGGCTGTTGGAAGGACCCAATGTCATGGTACCTGCATAGTGTTCAGGGAAGCCGAAGAAACATTTAGTCAATATTGCCTATCCCTCTGTACACTCAACACTTCTTGGAAGCCCCCTCTGAGCTCCTTACCCTGAGCAGAACGAAGCGCTCGCTCTCGGGCATCCACAGAAACAGGGCCAAGTCTCTGTCACAGGCTGCACATCTCTGCATGGCACAGGCCTGGACTGTAGCAGCACAGTGTGTCTGTCCCCCCCCAGATGGGACCTTTTCTCAGGTCGGAGCCAACCATCTCATACTCAGCCAGGCCCCCTAGCTCCTAGCACAACAAGGTCAGGAAATGCTCAGGAAATGCGGGATGAAGGGATGGAAGAAACGGGAGATGCAAGCAGAAGCAAACATGGCACCGCGCTAATGAGTTGGTAGGGTTCCTTGTCTGAGACAGCCACGTTTTTATTGAATTGGTGGCTTGAACTTCAAAGCTGGGGCAATGGTACCAGCTCTAGTCTGCACGTTGGGATTTACAGGCACAAGAGGGTCTGTACATCCCGATCTAAGACAGCCAGCTGAGGAAAAGGCAGTCGAACATAGTACTGGGGCATCCAGTCGGACCTGACTCTCAGCTCACTCAAAGGGTCAAACTTGGCCAATGGCCACATCTTTCACCAACATCAGTGTGAAGACACTACACTGACCCACAGTTGTGGCTTTTCCTCCCATCGTCTGAGCTCTAGGATTCTCGGGTGGTTAGGGTGGGCACACCCTCTGTCTCCCATCTCCGTTAACCAATCTGGAGAGCAGAAATATAAACACCACCTCCATCTCCTACGATGTCTTCAGAAGCCACTTTTGTCAAGAGCAAGAGACCTTCCCATTCAGTGCACTGAGACCCCCTCCCCAAGAAGAGCACTACCAGTTTGCTCTGGAACTAGCACCTGGAGCTCCTGACGGCTCTGTGACTTCCGTTCCCAAACGATCCAGGCTTCCTGTGAAGAGAGAAGGGCTGATCTCTTCAAAGAGTTGAAAGCCAAGCTCTCTGCACAGAGTACCAGACAGGCCCAACCCCTGTACCATGAAGAGAAACCCGTGGGGGAAATGGGTCCAAGACCCACCAAGGACCAAATATGTCGGGAGAACAGTGGTGCTGGCGTGCATCTATCTAGGGAGAAGCCTATGGAGCCCATGGGGAACGTCAGGCCAATCCTCAATGACCCGTTCTAGGGCCAGCTCCTCGGCAGAGCCTGCCCTGCCCTGATCAACCACAGAAGTCCCTTCTCCTGAATGGAGAGCTCGTACCAGCAGCAGGACCTCCCTCTTACAAAGCTGCTACTTTGTATCATTTTATCTTGTTTCCCACAGTAAGTGTCTTCTATCATCAGACAGGCAGTTCTTCTATAATACTTGAAAACACAAATTTTTTCTAATGCGATTGATATATTAGGGGGCAGTTTGATCGCAATGCAAATCTTGCATTGGGTTATATGAGCTATCCTCCCCAGGAAACACCATGTGAACACAGGAAACTGCTTCCCGCCGGGCTGCACAACACGGGCGAGCACAAAACACACACACCCCAACATCACCAAGGGCGTCATAAGTCCCAACCACACACATCTGGTGTTACAACTTTCCGTCCAATTCCCGATGACGGGCCTCCCACCACGTCACAATAACGCACAAGCAGCAACTCTGTCGATGCCTGTTTGCACAAGCAGATGTCACGATAGAGTGCCATGTGCTCCGTGGTCTTACGTACTTCTTAGCCATTTAACGTGTAAAACTACGCTACCGTTTCTAGTAGGTTCCCACCTTCTTTTATTTTCTGTGTCACTGGTGACATTGTTTTAAATTTGTGTTTTCTCTTTCGTGAATTGTCTTTTTTTCCTTATTTTATTTTCTACTGAAGTATAATGAACATACAGTGTTACACTACTTACAGGTGGATGAGTCAACAATGCTATAAATTACTCAGAGCTCATCACAGTCAGCAGACTCTTAATCCCATTTATCTATTTCACCCATCCCTCCATCCACCTCCCCTCTGGCAACCACCAGATTGTTCTCTGTATTTAAGTCAATTTTTTTTTCTGTCTTTATCGTTCACTTGTTTTGTTTCTTTAATTCCATACACAAGTAAGATCATATGGTATTTGCCTTTCTCTGTCCGACTTATTTCACTTAGCACTATGCGCTCTAGTCCATCCATGTGGTTGCAAATGGCAAGATCACATTCTTTTTCATGGCTGAGTTGTACTCCATCATGTATATATCACATCTATTCTGTCCATTCATCCGTGGATGGACACTTGGGTTGCTTCCACATCTTGGCTATCGTAAATAATGCTGCAATAAACACAAGGCTGCATCTATCTGGATCATATGTTAGTTCTGTTTTCAGTTTTTTGAGGAACCTGCATGCTGTGTCCCACAGTGGCTGCACCAATGTACATTCCCACCAAATGTACAAAAGGGTTCCTTTTTCTCCGCATCCTCGCCAACACTTGTTATTTCTTGTCTTTTTGATTCTAGCTATTCTGACAGGTGAGAGGTGATACCCACTGTGGGTATGGTTTGCATGAGTGATGCTGAGCACCAGGTCATGTTTCTGTTGGCCCTGTTGTAAGCCTAGCCCAATTTTCCCCATAAGCCCTGTGCTTTCTGTTGTGTGAGTTTGCATGCTATGGAGGTTTCTAGGAACACATACGTTGTGTTATAACAGAAATGACTGTACAGGGGCACCTGGGTAGTGCGGTCGTTGGGTGTCTGCCTTCGGCTCAGGGCGTGATCCCAGCATTCTGGGATCGAGCCCCACATCAGGCTCCTCCGCTGGGAGCCTGCTTCTTCCTCTCCCCCTGCTTGTGTTCCCTCTCTCGCTGGCTGTCTCTATGTCATCTATGTCAAATAAATAAATAAAAATCTTAAAAAAAAAAAAAGAAAGAAATGACTGTACAATAAATGAGGTAATAAATGTATAGTGTTAGGAACAGCACCAGAGCACAGCAGCATTAGCTCCCATCATCATCAACGTCCTCATCCCATGCTTCACGGAGGGAGAGACCATAGCTTACAGGCCCTTGGGTATGACTCAGTGTCTTAGAATTACAGACACTCAGTAAACATCTGTTTAGCCGATAGGTCAACAATCACAGTTGGTATTTCTTTTAACACTGTCCTCAAGAGCTTTAATGTGCGACACCAGGGTTCGGAAACAAGACTCAGGAAGGAGGCATCCCCACTCATGTCCTGCAAGGGGGGGACATTCAGGGCAGGGATCAGTCTTCCCCCACACTCTCTCACCACACCACCATGCCCCCCGTTGCCCTGCTCCTCCTACCTTTAAGAAGTCAAAGTGCTTGAGCATTTGGGCTACTTTCTCAGCATTCCTCCCTTCGTTGAGGAAATCCAGCTCCAAAGGCAGGTTCTTCTTGGCTTCATCCACCAGCCACATGAACTCAAACTCCGGAAACAGCTGCTTCACGGCCAGGACAAGCACCTGAAATCCACCGAGCACCCCATCAGTCAGCCCACGGTACCCACCACGGGAGCTCCGTTTCCTGCCCTCCTGCCTGGGTCTGGGCATTGACAAGTCCCTAGGCCTCGCCTGAAGCAAGGCCTCCCTGCTCCCCAGGGGCCTGTCCCCGCAGCTCAAATCCAAGATGAGAAAAGCCCAACAGCCGCCAGCAGTAAGAGCCCCCATCTGCCGAGCACCCCCCGCACGCCCAGTGCTGGGCCAAGTGCTTACATTATTATTCTACTCAGTCTTCACAACTCTGGGAGGTCCGTGGTATACACTTGACCCCATTTTACAGATGAGGAAGTCAAGGCTCTGGGAGGTTATATGATTGTCCCAAATTTGCCCGGCAAGGAAACAAAGAGGCAGAATTCCGCTTCAGTCCACCCAGCCCCCAAACCCTTGCTCTCGCTCACTTGCTGAACTGCTGCCTCGGCTGCACCCAGACTTGCTCCTATGGTCCTGTTTACAAAGGGCAGGGAGGGCATGACAACTGTATGGCGTTCTGCCCCTTTCTTAAGCTGAGGGCAGGTACCTGAGAATTTGTGACACTACTTTCTATACATTTTGCATGTCTAAAATAGTGCTTGATAAAAACTACACTGGAATAAGAAGACAAGATTGTATAAGACAGGAGGAGTAAGAGAGAAGGGATGTGACCACTGGGATAAAAAGCTCAGGTTTCTGGCAATTTGGACACACTGCAGATTCTTAAGTGAGAACATGATGGAAGCAGGATTTTTATAGACTTACAGGGCATTCCTCAGTTTAATGATGTGAAATTAAATGCTCCTGGCAGAGAAAAGGGGCCCAGTGACATCTGCAGAGCATGCCATGACCATCACCATGGGCTGGGACTCAGTTCTGAGGCTGCCCCACCTGGGGCTCTGGACTCGAGAGAATCTGGAAAGTTTGTGGATGATGGCTCTGCAGTAGGTGAGGAGGGTGAGGCCAGGAACATGGGAGACGCATTTCCTGAGAGAAACACAGAAAGGGACTCCCCTATTCTACTATGAGCCCTCCTCTCAGTGTTCAAAGTGACCAATCCTCCCAGAAATTCCTGATATGGATTACAGTCCCAATTCTCCAAGAACGCCCATCTCCATCCCCTAGTTATGCCAGACAGCAATGAACAAGAATTTAAAAACCCCGGGGCAGCTGGGTGGCTCAGTCGGTTAAGCGCCTGCCTTTGGCTCAGGTCATGATCCCAGGATTCTGGGATCGAGCCCCGCATCGGGCTCCCTGCTCAGCGGAGAGTCTGCTTCTCCCCCTCCTTCCTGCTTGTGCTCTCTCTCACTATCTCTGTCTCTCTCAAATAAATGAAATATTTTTTAAAAAAGATATATAGGGGCACCTGGGTGGCTCAGTCATTAAGCGTCTGCCTTCAGCTCAGGGCGTGATCCCAGGGTCCTGGGATCGAGCCCCACATCAGGCTCCCTGCTGAGGGCCTGCTTCTTCCTCTCCCACTCCCCCTGCTTGTGTTCCCTCTCTCGCTGGCTGTCTCTCTGTCAAGTAAATAAATAAAAATCTTGAAAAATAATAAAAATAAAAATTAAAAAGATATAAAAAAAAGAATTAAAATACCATGGGCCCATTGGTACCAAAGACCTACCCCATCTGTTGTGGACTGAATGTTTGTATCCCCCCCCCCCAAATTCAATGCCAAAGCCCTAATCTCCAGTATGATGGTGTTCGGAGATGGGGCCTTGGGGAGGTAATTAGGTTGCAATGAGGTCATGAAGGTGGGGTCCCTATGATGGTTTTTAGTGTCCTCATAAGAAGAGGAAGAGACAGAGCTCTCTTTTCTATGTAGGGGCACAGAGAGAAGGTGGCTCTCTTCAAGCCGGAAAGAAAGTCCTAACCAGGAACTGAATTGGCCAGCACCTTGATCTTGGACTTCCAGCTTCCAGAACCACAAAAAATAAACATCTGTTTTTGGTTTTGTTTTTGTTTTGTTTAAGAGAGAGTATGAGAGCACATGTGAGTGGAGGGGGAGGGGCAGAGAGAGAAGGAAAACCTTAAGCAGGCTCTATGCCCAGTGAGGAGCACAACACGGGGCTCAATCTCACAACCCTGAGACCATGACCTGAGCCGAAATCAAGAGTCGAACCCTGAACCGACTAAGCTACCCAGGTGCCCCTAAATGTCTGTTATTGAAGCCACCCAGTCTACGGTATCTTGTTACAGCAGCCTGAGCAGACCAAGATGCCATCCCATCTACCCAGAAGGACTCACTGAGCCCCAGCCATGAACTAGTCTTAAGCTTCCTTTTGCCCTGGTCTGTATGATACCCAGCACTGTGATAGGCACACGCAACACAAAAGAAAGAGATCTAAAGCAGGGCCATTAACTACAAGGCATTTGCGGCTTTGTTTTTAAACCCTGTGTCCTAGACGATGTACCAGATGCCATTCTAGTGGAATCATCACACAAGGTTATTATACTCAATTCCTATCAAAACCCTTTTTAATTACATTCGGCTGCAGTCTCATTTCTTTTAAGTCTTGTCTAGTCTTTCATGGGCTAGACCTGTGACCTTATGATAATTGATTTAGTTTATGTTTGGCTTCTGTTTGAGTCACACAAAGCTAGGCGGGAGGGTGGCAACAGCAAGGCTCGCACAGCATGTGTCAGGCCCGGGCAACGGGGACCAGCGGCCCCCAAGGCATTGCGTCTCATCACCGTGCCCTCAGACGGCCCTCAGCCGCCACCAAAGGGAAGGCAGAGCTGGCGCATGGGAAACAGAGGCACTCGCCTGGGCCAGGGCCAAGTGCACACCTGACCTCTGAAACACCTGAATTCTACTTTCCGGGCTCCAAGTTCAGGGAGAAACCTCTTGGACGTTTTCCTCCAGCCTCAATTCCAGAGGTTCTCACCCAGGAGGGACAAGGGAAGGAAACACAGTGAGGCTCAGTCCTTCGTTCAGTCAAGAATTCCTGATTCCCTACTAGGTGATTACTCAGGGCCAGACATGGGCATACATGGGGAGCCACATAACGGGGTTTCTACCTGGGGATGAGGCTTCTGGCCAAATGATAAACCCTCATCGTTTAATATATGGTCACTGTTATTTGTGAAATTTTAAACAATCATTGATATCCAAACAGCACTGAAAGGCACTTACAGATTTTCCTGTTACTAATCAATGATATAGTCATTACTAGTTCTATTGGTTTTTATTAATACCTAATGACATTAATCATAAAAGTAGTCAAAGATTCGATTGATTAATTGCTAATAACTAATTCGTAAACTAATTCATAACCCAAAGAACTTTACAGTACTCATAAAGCTGGTTTCTAAAGCACTGTGTGGGGAGTGGCTGAGTCACTCCCTTAGTTAATATAAAATGAGAGGGTCTGTTGGAATGGACGTCAGTGGTTCACTGCTTTATTGAAGGATACCCTCGCCTTTTATAGGAAGTCTACCAGTTCAAAAATTTGCTGCCAGCTGTGAAGCCCAGAAAATGTGCCTACTCACATAGTCTTGTACATAATTCAGGAGGGTTACTAAGCCCTTAAACTTCAAGGGGGGAGGGAAATGGGTCAGGTTAGGAGTCATCTGGTCCAAATCTGAAATGGTTTGGGCTGCTGCCATTAGAGACTTTTCTTGGCGGAGGAGAATAAAACAAAACCATTTCACCTTCTGTTTTCATCCAATTCCCTTTCTAAGAGCCTGCCCTAAGTAGATTCATTTAAATTTTTCCTTTTTGACAACAGCTGCAGTCAACTAAAATAAAACAGGTGTTGTTATCAATTTGGCTTTTTGATTTTTCTCCCAAAATGTATCTTCTCCATAAAATTCTTCCAACAGCCAATGTTTCCACCAGTGCCTAGCATGTACCCTATACTCAGCAGATGTTTATTGAATATTTGCGTGAATAACTGAGTGAATAAATGAATAAATGAACATTTCAAAGGGTTGGTCCTCTCCCCGGAGATGATTATATGTTCACATGTGTTTTACTCAAATAAATTAAGTTTTTCTATTCCTGAGGTTTCGGTGGGGAAAGGGATTACCTCTGAATTTTCGGTGACCACAGTTTTGGAATGCCTGAGAATTTTCTACGTGATTTGAAACCTTATGAGTCAATCAAGGTATGTTCAACAATTAGCATTTCCTGCAAGGTAGAATAATGAAATTATTTTCCTATAGGGTCATTGGCTCACAGGAGGAAAAATCAATTGTGAGCCACACAGAAATATAATGGAAAAAACTGAAACTCACATAAAAGTTTGGAAACTAGTGATTGCTATTTATAATAACAAAAAAAAAAGGAAATTTTCATTATTTAGTACCTACCCCATACCAGGCACTGTTCTATGAGGCACGTTATAGACATGCTCTCATTTAATCCTCTTTTTGCCCATTTTACAGAGAAAGAAACTGGTTCCAGTAGGTAAAAGCATTTCTCAAGGTCACAGAGCTTGTCATTTCAAATGCGGGACTTGGACCCAGGGTTTTTTCGCTCTTTTCTTTCCACAGCCCTGACTCATGCAATTCAATACAGGATAATACAATAGGAAGTGTGAGATAAGGCATAAAAAGAACCGTTGTGGACTGTTAAAACTGCAACTGAAATAAGACTGACTGTTATTAAGTTATTATATCTTATAAAAGAAATAATGCTCTATGGGAAAACAGCACGCTAAATGGAACGCCTGCATGGATCCGAACTGGTAAAAATGGATGTTCGACAAAGATCGAAAATCAATTCAGAGTGATGTAAATAGCCTACAATTCATGGGGTTTATCTTTGTTCCAATAAGTTATTAAAGTGCACACTTTTTACAAAACAGAATTATAGGGTGAAGAGAAGCTTCCATGGGATAGTCTACATCTCTGGGGTTTTTTACTGTATTTTAGAAAAAAAAATCAGCTGTTGGAGTCCGTGCCAACACAAACATTACCTAGCCACCCACTGTTCAATCAACACATTCAGAAAAGAAACAAGATGACAGACAAGCGTGCACTAAAAATGTTGTTCAAAAAAGTCAACGACATGACCGTCACAGGTCTTTAGTTTTAGAGACCTCGGCATGGGCCAGATGATATCAAACAGCGGATCAGATTCTGTGGCTCAGACCAGAGTCCCACCCTGGTGTGGGAGAGCGCCTTGGGGACAGGTGGTACGTGGAGAGCAGGAGTCAGATGCTTTAGGGAGGGACAGAGCAAGGGGGTATTCATCATCAATTCCAGAAGCTTGCGAGATAACAGGGAGTGATACGGCGTGGTGCTACTGGGACCTGGGGATATGGCTTTACCACCAGCTCGCAGGCCCTCGGGGTCCTGCCATGCTCTCTGACAGTGAGAACGGCAGTGAGATCCAGCCCGCCGAGCTCCCTGCTACTGTGAGCCAGCCCGCCAGCAGACGAACAGACTCTGCCTTGTCAGTTCACCCCTTTCTGCTGAATCATTGTTCCAATCTCTGGGCCCAATTAGTCTGGCTCTGGACAGCCACTCAAATCAATAAGAGTCACTGGCCGTGCATCTAGAAGTAGAGTTGCCCCAACTATTAAAGGGACAATATCAGGTGATAATGACAAAGCTGAAAAACACCCTTGGCTGTGCCTTTCTCTTTTGTGCAAAGTCACCAACACCATCAGGTGCATCAGACACCATTTACTGAGACTTGGCTTCCACCCTCCTGCTGTCATTCAACAGTCTATAGGAGAGACTGTCCCCTGCCCCAAGAGGAGTGCCAGGTTCACAGGACACACAAAACACGAAGGTGGCATGTGCTAGTAGGTGCCGACCCAGAAGCCATTCCCCTCACACTACTGGCTAACAGAACCCCAATTCTGTGCCTCTTCCACGTCCTCCAAGGAAGGCAGACCTAAGCCTGAGAAGGTGAATCATGATCGGTCTCCCGTCTCTCGTCAAGACTGGTGTAGACTTGGGCATGTGGCCTACTTTTCACCAATGAGAAATGAAGGAAATGCTATTGAGGGGCTCCTTTTTGATAAGGAATATGAGGGAAGAAAAAGGTCCTCTTCGGCACTGGATGTCGTCTACTTGTCACAGCAGGAACTGCTGCAGCTGTTTTGGGACCATGAGGAGCATTACCTTAGAAGGACAAGCCAGAGGAGAAGACAAAAGGAACCGGGGTCCTTAAAAACCACAGTGAAGTGTGGGATCAGTCAACCTTGGAACAGTCGACACTACTTCTAGGTGTCTTCAAATGGACGTAATACAGGTTACTATTATTTACACCACTTTCAGCTGGATTTTTCTGGTACCTGCAGCCTAAAGCATCTTAACTGATACAACCAGTAGCAGTCCCCTACCCCCTCACTCTTAAAACCCTCCCTCCCAGACCAGTCTTTACAGCAGATATGCATTTGGATTTAGCAGCTCACTTCTTCAACTGCAAATATTCAAAAGTTATGCCTGTTAGTCACTGTCTTCTTAGTATGAATTACTCTAGTCGGATTATCTTCCTTCCAAGATGATGCTGGGAGGCATCACAGAGTTGGAGAAGAGAGAGGGACAACAGTGGGCAGTGGGAGAGAAGCATGAGGACACAAAGTACTTGGAGCTGTCATAAAAAGAAGCAGCAGAAAGCTACGCTTTTCCTCACCCTGTCTCCAAGTTGCTGGTGGCTAAGGTGACCCTAACGCCCCCTTGAAATCACTCGTCTCCTGCTAACACACATGAGAACCTTTCCGGGGTTTTCAATCCTAAACCCAAGGTACTATTCTAGGTCAGGACACAGGAACAAGATTATAAGACTCATTTCAAATATAAAAAGAAATGAGCTTTCCAGTTGGGCTCTTCTCCGTTTCATAGAGAAGGCCGAGGCAGGGAGGATGTTCTCCACCGGAGACCAAGCCCAGCGAGAAGGCAGCAGCATTAGCACTGCTATTAACACGGACGGTGCGTGGAGGCGGTGACCTCGGCCTCAGCCACTGTGCACAAGCCACTCTGCACTCCGCACACGGCTGCTAGGCCGTACTTCCCAAGGAAAGCATCTGATGCTTATCTCCAGGAGGAAGATGCCAAATCTTTATTAGTGCTATTATTGCTATTGACCTGCCGGCAGCCATTACTTAGGGAGTCAGTGAGGCTCTGCGTAGAGAAATGGTGTCAGCTGTCCTTCCAGCCCAAGCGGGTCCCGATGGCACTGCTGGGGAGAGAGCAGGTTCCTGCCTGACACAGGAGTGGCTGCAGGGTCTCAAAACACCCAGGGATGCTCTGAGACTCAGTTCACTCCCAACTACGGCTGTTGCATAGCCACTGACAGGTGCTCCAGAAAACCTGGGTTTCCAGATCGAAGCCCGGTGCCACTCAGGAACCCTGCTACCGAGCCCTGGTCAGCTCCCCTTTCCGTCACACAGAGCAGCTCTTCCAAACCTTCACCCCCACCCCCGGCCTCCAATGCCACCTCCTACCCCCTCATTCTCAGCAGATGGTCTGGCCTCCTACTGCAGTGAAAAAAATAGGGCTATCGGGCTGGTACAACTCAGCTGCCCACTTTCCCTCCACCATCCCCCCTGCCCCACACACTCATCTGTGTGCAGCCTCACCACCTTCCTCCAGGCTCCGAACAAAGGCTGACGGAGGCGAACGCTTCCACCTGGGTCCTGACAGCCTGATCCCTGGAGTCTCCCCCAGGACCACATCTGTCAGTTACTTCTCTCTCCTGGATCTCCAGCGCCCCCACTCCACGGCCACCCTCCCCATCAGGGACAGCCTAGTCCAGTCCCCACCTCTAATCCTGTGCTTTGCTCTAAACACCATAGGACCCTTCCCACTGTCACCTGAGTGACACCTGAGTATTCTATGTCAACCACCTCCATTCCCTGGGGCCTCAGTTTACTCCCACCCCCTCACCCCATTCTCCTTGCTCGCCCCAAGGACTCTTAATCACCAAATCCAACAGGCCTTTTCCAGAGCTCTCCTAATTTTATCTCCCATTTAACAACACTGAGTAATTCTGGCAGACTGTCTTTTCCCAAATGGTTACAACAATACCTCCCATTCTAATGCTCTTCTAGAACCTGGTCATGCCCCCATCAAGAACTAGGGTATTCCCTCACCCTTTAAACTAAGGGAGCCTCTGTGACACTTGCTCTTACCAACAGAGTAAGGAAGAAGTAGTGCTATATGCTACCAAGGCTAGGTCATACAACGGTCACATGCTTTCCGCCTTATTCTCCTCAGACACTCACTCTTGGAACCCAGCCGCCATGCTGTGAGGAAGCCCCAACAGCTGTGCAGAGGCCTACCTGGAAGGACCCAAAGCCCTGCCCCCAGCCCCAGCTGAGCTGCCAGCCAAGTGAGTGAGCCGCCTGGAAGTAGATCCTCCGGTTCCATCAGACCACCAAGCTGGCACCGCAGGAAACACATAAGTCTACCAAGCCCTGCCCGGACCACAGATTCATGAGCAAAACACACGACCGTTGTTTTAAGCTGCTATGTTCTCTAACTCTCTTCTTGAAATTGTTTCCATGGAATGTAGCAGCACTGCTCAGTTCTGGTTCTCCTCCGACCTCTCTGGCCATGCCTTCTCTGTTCTTCCAGGAGCTTAACTTCCTGGGCCTACTCCCCCGACGACGGTAATCCTCACAGCTCTCCCCTTGTCCTCTCCTTTTCTCTTTGCTCCACCCTTCCAAGTGACCTCAACTACTCCCCCAGATTCACCCACCTACTATGAGTCTTCTTGCTGTTAAATCCCGCATCTGGGGGCGCCTGAGTGGCTCAGTCAGTTAAGCATCTGCCTTCGGCTCAGGTTATGATCCTGGGGTTCCAGGATCAGGTCCCACATCGGGCTCCCTGCTCAGCAGGGAGTCTGATTCTCCCTCTCCCTCTGCTCCTTCCCCTGCTCATGCTCTCTCTCTCTCTCACTCGCTCAAATAAAAAAACAAAACCTTAATTCCCGTGTCTGTAGTTCCAGCCCGAATGTAGACCAGCAGAACAATCCCAGTCCAAATCTCCTGAGGCCAGTATCTGAATTCTCATGATGGCTCCACCACCCATTCCACCCGGCTCTGAGGTCATCCTGCCCCATCGCTCTCATAAGTAACTGCACTTGCCATCTAGGCTTGGCCTATGGGCAACACTGGTGGAATACTGGGGGCGAGAAGGAGGTGGAAACCTGTTGCCTCAAACAGCATCTGCGGCTCTGCCTCCCAGGTGATGGGCCCTGAGGCTGTGATCCACCTCCCAAAGGACCAGCCCGCCCTGGGCCAGCTCTACGGGTGACCCCAGCTCCAGGGCTCCGCAGAACCACCTCTTCTCCTTGTCCCTCCACCTTGAGGGTGGCAGTGGCTTCCTGCCGTTGGTAACTGTCTCACCCTCCCATTTGGCCTCTCTGCAATTTCATCCCCTGGGAGTCCCATTTTCTGTTTTAAATTCCCTCTGTTGGAAATACCTAGTGCAATAAAAATGTTTCTTCCCAACTGGACCCTGACTGATACACTAGTGAAAGGCACCCAAACTTAATCATTAAGCTGGAAATCTACAATTTGTTTTATTCTCCTCCCATTCATTCATACCAGTACTTGCCTCCACCCTATGGAAAGCTGCTCACAAAGTCCTGATGATGACTCCGCCCCTCGAGCTCATCCCTCCCCTTCACTCCCACTACACTGCCCTGGGTCACATCATTATTTTTGGCTCAGACCAGTGCGGCAGCCCCTCCATTAGTCTCCCTGGCTACAGTCTTTCTGCCTTCCAATACATCCTCCAGACTGCCAACAGACTTTAGTTTCTAATGTACATCTGATCTTGACATTCCCCTGATTTAAAATTCTTAAATGGTTCCCCACTGACTACAGGAGAGAATCAGATCTGCTCGGTTCCACAGAAGATCCATATTGGCGGTGTATACTGTTCTATGCCTTAGTCTGGAAGATGAGGCCCTCTGTGTTGCCCCTGCCTACCTTCCCAGCCCCATCTGCAACCACTCCCAGCCGTACCACCTGAACCAGCTCAAGCTCTTCTCCAAGCCCACCCTGTTCCTCTAAGACTGAGCCGGCACACAGGCTGGGCTATCCTTCCCCTGCCCGGCTGTCTTCACCGGCCCCTCTGTGAAGCCCCGCCCCCAACAGACCAAACATAGGGCTGAGGGCACCACGCAAACACCCCTTGGGCAGGGCTCATATCCCCACACTGTGACTGTCTGTGTCCAGACCTGCCCTTGCACGAAACAGGGAACTCCCCCAGGGATGAAGATGGAGCTCCCTCACTCCTGTGTCCCCAGCACAAACCTATCACCTGGTGCAAAAGAGACCTTCCATTGAGTGTGCGAAGCTTAGTCAGGGTGAGCTGAGGAAACAAACTATGAGTCCAGAGTGAGGAAAGAGAACAGGGGAAGGCAGCCCACAGAGAAGGGGAGGGACATGCTGGAAGGTTAAATGCCTGCCCTCCTGGGCCGGGTGCTGGCCACCGCCCAGCCAGTGCCCAGCTCACACTCCCTTGCTCTGGGGACAGAGCTAGAAAAGTCCAGAGACACAGTCTCCATCTGGGCTTTTCCTAGGAAAGCTTTTACGTAGACAAGCTTGTTCACTCAAAACACAGACAATAAGCAAACACGGAATCTGCCTAAATATTTCTATGTGATCTTCCTGTCATTTTTACATCCCTTGGTTGACCACATGCTTCCTTTTTGTTATGATTTAACAAATTAAGATGTAACTTTTCTACCCCCAAGGAAATCACTTTTGGTTCATCTCCTTTCTTCAACATCCACCCGAGGTCTCCTTGTCCCCAGCAGCTGTTCACTGTGTTCTAAGACCATCCCCAGACAGTTCCTAGGAACAAATCAAGACGAACTGACCAACCCAGCCATGGGTCCCCCAGTCACGGCATTGTCATGACGCCTCTTTTGTCATGGTCTCAAGCTTTCCTCTCCCACCCTGCTATTCAAAGGGTCACACTCCACCCAGCTGCCTTGAACCAGTGTCACTGGAGCCAGCCAGTTTCCAGAGAAATATAAAATGAGGACGAAGGAAGGGGCAGACTCTCACCTCCATCAGGAGAATGTCCTTCGAGCTCTGAGCCTGTACCTTTGGATGCTGGACCTTCACGGCCACTGTCCGCCCATCACGCAGCACCGCCTTGTGGACCTGGGCCAGGGAGGCAGCCCCCAGAGGGGTGTCATCAAAGCTCACGAACAAATCATGAATCTGTCAAGAACGGAGAGAGGACAGAGCAGTTAAGACGACTCAGTTCAGTGAGAGGGGATGGGCCAGGCCAGGGCTGCCTGATGTCCCCGATAGATTTTTTTGCTCTACCAGTTGTATGCCAACCCAATGCCTTGCTGGGGCTCTTTGCTGCTGTGGAGATTCACAGCAGGCATGTGGAGGGAGTGAGAGAGAAAACACACGTGGAGGGTGTGTCCTCATATGCATGCATGGGCGCCCTGAGCACCTCCATTCAAGGCCAAAGAAGTGCTGTCTAGCATGTTCAGAACTGAGGCCCATCTGCTCATTTAATTATGCACCATTGCACCCCTGGGGCTGTTACATATGCACCTGAAATCAAGAGTTAACAGAACGTGGGCCCCAGGCAGCCCAATACAGGCATCAGATATTCCAACTCACCAACACGGGAGAGCTCAAGGGAGCCCAGTTTGGAGGCTCCAAACCCAGTAGCCACCTCTTGTTCCTGTCTGAACAGCAGGCTCAACACAGGTCCCCAAGCCCACCCTCGGCCTGGCCACCTGGCAGAGACCCCAGGCTGCACAGCCCAGCCTTGCTTTTGATCCCTGCCTGCAATGCCACCCAAAGGCGGCCTTGGGCAGATCCCTTGCCTTTCTCTACGAAATGGAATGTGTGCTCCTTACTCTCTGTCTTCTCTTCCCTTCTTCCTTTCCTCCTCCCCTCTTAGAAATGCCATACCAAATTTTCCTGAAGGAAAAAAGTCTTTCTGACTTGAGCGGTCACACCTACATGGTCCAGATATGAATATCCTACCAGATGGGAAGGAGACCCCCAAAAGCCTTTGCAAAAATGTCCAAGGCTAAAATTCTCACCCCCTCCATTGCTTGAAGTCCCTGTATAGGTTCCCAGTCCTAGAAGGTCTAGACATTCACACACACACACACGTAAATGTGTACACGCAGGATTAGTCCCATGGCCCTCCTACTCACGTCCCCCAGGCTCTCGTGCTGAGGCCCATTCAGTCCATGCCCCTGCTTCCCCCGGCACCCCCCTTCTGGAGCAGGCACTCTCTCTTGCCCCTCAGCCCTCTCCTCTCTTTGGACTTCAGCAGTCAGACGACCCTCGGCCACCATCCCATCCTTCTGCTTGCTGGGCTGCACCGGCACCTTGCTAATCTCCCTCATAAATCACTCCCTCCAGCCCTGTCATCATTTTTGTAGCTTTCACTAAACTCCATCCCATTTATCAACATCCTTTGGAGGCCAAAGGTCCAGGCAACATGGGAGGGGCCCACACTTCTCTGTCATGGGAGATGGGTATGGCTTGGCTTTCCTGTCCCCCTTCTTCTTCACTGGGTTTTTATTTGTGCCCCTCCCCGTGCCTCCTTGGCCCCCTCCTTCCCCAACCACATACTTGTCTTTTTCCCTCCCTCCTGAGTTCGAGGTTCCCCAAGGACCAGATTCTCCCTATGTCAATCACCCTGGGTCTCTCCACATAAAAACCCTTTATCCTGGACTTGGGCTTGGCTTGGGAGAACGAAAGAACCACCATCTCTGCAGACCCCATTAGAACATCAGCTTCAAGCAGGCAGGGATTTTTGTGCTTAGAATAGCACCGGAACTAGTTGGTGGCAAACACATATTTGTTGAGAGACTGAGTCCACTATTCTCTCCCTTGGAAAGGAATCAAATCAATCCTTTCTTCCTTTTCAAATGGCTAGACCTGGGCACCTGGGTGGCTCAGTTGGCTAAGCATCTACCTTCGGCTCAGGTCATGATCCCAGGGTCCTGGAATCGAGTCCCATATTGGGCTCCCTCTTCAGTGGGGAGTCTGCTTCTCCCTCTCCCTCTGCCCTTCCACCCTGCTCCTGATTACTCTCTCTCTCTCTTTTACTCTCTCAAATAAATAAATAAAATCTTTAAAAAAAAATGGCTGGACCTTCCTGCTCCCACACCCCTACTAGTCCAAAGGCCTCCTATGTAAAAGCACATGTCCTGTGTGGGATTTACTCAGGGGGACTCCACCTGCTACACCAGCATGGGTGTGAGGCCCCAACCTGGCCAATCAGAACCCTGAATGCCCTGGGTCACGCTGACTGGTTCAGAGATGGACACATAACCCAACTGCTCCAATCAGACTCAACTGTTTCACTTTTGTTTGAACTGTAGGAGAAGAGATTCTTTCTCTCTGCTGAACTTGAACGTAAAAATTGAACTTGAAGCCTGGAGCTACCAAGGGTCCCAGAGTAGCAACAAAGAGGAAAGCAGAGTCAAGAGATAGAGAAAGTGAATCCTGGTCACCCTGGTTGGGTGCCTTGATCTAGCCATGCCTGAATACCCACTCTATAATTCCTTTTTTTGCTTAAGTCAGTTTGAGTTGTTTTCTGTTACACAGGACTGAAGGGGCTCTGACTGATAGTTCTCGGGCCCCATCTGGGTTAGATGAAAGAAACATGGGCATGGTGCCCGACACCCCCAAGAGGCTCATTAAGTGTGGGTTCCTCTCCCTCCCCTACTCCCTCCCCTTGGTGCCCTCTTGTTGGGACAGGGATCCAGGAACAGAAGGGAGGTAGAGCTTCAGCAACATCCCCAGCCATTACATAATGAAATGAACAACTGCCTTTAGAAACCCTCTGCTTATTCCTGAAGGAGCACCAAGGAGAATGCTTTGTGGAGCAGATCTGTGAACTCAGACCCTCACCTCCCAGGCAGCTGGAAGGGCCCCATCTGCCCACTGCAAAGGGACTTGCATCTGACCCCACTCCTCACCCCAAGCCTTCATCTGGCTCCCTGGGAACATTGGCTTGTTCCCTGAGAAGGACAGCCAGGCTTCAAACGAGTGTCATTGCAGGGACGTTGCAGAGTCATTGCCACTGAAGAGTGACATGGCATCACTGGGGCTGCCAGGAGCACTCCGGGGAGAGGTGAAGGAAGGAAAGGGCTGAGGCAAGCATCTCCCAATCTCCCGGGTAAGAGGAAGCCTGGTCCACCATATCCCCAGGGCCTGCGAAGGGGGCCTCCCACCATTTCCTGTCCCCACCAGTGAAGGCAGGGTGTCTAGAACTCAGGATACCACCCAAGCCCAGGTGCCAACTCAGCACCCTGAACTAGGCCCAGCTGTGAGGACATGCCCTGATCCCCAGCTTGACCAGTGGAAGCAAAGAGAGGCATGGGAAATGCACCACTCACTCCGCACAGGGAACCTGTTGGGCAGATCCCCACCCCACCCCTGCCCGCCCACAACCTCCCCAGGGCCCTGCAGCCATCCTTTCCCCTCTATCAGGAAGCAAGTCACACACCCACACCCTCCTGTGCTTACACACACACATACACACACACACAATAATTGATTGCTAGTGAATGTTCCTAGCTGGCTTATAAAAAAGGTAATTAAAGATTGGTGCTGCAGCCTGTAATTAAATATGAATAAAGTATCTCTAAATGGAACCTTGATTCAAAGTGCTCAGTGGAAGTACTTTACGCTGATAGATAGTAAGGAAAAATAGACACTGTCCCAAAAGCAGAATTATACCCCCTGTGCAGCCGACACCAACGCCACCCCTCCCATCAGGCCCCGGCCCACAGCCCTCTGAGCAGAAAGCCATTAGCAGGAACCAACTGCAGCATGGGCAGCAATTAGACTCAAGCAGGGCCCTAAGCTGCCTCCAGTCGCTCGCAGAAACCTGTCTCCCCTTCTTAGCCTGTCTCTCCCCTGTTCCTCTTTCTTTCCTCTGGGTCTGGCGGCAAAATCAATTAAGTAAAACAACTGCATTTTAAAATGACTAGTTATGTGCTTTTTAATTACTGTCGGCCCATGATTCAAACATATCGATGTCCATGTCTAGAAAAGGAAAAATAATCAGGAAAAAAGTTTCTCTAGCTTTGTATGATCTGTTTTTTTAGGGTGTGTGTGTGTGTGTGTGTGTGTGTAAAAGCAAGAGGCAGTGTTTGCTTTTTTATGAGCAGAAAACATCAGAAGGGCAAGAAGAAATGTGTCACCCCCCACGGCTCAGGTTATGACTTCAACAAGCTGGCATCAGCTGGGGTCCAGGAAACCGAGACCACGTGACTTTATACCCAGGTACAAGGCAGAGAGTGAGAAGCTCCAGAAAGTTAGGTCTATCGATTCCCACAAAGCCTGTTTTCTGGGCAATGTTTCCAAAATGCCATACTGGGCAGCCAAGCACTGGCAAGGGTCCTCATTTCACCCAAAATAAGGTAACAGGAAGTCAGGATCTTCTGTAAAAGCCATAATATGACTCCTGGGAGGAGTTTCACTTAAGTCTCTCCATCCGCCAGCCAGCCTCAGGCTCCTCACCAGCCCCAGGAAGGGCGATGTCCTGGATTTTCCAAGATGGCCCAATTTCAAATACTCCATCCTGCTGTCCCCAGAGTCATGAACATCAGACCTCTTCTGGATTTACTACCTCAAATATCATTGACATAAGATAACGCCAACTAATCTAACAAACCCAGAACTGGCTGGCTCCAGATGAAGAGGCAGGAGCTTGCCTCAAAGCAGGCAAGTCCAGGCCTAGCTGCCAAGGCCAAGCAGTTCCCACTTAGGAGCTGGGAAGACAGCCCAGGGCACCTGGGGCAGGTTACCATGGCATCAGCAGCAAACAACATCTGGCTCTCGAGGTCTATAGATGCCCCTCTATCCCCATGCCTGGCTGGGTGCCAGAAGCCATCCACGACAATCTGATGCGGAGAGGGACAAGTCCCCGTACTAATGGAGTAGCTGGAGTGAACCTACCCCACCCCCCGGCCCCACCCCCAGCCTGAAGCTGACAAGACATCTCCAGCTACCTAGGACTCTGCAAAGCCCAGACTACCTGCCTCGAGCAGAAAACCCCCCATCACTTCCCATGTGCCTCTGCTGGAAACCTACTCCTTCCTCTCGGCATCGTTTCCCAGGGACCTGCCCCAGGCACCCCTCCAGCTCATCATCACCCTGCCAGCTGCTATCCCACTCTGCTGCAATTCCTACTTCTCCTGCTTAAACATGCCTGGTTTGTATCCCACCTGTTTAGGGTCATTCCCGCCCCTGCTAAGTAACACCTGACACAGACAGTAGGTAGGTGACACGTGCCCTCTCACCCCCGCCCTGCAGTGGCTTTAAACTAGGTCCACAGGTACTTAAATACTCCTCCCTTTGAGAGGTACAGCCTACTGCCCGCCTCTGAGTGTGAGCTAGATTAATGACCCGCAGCATACGCAGGAAGTCAGTGCAGCCCTCCTGAGACATCACCATGACACCCTCCTGCCCTCTCCTGGATAGTGTGCTCCCGGAGCAGTGAGCTGCCATGTCACAAGGACACTCAAGCAGCCCGTGGAGAGGTCCGAGGATAAGGAACCAAGGCCTCCTGCCCACAGTGAACCATACTGGAAGCAGATTCTCCTTCCCCACTCAGGCCTTCAGATGACTGCAGCCCCCTGCCAACACTCTGACCATCCCCTCACAGAGACTGAGCCAGAACCATCCAGTAAGGCACTCCCGAATTCCTGGCGCACAGAAACTGTACCCTATCAAATGTTTGTCTGGGGGTAATTTGCTGTGCAGGAACAGCTAACTAATACACCCCAAGCACACCCATGCCAGGCATCACTAATCAATCACAGCATTCATTTCTGCTGCGGGCCCCAGTGATGCCTCAGAATCTCTCTCCACACGGTGCTCCAGGCTGCCACTACCAGCTGACCAGAGTCAATCTAGGAAATGAAACCAAGCTGCCATGCCTTAGCTCGAGTCAATCAGCAAATACTCACCTGCAGGCCTGCCACATGACAGGAACCATGCTAGGTACACGGGCCAACAGAACAGACACCATCTCTGGCCATGAGGAGACCTCAGTCGGCAAAATAAGGCAACAGCCTCTGGAAAACATACCTGCATTTTTAACAGGGCCTGCTGGAGACAGTGCCCCCTGCCCAGTGCCCATTGCCCCAACCCCGACAGGACCTTCTGGTCAGGTCAGAAGAGGGGACCTCCAATAACACGATGTAGACCCCGGGGGGTCGGTGGGGAGGACAAGGCATCCAAGCATCTCTTCGTCCCCACTCAATAGCTGCCCTGCCTCAAGGTGGGAACACCCCCACCTCCAGCCTCCCACACAGAGCAATTTATTATAATACAAATAATAACAAGCATAACAGCTCGAGGACACACAGTCCCCGTCTTCCACAGAATCTGCGTTCTCTCGGGGGTTCTGGAAGATCCAACTATCGGTTCTGCAGAGGCATTAGCTATTGCTACGGCCTAGCTGGGAAGAAAGAACGAAGGGCAGTGGCAGAACCTGAGGCCTTTCTTGACAAGGGTCAGCCACAGAAATTATAAAATAGTGTTGCTGCCTAAATTTGCACACAGAGGCTGGCACAAGGCTCCACTCTTACCAATTTGCTAAGAGCCTCCAGGTACAAGATAATCATCCATCTGGCTCTGCCAAGGGCATCATGGTTCAGACAGAGCTTCCTTCCTCCCACAGGACAGTGGCCAGCAGCTGACAGAGAAGCGAGAAGCCAGGAGCAGTCACACCCCAAGGCCACGGGCGTGTTCCCTGGGAATGCCCACCAGCTGGCCAGGACGGCAGGACCTGAGGGACAGTAGGGCGCAATAACTCCAATGCAAGGTCTGGGTCAAACTGCCCAGGCTCAAATTCTGGCACCAAGCTACACCGACTTGGTCAGTTACATGACCCATCTGTGCCTCAGCTTCCTCATCTGTAAAATGGGAATTTCAACACCTACCTCATAGAGTCATTGTATGAAACAACACACATAAAGGGTCTAGAATATAGCCTATGGAAGAGCCCCAATAATTATAGCAGGACTACTGGTTGCCCCATCTAATGCCTCCACGAAGGGGACAGAGTGGCAAAACGAAGAGAGCACCGGACAAAGAGTCAGCAGTAGTCAGTAGGCTCTCAGGTCTGTTCTGTCAGTGAGGAAAAGCCACCATATTCCTTTCTCCTCCAATCTATCCTCCACATGCAGCTAGAGTCTTCCAAACATAAGTTGATCATGTCACTTCTCTCTGTTTAAACCACTTCACCAGCTTCCCAGAGCCAGACTCCTTAACACAAGCCACAGAGTCTAGCCCTGCCCCATCCCCTCCTTTAAATCACAGAGCAGCTGTCACCTCCTCAGAGAAGCCTCCCTGTGTATGTCCTCAGAATTCAGGTGCCCTTCTGGAGAGCAATGAACACAGCTGCACTCTGCCTTGACTTCTATTTGCTGAATCTCCCTCTTCCCCTCCAAATGATAGACTCCTTCCATTTTTTGCTCAAAATGTATCCAAGGCACCTGATGCATAATTGGTGTTCAATCAATGTTTCTTAATGAATGAATGAGGTTCAATTTTCCCCATCCTCTTTCTGGTGAGGGAACTCTGGGCCTTCCAGATGATCTGGGGTAGCTAACACACCTCCCGAGGTGGCTACTGTTCCTTCGAGGGAGCTGAGGGAGCCTCACGGGTGCAGGGCACTTCGAGAGCTGCTGGTGGAAGGACTCTATGGAAATGTTGTGATAATAATGATTAATAAAAAGCAGATAAACACCCAGCGTGGTTGGCCAGCCTGGGAAGCCATCCATTAGATCTGTCATTCATTAGAGGTGGGGGCAGGGGCAGTCCAATCAGATCGCCTCAGCTTAAGCAAACCTTCTGTAAATTGTAGGCTGCAGGCACTGACATTTGATAAATTATTCTTCATAATCCACCGTTGGTTGTCATAAATCTAATCTTTCAACGCTCCCCATCTTAATAACTTGTACAGCCTCAGGGTGACGTGTCTCTGTCTCTGCCTGTGACAGAGATCTCTGGGATAGAAGAAACTGTGCAGAATGAGGAGCAGTATGTAGCCAGGACTCCCCACAAGCCAGGGCCCAGCCCAGGTAGGGATTGGTGGGGTGATCACAGTGTAGAAGCAGTGAGCCATCCTTGGAGTCACGGGGTGTCCGGAAGCCAAGTGCTTACACCCCATCACATGAGTGAGAGGCCCAAGAATCAGGCGGACAGCTCTACCCCTTCTATGGCAACCTACCCACGTGAGGACGTAGTACCTCTTCTTTAAACTTGAGCTTGGTTTGGTATAAGGGATGTCAGGACATTTTTGCTCGACAGGGACTAAATGCTCAACCCAAGGGTACTCTCTTAAACCTGCATAATGTTTGTTGCCCCCAAAGTGGTCTTATGTGCTCTCTACCTTCTCTTGAGATTACACAGAGGAGATATAATTGCCCCCACTTTATAGAGAGGAACATATTCGCTAAAGTTCATTCATTTATTCATCCATCAGATGCTTAAGTGACTAATAAAAGCAGGGCACTGTGCTAGTCACCAGGGACTCAACGGGGACTGGGTCTGAATCAGGAACAGCCCCCACCCTCTGGAGTCACTACTGGAACTTGAAGTCCAGTGGCCAGGCAGGAATTAATCAAGTAATCAAGGGTAAAGGTAAATGGCCAATTCTGATAAGTGATATGAAGGGAGGGGTAGCTGATACCATAAGAGCTTGTGTTCAGAGAGGCTGGTCTGGGAGTGCTTCTTGGGGGAGGTAACAGAGAACTGAGACCTGAAGAATGAGGAGCCAGTTAACTAGACAAAGGAAGGAAGGAGGAGCCATCAAGGCAGAGGGAAGGGCTTGTGGGAACCGTACATAAGGAGAATAAGACATGAGAGCCAGAAAGAAGATGGCCAACAATTCCCAACCCAGAATCCAGGCTGATGTGGGCCCCCCAGGTCTCCCCCTGGGGGAGGAGTCCTCATCCACAGCTCATGCCCGTGGTGGGGGAAAAGCCCGGCCACAGTGTCGCACATGCATTTTGGGCAAGGCCTGGGACTTCTGAACCTTGATGGGCTCACCCTCATAAAACTGTAAAACTCCAAAGGCCTCTTTCCAACAACCTTCAGATGGTCCTACACCCAAAAATAAAGGAAAAGAGAAAATAAGGCACAGGCGTCCTTGCTCACAGTGGCACCATTTCCTGTCAGGACAGACCTCCCCAGCTTTTGGGAAGTGGCAAAATGCCCCATGGCAAATGAGCCTAAGCTATGTTCCTATGCCTCAGAGCCCCAGATAACAGAGCTCAGGTACCAAACACCTGAGTAAGAAGTTTTCCAGATTCACTCTGCATGTGACAGTGGCAATACCCAGGGATTTTTAATACCCAGCCTTCAGGATTTACTGGGAAGAGAAAGCCCACATTTGGGGGACATTACATGCATGCCTGGCTGACCCTGGTGAAATGAAGGGATGGTAAAGAACATCGGCTCTGGTGTCAGCAGCCCTATCTGCCAACATCTAGCTGTGTGGCCTTGGGCAAAGTGCTTAGGTCCATGAACATTCTGCATCATTCTGGGAGTGATGATAACAACACTCATTTTGCAAGGGTGTTCTAAGTGTTAAAGGATATTACACACCTAGAGCAGGGGGCACAAGCGATGGCCCTTGGGCCAAATGCAGGCCCATGCCTGTTTCTGTACCGCCCACCAGCTAAGAATGCTTTTTTTTTTTTTTTTAATTTTTAAATGTTTGAAAAAACCAAAAGAGGGCACCTGGGTGACTCAGTTGGTTAAGCATCTGCCTTTAGCTCAGGTCATGATCTCAGGGTCCTGAGATCGAGCCCCACATCGGGCTCCCTGATCAGTGGGGAGTCTGCTTCTCCCTCTCCCTCTGCCCCTCCCCACCCCTCACTCCCTCTTTCTCTCTCTCTGTCTCAAATAAATAAATAAAATCTTTTTTAAAAAAAACCAAAAGAATAGCATTTTGTGATATTTGAAAACTATATGAAATTCGATTTGTGTCCCTGAATGAACTTTTATTGGGACACAGCACGCCCATTCATTACACTTTGTCCGTGGCTGCACCCACATTGCCATGGCAGAGGTAAGCAGTTGTGACAGAGACCGTATGACCTGCAAAACCTCAAATATTTCCTAGCTGGCCTGATGGTGTGCAGAGAAATGGGTCCCCAAAGATGTCCATGTCCCAATCCCCAAAGGTGTGATTAGGTGAAGGCTCCCCAGATGGGGAAAGCGCCTAGAGGACTAGGGGCCCAAGGTAATCACAGGGTCCTTATGAAAGGGAGGCACGAGGATCAGAGTCAGAGCAGCAGATAGGACAGAGGGAGGTGAGGTGAAAGAAAGAGAGAGAGAGATTGAAAGATGCCACGTGGCTGGCTGTGACGAGGGAGGAAGGGGCCACATGCTGAGGAATGCAGGCTGCAGCCTCTAAAAGCTGGACGAGGCAAGAGGTTCTCCCCGAGAGCCGCTGAAAGGAATTTCAGGTTTTCTGGCCCACAGAATGGGAAGATAATGTGTCTTGTTTGAAGCCACTAAATGTGTGCCCATTTGTCACAGTAGCACTAGGACCCGAACCCAGGCCTCCACCAGGAAGAAGCTTGCTGACCCCTGACATGGAACATTAGCGTACCACTCTTAGTACACGTCTGTTTTGTTCTTTCGTTGCATTTCCCAGGGCGATGTTGAGGCTGGACGGCTGGGGAATGGGACAGGGGCCATACTGGCAGTGTGCCCCATGGGAGCGGTGGGGCCCCGGGGGAGACGTACTCCCATGGCGGTGATTTGCAGGAGCTGCTCCAGCTGTGAAAGTAACAGCCTCTCCTCCAAACCCAGCTACGGGGACACTCACACGCACACACACACACTCTCTCTCTCTCTCCAAACCCAGCTACAGGGATACTCACACACATACACACACTCTCTCTCTATCTCTCTCTCTTCAAACCCAGCTACGGGGACACTCACACGCACACACACACACACACTCTCTCTCTCTCTCTCCAAACCCAGCTACAGGGACACTCATACAGGCACACACACACTCTCTCTCCAAACCCAGCTATGGGGACACTCATACACACACACACACTCTCTCTCTCTCTCTCTCTCTCTCTC